>NC_135580.1:9944787-10265204 GCF_965152235.1 Eretmochelys imbricata
TTTCTGTTTTCTTGTATTTTGTTTATGTTCTTAAAAACCACAGAGAGTTATCAATATAATGGACTAAGTAACCTTCAAAAGTAAGCTCAGTGCTTTCTGAGGTACATGGGATTTTAGTTTGGGAAAGGAATGCATCAATCCCAATGAATAATATGGACGATGCCATTGTTGATTCGCTGTGTTACCCTTTGTTTGGATTTTGGATGGGTGCCATATGAAAAACCTGCAACTGATATAGTCAAAATGAATTCTCTATCTTGTACATTTTTAATGATGTCCTTTCAGCTCCATTTGTGCGGTGCCAATTGAGTTAGTCTTTTTGAATATTGCCAGAAATATACCTGGGGTGACCTAGTTTGTATATGAGTTTAGATTTCACATACAGTAGCTGAGATATGAACTAAGGTAATAATATTTACAATCTTTCCTTCTTTTGCTAACTTTATTTGTTGTTGTTGTTGTTGTTGTTTTTAGCAGAGTTAGTATCGGATTGAGGGCCCCGGAGTTCAGAGTCTTCTCTTTCCCAGAACAGAAGCCTAGCACAGAGAATGACAGTGCAGGCTCCCTCATAGAGGCACTTTGGTAGAACACTATCAGATTTTGTAGAGCCTGGAGCTGATGAGAAATTAGTAAATATTTTCCATGGAAACTTACAGAAAAAACAAAAATTTGGGGTCCAGTTTCAAAAAATTTCATGGACATTTTGTTTTTTTTCTATTGAAACTAACAATTTTAGAATAAAACAAAAATTTTCATTTAGAAAACCCTCCTTTTTCATCAGAATAAAATGCACTATTTCCAACTTGCTTTATTAGGGACCATCTTTATTGGTGAAGGAGTTGTTTAGTCTCTACTCCCATTCAGCTATTAGCCTCTCTGCAGAGAGACCAATAAAGGTACAAGAAATAATTGTGACGATCACTTTTGTGAAATAGATACCTATAAACTGGAAACTTTAGCACGTTCATGTAACAGCCATTTTATGCCAAAACCTTTTAGACATTACTGGCATGAGCTGGGTTAGAATCAGTAACCTATAGGTTAATGTCTTGTGTCCTGCTACCTGATTTTTTGGACTATTGGAAATTACAACACAGTTCTGTAAGAACTATGGGTGCAGTCCTGAAACCTGTATTCATGTGAATAATTGAGTATCGACTAGTTGTCTGTGACTATTCATGTGAATAAGAGTTGAAGGTTGAGGACCATATCATGAAATCCTTCTTCAAGTAAAACTGCTGTTTAAGTGAATGGGTGGTTTGCCAAAGGAATGAATGCAGCATATAATCTGCATTTTAACAAATAGATAAGGTTTCTTTTCCTGTTGAAAGTTGTTGGCTAAAAAGCACAATATAAAGGGAAAGCGTTCATTATTATTATTATTTCATTTCATGTGAGGACTGAATTTTTATACTGAGATTCAGCTAATAAGAATGCAATTTACACTTTAATTTGGCTATCGGGTTTATCTGCTCCTTCCTGCTGTCAATGTATATTATGTTCCACAGTTCTAGTGTTGACTGCCAACCTATTTAAATATTCACCAACAGATTGTCAAGGTAGATTAATTCACAGGATCATGTTCCAGTCGAGATGTCAAATTGTCAGAATTATTTTAATTGCCAGTGCCCTTTAAGGTGATGTCCTGCACCTGGGAAACAGTTCTGCTGGTTTCTTCCATCACGGGAATATTCTTGAGTAAACTTTAGAGTAGATGAATGGTGCTGGGTTGGCAGCACTGGGGAGTGAAGTCCTTTGTAACCACAAAGCAAGTAAAGCACATTATAGGCAGCAGAAGTACAGACTTGCTTACACTGGGGCACTCTAGGACTAACTGAGCTGGAAGGACTATACCTCTAGGGCTAAAGAGGTTAGTCCAGCTCTTTGTGTCCATTCCATTCTTGGTCTCTTTTAGGACGGTGTAGAAAAATATGTCAATCATTGCTAATTTTAGTGATCAAATATGGATACCAGTCCACCGAGGACCACACCAAAATTCATTTCACATACCACAAGCCACTCATCTTCAGATGGCAACACTTTTGATCATGAACTGAGTCCTGATTTGAACAAATGATCTAGAGATTCCATTACTGGGGTTAAAGAAATGCAAGTATTTCAGTCCAGAACTGTGGACATCCAGATTGTAATTAAAACCTGTTGTTGTAATGTATACAGAACAGTTCCTTGTTCTGGTTTTTAGCCAAGTGCCAATGTCTTTAAAAAGCAGATTTACTTTAACATGTCTTTACTTTTAGAATACCTTGTTGAGCTACTTAAATCAGAAACAATCAAGATGTAATTCTGCAACAGATTAATTAATTTTTCATGATATGGATACAGCTGCATCAGTTGGAGTTGAGAGCAGAGGTACTTACAGATGCCAAGGGAGTACTAAAGACACAAATTAAATAGAAGTGGTTTGCAATAGTAAGTAAGCATGGCTGAAGTCCATAGAGAGAGAAATACATTACACATGCTTTATATAATTTTTGATGGACTTTTTAATAAAAGTTATTTGGTCCAATTCTTTTCACACCAATGGAAATCAGGTGTAACTCTATGAATGTCAATGGCGTTACACCAATGCAAAATAAATATAAATGAGTTATAAATGAGATCAGAATCCGAGTCTTTGACTTCCATAACTTATAGTAGGTTTCAGACATATATTTTTTATTAATCTAACTGTATTGATTTTATTAGAGATAGGCTTGAATCCAAACACCATATCCTGATACGTCTGAAACAGCAGAAGTTCAGATCCAGGTCTAAATTTTGCATCTGGCTCCTATATAAAGGGCCAAATCAAAAAGCATGATTCTGAATATCCACAAACTTTGGGACAAGTTTGCATCCAAACACTATGACATGATACTAAACTTTAAATCTTATAATAAAAACCACAAACTAAAACAGAAAAGAAGAGCATTCTATACACTTTAAAAGTCCCTAGACTTTCAACAGAACCAAAATCAATCAAAATTAGTAAATAAATTAGAGAAATAAAATAACCACAAACATACGTAATTAAAGTTATATCAGTACTAGTCCCACCACAGATAAGGTGGGTAGATGTCATATCCCATTTTTCAGAAGAAGGTCATTCATTTTAATGTATTCTGCAGTTCCTTATGGTATGTACTGTATTAGTAGATCTATCATTAAATGTCAGGCATGTAATTCTACACTTGAGAAAGCTTCTGCAAGAATACATAGCTTTGGAAATGTTATAAATTAGTACACAGATAGACTGTACCTTCTACTGGCAGGTTAAGAATGACATTACCATATTTAAAGTCCCAACGACAGACAGATAACCATAGCTCTGGTACTAGATTAGCTTCTAAAAATTGTTTCTGTATTAATGAAGGCCCGATCGTACCGTTTGGATCTGTGTTCAGAGAGAGAGAGAGCAACCACCCTGTGGAGACGGGGTGTGTGAGGGGGCTCAGCGTCTGTGGCCTCATTTGCTGGGTCCCATGGAGGGTTCTGTGTGGGTTCAGGGAGATATGGATGGTGAGGGGCTAGGAAAGAGTGTGCAGGCATAGATCAGGGCCAGTGGGGGATATGCACCTTCAACCTGATATTCAGCACAAATCCCAGCAGAAAGATAATGCAAGCAGAAGTTATGTTAACTTTCCTGAGGAACCTGGCTGCGCTGGGGAGCCCCCTTAATGAGAGGTTTCCAGTGGTAGATGCCAGCTGGGGAGTTCTTGGCTGCACAGCTCCAGTGAAGCTTCAGTGCCAGGTTGTGGGTACAGAACTGCGGGGGGTCAGAGCATATGTGAAGGTTCAGGGTTTCCAGGTTGATGATCCACAAGGATTGCGAGCAGGCTGAAGCATGGGTTCGTTCTATGCAGGAGACAAAATCCCCCCTCAGTCCCAGTGGAAGAATTCAAAGGAAACTGTTGGGGAACCTCATGGAATTTCCTGCCCCCACATGAGTATTTCTATGAGGATATGATCTGGCCTCAAATTATTTTTACCTTATACTGCTGCTTGTTTATGTTTTTGCTTTTCACTCAGCTTGAATTTTAAATCTGTGTTGTGACATCACTGATACCATTAGCCCCACTGGCCAAGCTGTGTCAGAGGTGCCATAAAAAGATGGCATGCTTAGGTGTCTCTAACAAGTCAGGAAGTGCCAGAGGATTTCACAGAATGGGGGGTGAAAAATAGTTCTTAATTTATTTTGTGTTGAGCTTCTCCACAGCCTGCTGAGTAAAGAAATTTGGCCCTTATTTCTCATCTTAATTCTACTTTTATTTTAGCTCTGCAGTTCACCTTTTAATATTCTTTTAAAGATGTATTATAGAATTACTATGTTAGTTTTTCAAACAGTTGTTTTGGTAGCTGTACATAATATTATAGATTCCTAGCTTGCAAAGCCATAACGATATAGGAGGTCACATCAGATGATCTCACATGCCACAGAATTTTACTCCGTGATTCCTACATCAAGCCCATATCCTGTGGTTGAGCTAGAACATATTTAAGAGAGACACATTTTGATTTAAAGACTTCAAGTGATAGAGAATTTACCCCATCCTTTGGTAACTTGTTCCAATTGTTAATTACCCTGTTTAAAATGTGCACCTTATCTAACTTCAGCTTCCAGTCATTTGGCCTTATAATCCCTTGGTTTTTTACCTAGAGAGGTCTTCTTCCCATATAGGTACTTATAACTATGCCAAGCCTAATAAAATTTTTATTTTATAATTTTGATGGATAAAATCAATTTTAAGCATTTTTTTCAACTTTTAATCAACTGAAATTTTCACGTTGTGAAACATGATGCGTTTAAGCATTTTTAATTTTTATAAATTTAAATTTTCACAGTTATGGGAAATTATGCGGGGGAGGGGCAGACAACAGTTAATGACAGTAGAGGCTGAGATTCAAAAAAGTTAAAGCTTTATAATCATTAAGACAAACCATCAACATTCCATGTCAAAATATACAAAGCAAATATCCTTAAAATCAAACTCTCATAGGTTCACAAGTAGCATTTGTCTTCCTTTGCCTATCTGTAAATTTCAGTTATCGATGGAAATTGTTTTGCATTGGTTTGTGTGTATATGGTGAAATTGATGTTTACCGATAAAAATCTAATCCTTCCAAGCCTGTTTATAGACCATGCTCAAGTCACTTCTTAACCTTCTCTTTAATCAGCTAAATAGATTGAGCTTTCTAAATCTTTCACTGTAAAGCAGGTTTTCCAGACCTCGGATTATTCTCACAGCTTTAATTTCTTAATTAGTGGTTTCACAGTAGCAGCCGTGTTAGTCTGTATTTGCAAAAAGAAAAGGAGTACTTGTGGCACCTTAGAGACTAACCAATTTATTTGAGCATAAGCTTTCGTGAGCTACAGCTCACTTCATCAGATACGTTCAGTGGGAAAAAAAATTAGTTGTATGTCTTGAAAAGGAGCAGTGTTTAAAGGAAGAGTGAGTAGCAATAAATAAATAAACAGATGATCAAGTCATTGAAAAATCTGTAAAGGTGCCACAATTGTTTTCTGGGTGTAATCATCGATACTTCAGAATGGTAATGTAATATAACAGTTTCCATCAAAGCATAGTTTCATCACATGACATGACCGGATCACATGATGCCTATGTTAGGGACTAGATTGTGTGATTTACATACAACCCTAAATAGAGGGTGGTGTAAATGTTCACCTCTCCTGACAGTGCACCAGGAGAGACTCTGGCTCTTGAGGTATTCTGTGCCTGGCAGAAGAGAATATTCTACCTTTTAATGAGGATGATGCAGATTGTTCTCTCTCGTGTGCTAGCTCCATTCCATAAACTACTGTGGAAGGAGGCAGGGCCATGGTTTTGTCTTCTCCTCACTTCTCCCTTTCCCTTCTCGGGCAGTGTGTTTGGGAAGTGGCAGGGGAAGAAAGTAGTTTACAGTAAGCAGAGGTTTGTGGGGACAGCTATTGTGATCTGCACCTGTGCAGGCTATACAAGAGGTGTGGGAAGGCTGCACGTGTGCTCCCTTATTGTGCTTATTCAAGGGCCAGTCTAACATGGCCCTGGGTTTTGACACTCGTGTGAAGAAAGAATGCTGTATTAAAGAAAAAAAAAAATCTGGTAATTGCAATCGTGGTTACTTGCTTAGCTTCCCAATGTTGGCACAACTGAATTATCAACAGGATGACAGACACCTCTGAAAACATTAGGCTACGTTTTGAAACACAGATTACTGAATGCTTAAGCATGCTACCAATGATAAACAAACAATAGCATTTTGCACTTCATTTGTCATCCTGCAGAGTATTTCCACTGATGTATATATGCTCAGTTTATACACCCATTTTACACTGTGCTGTCATGCAACGTGCTGTGTATATTTTGCTTGAGCAGTAATTAGAAGCACAAATACACCACTGAGTAAATTATATAGTCACTTGCCATTTCCCCCAAGAATCATGTTAGTGCTAATTGTTCAAGTTCTTCTGCAGATTTTGCACCTGCTGTAAGGATGGTATTAAATCCAGCAAGGATATATAATCAGAAGCAGGCTGAATAGTTCAACAGGACTGTGGTTAGTGGTAAAGTGTAAAAACTACAGTATTACAAGTAGAGCTGGCCAGTTTTTCAAAATGGCCTTAACATGTTCTTTAAAAATCGTGACTTTTTATTATTATTAAACTGGCAAACAATCAAAAGCATTCTTTTAGTTTATGGTTTTCCCTATTTTCATCTTTTATTTCCTTCTTGTCCTTTTTTTAAAGGGGAAAATGGGGGGAGGCGATGGCAACAAAAAAAGAAGACCCCCATTTTTTTTTTGAAACTGAAAATTTTTGATAAAAAGTTCACAAAATTTTTGGAATACATGACGATGGTTCTTTTTGCAACCTGTGGACTAAAAAGGACTTCAAAATTGTCTAAGTTTTTCAAAGATTTTTTCCATTTTTTGACCAGCTCTAATCACAAGTGACTAAAATAGTCATTAACTGTTTGTCCTGCAGTTTGTCTGCTCCTTCAGAGGGACCTAACCCAGGTAGGTGAATGAAGCTCACAACAGCAGAGGAAATTCAATTTGCTAAGTGCAAAGTAACGCACATTGGAGGGGAACAAAATTAGCTACTCATACAGTTAATTGAGAACAGAGGTGACGTGTGGGGGCCATCTGGGGTTATGTGCTCCCCCAGATTTTGGCCTTCCATTTAGCGCAGAAGTTTTCAAACCATTATGCTCACAAGAGAATTCTATAATTCTGTCAGGTCTTTGTTACTGGTGTCTGAACACAATTTACCAGTCCCATTTTTTACAGGCTTTTGGGTATATAGTTCCTCAAAAACCTCCACAAAGTAGCTGTACTCTGTACAGTATTTATAAATAACGAGGATGGAGCTATTCCAGGAACTGTGCCTGGCTCAGAGGCCCAGTGAAGGTGATAAACGAGGGCACTTCTACAGGAGTGAGCTTATAATTATACTAAAACTATAGCATTGATGACACAAGCAAATGATGGGCTAAGTTCTCTGTAGACCCAGATACAGACTCTCACTAGCGAAAAGCTCACCAGGAAGAGAGATTACATTGGGGGAAAGTGACCATGGCCTCTTGGTTTAGCTACAGGCAGCCAGCTGCATCTCCAAAAGTGGGCACCATAGGCTGGGGAAGGAGTACAAGTTGGACAGCCAGGGAACGCGCCAGATGAGCTCATCTTCAACGCAGCCTCTAGCAACAGGCTCCAGTGGAGATCCTCACAGAACTTAAGACCCTCTTCCCCTGCTTGTTTGCAGTGGTGTTGTAGCCCTGGTGGTTCCACGATCTGAGACACACAACGTGGGTGAGGTAATGTCTTTTACTGGACCAACTGGTGTTGGTGAAAGAGACAAGCTTTTGAGTTTCACAGGGCTTGTCTCTTTCACCAACAGAAGCTGGCTCAATAAAAGAGGTTGCCTCACCCACCTGGTTTTCCCCAGCTTATTGTTCTGGTGTCTTTGGCAACGTTCTCTGCTCTCTCCCGGCAGAATCCCTCCCTGCCCCACAATGCGGAAGCCATATCTGGCACGATGAGGTGCATACTGGATTTCCTTTTGCCAGACTAGCTCCATGTTTGTTTCATATAATACTCCTGTCATTGTGCAAAACAGAATTCATCTTGAAACTAAAAGGCCAAATTCTGTCTGCTCCTTGTGAAAACTTCCATAGCAGGCCAGGAACTGTCTTTTTTGTTATATGTTTGTACAGTGTCTAGCATAACCATTCTGCAATCTCTTAGTGCTACCTCAATACACATAATAAATGATAATCCCCCAAAGGTTTCAGTCATATATGCACCTAATGTCACTTTGTTAGGCCAAATATTTGTCTATGTCTAAATACCCACCTCTGCTACAGGGCTCCAAAGTCTAATTACCAGGTCTGTGAAACAGGTGAGTGCAGGTTCCAATACACATTTGCTACTATTTCAACTCAGAGACAGAGTAGTTTAGTCATATCCCAACCACAGAACTTTAAGTTGATTCTTCCCCCTTGAGAAACTCTTGTTCTTATACTGAAACCTCACGTGCAGCTGTGTTTCACCCCCACCCCCAAGTTAGCAGTACAATGATTATCAAGTGCTCAGCTGTTTTCCTCCATCTTTTTAACCCTTTTAGGCCTACACCTGTGTGAACCCCTGCCAGAACTCAGCCACATGTGAACAGAGGTAATTCTAATGTAAATAATCCTTTCATTTCCAAACCAGCACACACATGTAATAATTTAACATCACAGTTTTGAAGGATCTCAACATCCTGTAACACACAGGGCCTGGCTCTCTTCCCATTCTAACATGGCTGCTACTCTGAAACTTCCCTTTCTTGTGTAAATCAGGAGTAATTCCACTGAAGCCCATGGAGTTATATGGGTGTAAAACCTGTGGATGGCAGAGCAGAATCAAGTCCACAAAGTTACATGGCTCTCTGTTCTGTTACACTCAGTCTGCTGTGAGGCTGAGGGAAACACTTTCTTACTGCACTGAACTCTCTCTTACTCTCAATGCATCACTGATTTGTATCATGCAAAGCACTTTGCTCATTAGACTGGTATTATAATGGGAGTGGACTGGAGTTTATTTTATTTACTGTTTGATAACTGGATTGGAAAAAAAAAGTTTAAATTTGTCTGAATTTGCATGAATCTACAGTGTAATCTGAGTGCTGAGCAAAATAAATTGAAGGTTTTAAAAGCATTTATCATTCATGTGAACAACAAGATGACAAATCATTCTGAATACAAATAAAATCAAAGTGCACAGACCTCTCTGGGCAAGCTTTTAAAGTGGCTAATCAGTTAAAATAATGAGTCAATTAAAAGGATACAGAATCAACCATTTTCTTTTAAGAGCACTGATGATGAGAGATGTGTCAGAGCACTGAATCAGCAGACACTCAGTGCTTTGGCTACAATTACTTTTCGGCCTGTGCTGGCTTATTACAGCTCCCAGTGACTGAGGTTTCAGCCACTTCACATCACTGTAGTTTAGTCTTCTGGAATGCGTTCCATCAACAGGATCTAGGATTGATGTTAACATAAGCATATGTAGAATCTCAGGTTACTCACCACTCTCTGCCTCAATTTCCCCATCTGTAAAATAGGGATATGATACTGACCACCTCTATAAAGCACTTTGAGATCCACTGATGAAAAGTTTTATATAAGAGGTTGGTCTTAATTATTATTAATTTAGATACCTAAATATGGATTTAAGGCCCTGATTCAGTAAAGTGAATGACTTTCAGCACATGGTTAAATACCACTGACTTTGACTTTAAGTACATGATTAAGTGCTTTGCTGAATTGGGACCTGTGTGCTTAATTTTAAAATTTTAGCTTATGTACCTTTGGCCCTTATTTTCTTACAATGATCTCCAGATAAAAAAAGAGCCCATTTTACAAAGCAAAAGCTGTTTATTGTAATCACCAGACCTGTAAACTCAGTGTTCAGACTATCTATAGTGAGAGGCGGGCTTCATAAGTACCTAGTAGAGACAGAGAAGGTAGCTCCATCAATTAAGGTTTGCCCGACACTTCCCATTATAAGACCCTGTTTACAGTTGCTTATTACTTTGCCAAACTTTAACAGTTTGAGATGAAGCTTCCTGTGCCAGGTGTCTGCTTCATGCTGAAATTTTTGGAAAATTTCAGCCAAACAGTTCAGCTGTTTCCAAGAAAAGGTAAGAAAAATACATTGTTTTTCCTTTGTTAAAAATTTCTGGTGACCTTTTTGTTCCTGTGCTCTGAATGAGGCCGGGGTCCTGTGATCATGTACTTAAAGATCACGTCATAATCCATATACACAAGAGACCAAACGAAGGTTACACAGGCAACCTGAATTCTGCCATTTCCTAACTTTTGAGGGCTTGGCTTCATAAACTTAATAATGTTCTTTTTGTGTTTGTATGTTTAAATATAGATAGGAATTCAGCCTGGGGATCTGAAAATTGAGTGGTGTTCTGTCATACTA
Source organism: Eretmochelys imbricata (assembly GCF_965152235.1). NCBI lineage: Eukaryota > Metazoa > Chordata > Testudines > Cheloniidae > Eretmochelys > Eretmochelys imbricata. The sequence goes on from NC_135580.1 coordinate 9,955,261, forward strand.
ATAAGAAAAGGAGTACTTGTGGCACCTTAGAGACTAACCAATTTATTTGAGCATAAGCTTTCGTGAGCTACAGCTCACTTCATCGGATGCATAAAGTGGAAAATACAGTGAGGAGATTTATATACACACAGACCATGAAAAAATGTGTGTTTATCATACACATTGTAAGGAGAGTGATCACTTAAGATGAGCTATTACCAGCAGGAGAGTGGGGTGGGGGGAGAGGAAACCTTTTGAAGTGATAATCAAGGTGGGCCATTTCCAGCACATTTCCAGGAGTTAACAAGAACGTCTGAGGAACAGTGGGGGGGAGGAATAAACAAGGGGAAATAGTTTTACTTTGTATAATGACTCAACCACTCCCAGTCTCTATTCAAGCCTAAAGTTAATTGTATCCAATTTGCAAATTAATTCCAATTCAGCAGTGTCAAGGTTCCTTCCCCACACTGAACGCTAGGATACAGATGTGGGGACCTGCATGAAAAACCTCCTAAGCTTATCTTTACCAACTTAGGTCAAAACTTCCCCAAGGTACAAAATATTCCACCCTTTGTCCTTGGATTGGCCGCTACCACCACCAAACAAATACTGGTTACTGGGGAAGAGCTGTTTGGAAACGTCTTTCCTCCCAAAATACTTCCCAAAACCTTGCACCCCACTTCCTGGACAAGGTTTGGTAAAAAGCCTCACCAATTTGCCTAGGTGACTACAGACCCAGACCCTTGGATCTTAAGAACAATGAACAATCCTCCCAACACTTGCACCCCCCCTGTACTGGGAAATGTTGGATAAGAAGCCTCACCAATTTGCATACGTGACCACAGACCCAAACCCTTGGATCTGAGAACAATGAAAAAGCATTCAGTTTTCTTACAAGAAGACTTTTAATAGAAATAGAAGTAAATAGAAATCACCTCTGTAAAATCAAGATGGTAGATACCTTACAGGGTAATTAGATTCAAAACATAGAGAATCCCTCTAGGCAAAACCTTAAGTTACAATAAAGATACACAGACAGAAATAGTTATTCTATTCAGCACAATTATTTTCTCAGCCATTTAAAGAAATCATAATCTAACACATACCTAGCAAGATTACTTACTAAAAGTTCTAAGACTCCATTCCTGGTCTATCCCCGACAGAAACAGCATATAGACAGACCGAGACCCTTTATTTCTCTCTCTCCTCCCAGCTTTTGAAAGTATCTTGTCTCCTCATTGGTCATTTTGGTCAGGTGCCAGCGAGGTTACCTTTAGCTTCTTAACCCTTTACAGGTGAGAGGAGTTTTTTTCCTCTGGCCAGGAGGGATTTCAAAGGGGTTTACCCTTCCCTTTATATTTATGACATGCAGTCTCTCGTTGGACTCTGTTTTTGAAGGTTTTTTTTGTTGAAGAATAGTCACTTTTAGGTCAGAAATCGAGTGACCAGAGAGATTGAAGTGTTCTCCAACTGGTTTATGAATGTTATAATACTAAAGACTGGGAGTGGTTGAGTCATTATACAAAGTAAAACTATTTCCCCTTGTTTATTCCTCCCCTCCCTTCCCCCCCCCCCACTGTTCCTCAGACGTTCTTGTTAACTCCTGGAAATGTGCTGGAAATGGCCCACCTTGATTATCACTTCAAAAGGTTTCCTCTCCCCCCACCCCACTCTCCTGCTGGTAATGGCTCATCTTAAGTGATCACTCTCCTTACAATGTGTATGATAAACACACATTTTTTCATGGTCTGTGTGTATATAAATCTCCTCACTGTATTTTCCACTTTATGCATCCGATGAAGTGAACTGTAGTTCACGAAGGCTTATGCTCAAAATAAATTGGTTAGTCTCTAAGGTGCCACAAGTCCTCCTCTTCTTTTTGCGAATACAGACTAACACGGCTGCTACTCTGCAACCTGTCTTGCTAATATTTCTTCAATTTACCAATGACTTCAGCAAATGCAGGATCAAGATCCAGCTTTACAAAAGTATTTAGAAGCCTAAAGATGCCTAGTAGGGTTTACAGAGCACCAAAGCAGGCTAGGCACATAACTTCTATTGACAGGTTTCAGAGTAGCAGCCATGTTAGTCTGTATTCGCAAAAAGAAAAGGAATACTTGTGGCACCTTAGAGACTAACCAATTTATTTGAGCATAAGCTTTCGTGAGCTACAGCTCACTTCATCGGATGCATACTGTGGAAAATACAGATGATGTTTTTATACACACAGATCATGAAAAAAAATGGGTGTTTATCACTAGAAAAGGTTTTGTCTCCCTCCACCCCACTCTCCTTCTGGTAATAATTGAAAGTCCCTTTTTGGCAATTCAGTGAATGATTCAGAAGGTACAACAGAATCCAGAGTGCGCCGACATCTGTGCTGGCTTTGCAGTCTGACATTTGTCATCTTGCATTTTTCAGGAAAGTAAGAAGATGTGGCAGGCAGGGATCCGCTCTGTTAGCTGAGGTACTATTTTTGAATATGCACCTTTCTTACTCTTTCTTCTGCACTTCAAACAACATACAGTGAAGGTGGTTAGAAGCAATAAATCTAAGAGAGAGACAAGATGGGTGAAGTAGTATCTTTTATTGGACCACTTCTTTATTCTTTGTTGGTCCAGTAAAATATATTACTTCACCCACTTTGTCTCTCTAGTATCCTCGGACTAACACGCCTATAACAACACTGCATATAAACATTAAGGTGTATTATTGCAATGGGGAGTTTGTTAGTTTGTTTTTATTCCCGAGTTATGCAACACAATGTAACATTATCCAAAGTTGCATATGACAAGTTTAACAACCACAGATGAAGAAGATGGTTGCTCACTGGTCAACTATCTGATCGGCTGTGCATGTGTTATTACACACGATACTGCTTTATGGATTATGCTGTGTAATTGCACATCTGATTGAATTATTTTATCAAAGCACTGTAAACAAAGTGACAATACAGGTAGGTCAGGATAAACTAAAAATAACTCTAGATCAAGTAATTGGAAAGTTAATTAGATTTAGGGCCTAATCATGTATTCCTTGCACACCCAGAAGTCCCACAAAAATAATCAATGGGAGGTTTTGGTGTCCAAGGAATGAGGTATCAGGCCCAATTCTAGTCTCAGTTACACCAATATAAATCCAGTGTATTTTCACTGTGTAATGAAACTGGCATCAGAATCTGGCCCTCTGCACAAGAGTCCATTTCAAACATCAGTTTATGGGTTATAATTCACAAGCAAAACCAAGTCTATTATTTTATACAAACATCAGAGATCTATACAGTCATAACCAAAAAGAAGTAAACACCTACGGCTGCCTCTGTGTCCTTAGATTACACTGCTGTGTCATGGAGGCATCTTTCCAACTCAGGGGAAGTTAACGACAATGTTAACTCTGAACTTCCTTGCTTTTGTCAGTTAGGGTCACAATCTTAATGCTATTTAAACTAGACAAAGAGGGTATTAAAATACCTGTTTGAGTAATTCAAGAAGAGTGTGAATTACTCCCTAATCTTGTGAGTGTCAATGCTGACTGTATTCAGGGGCTTGATTCTCCTCTCACAATGGTATTGCACAGGTATAATGCTGTCGGGCCAGATCTTCAGCTATTGTAAACTAGCATACCTCAAAACAAAAGACAAAATAAAAACACCAAAAAACAGAGCTCCGCTGATTTACACCAGTTGAGGATCTGCTTCATTGGTTTAGATGGAGCTACTCTGGATTTATACCAGTGGAAATGAGAGGAGAATCAGTTCATAAAGATCAATTAGTAATAACTTACAAAAAACTGAATAATAAAAAGTTTGAGCTTGTAAGAATATTTTTCATAATATGAAGAACCTATACAAATAGTACAGTTGCTTTTTGTGTGACTCACTGGGTCTCTAGTATGGATGCAACAACAACTTCTGAAGTAGATTGTAATGGTCTTTCAAATCAGAAAAGCAGAACACAAAGAAATTAGAAATGCTTGACTTATTGCAAATTCATTCTTCATTTCTGTGATCTATTAGCGTGGAGAACAGCCTCATAACAGCGAAAGGCTGGAAGAATAGATGGCTCAGAGAACTGGTAATGGGATCTAGACCCTTTCATGTCCTGGTTAAGGGTATGAATCCAGCTGAGGTTGTAGGCCAGTAAGTAGTTCCATTCAGTTCCATGGGAATATTCAAGTGAACAAGGGTTTGCAGCGTCATGTCCTAGGTTCAGTCCCACGTCCTTGTTACAACTGGCACTCCCATCAAAGAGATACAAGCATGAATGAAAGGTTTCAGAGTAGCAGCCGTGTTAGTCTGTATTTGCAAAAAGAAAAGGAGGACTTGTGGCACCTTAGAGACTAAGCATCCGATGAAGTGAGCTGTAGCTCACGAACGCTTATGCTCAAATAAATTTGTTAGTCTCTACGGTGCCACAAGTCCTCCTTTGCTTTACGCATGAATGAAGAGTATCAAGACACCTCATGGCTGGGAGGCTCCACTGCACAGTTGAGGCACATTGGTTAAGGCAGCATGGAGAAGCTTGCACTGTCGCTGCTCCCCATCTGTCTGTTAGATCCACCTTTTGTCTAATTCTTAGACTGTAAGATCTTTGGGGCAGGGACTATGTGTTATATATTTGTACATTGCTTAGCACAATTGTCTGGTGTAAGTGTTACTGTAATACAAATACATAATGTTTTCAATGTTACTTCAATGTGTTGAGCACTTAAGGTGGAACCATGTAGCACTTTTTATAAAAGGTATAACCTAGAAGATACATCATTGGATTTAATCTAATTCTCTGTCCTCTATACAGCTAGTTTGTTTGCAATGGAATGGGTATACAGGGACTGATCCCCATGTAATAAAAATGTAATTACTCCAGTATTTCAGACCGGAGAATATCCTTTTATTTTTTCCAATATAAACTATTGTGTGGTAAAAAGCAACGAGTAGCAGCTTTGTATTAACTGAATTATGGAAAAGATGACCTGCGTCAGTGGTTAATCTTGCTTCTTGATTAGTCTGAGCCCTAAAGCTCCTAAACTGTATTTTGCACTAAGATAGATGTTTAATAGCAATGATAATTAGCTAGCAGAATGCAGTTTGATGTTGCTGAAATCTACCTGGGGTCATCATAACCAAATTTACAGGTACTATTGTTTTCCTTTATCTGTATGTATACAAGACCTTTAAAACATGGCTTTTTTGGTACAAAAACGGGAAGTTTTTAAAAATTACTTTGATATTATATGCATTTTCTCCGGTTAGATTGTACAACATTTAGCAATAACCACTATTCTGGTAGAGGGTCCAGATCCTATAAATTAAGGGTTGCCCTCACTCCAGGTTTTGCAAGTGACCATACCAAACCTGGTGGTTTACAAGTCTCAAGGTCACTTTTGTCACACATAAATAGCACCCCATTGGAACTGCCCATCATCAATATGGTATTATCTTGAGATGATGTGACAATGTAAGCATCAGGACATGCTGATGACCATTGACAATACTCATCTTACAATTATATGGCAGATTGATATTTTTCAAACTATGCCCTTGCACAGAGGGGTTGGGAGAAAGAGGAACCATGTGGCTTTGTTTGTATTTGTCCCTCTTACTATAGTTATGTCCTCTTCACTTGCATGGAATATTCCCTCCCTCCTCAAGTAAAAGATTGTCACAGCCCTTACCTGGTTGCACAAGGCAGTAAGGCCCTGCCTTATTCCTCTGATTGGATGTGCTCATATTGTGACTCTGCAGTGGGAAAAGCATAGGCTATTTGACTGATACAAGTAAGTCAGAGGAAGAAAGGGAGGAGCCCTGGCTCTGCTCATCTGACCTTCCAGCCCCAGGAGCTGGCTGGGTGCACAAGGGGAAGTAGGTGGCTCCATGAAAGAGGGCAAAGTAACTTGGGGCCAGAAATTTAGGTGTCTAAAGATGAAGTTGGATACTTTTGAAAATCCCCCTAGGTGCCTCTATCCATCTTTAGTTACCTAAATACATTTACAAATGCAACCCTTACTTCCTCCAAGATCAAGGTGGGGAGAGCAGGCAAGGAATTGTAACGCAGACTCAATTAGTGCTCCGATCTGTTCTTGCACAAGTGCAGTTCCTCATCATCCTTTACTCTGGGCAGGCAGTCCCTTTTGTCAGTTTGCTTGGGGCTTTTGGAGGAATCTCCATTCTAGGAAAAAAAAATTCTCAAAAAAGGAGAAGGGTTCAGCAAGTCAACTTCAGGGGGATAAAAAAAGCTGGTGAAACCTAGTGCCCTCCAAGCCTATTTCTCATATTCACTGCAGCTGCCCATCAGAACACAACTGAATAGCTTGGAAACAGTTACCAGCTATAACCAGCTCACAAGAATGAACTAACATATAAGGTAATTAGCTGTACCACAAAGGCTGTGTTACTCACTTATTCATCCTTAACCAGGTGGCAGAGCAGAGGAAACGCTATCAAATATCCCTCCTTCCAGGTAGATGACTGGAAGCAATTCTATCCTTTCAAGTCCAGATCTTTGATTTAGGTCCCTTCAGTTCTGTTTATTTTCGTGGGTTGTTTGCACATTGACACATTTGTTTGCACAAAACTGACACATCCTAAATGTTTTAAATAATTTCTATGCTGTAAATTGACAATCTTTTGGGAAATTATCACTGGTTCAGAAAGGCAGGCAACAGATGTAAAATACAATTGTAGCTTGGTGGATATTAGTGATGCTATCTGGAGATAATGGAAGATTTGTTTAAAAGAATGAAAATATTTTCTTGTGAGAAGGAGTGATGTGCAAGGATTATATCAGGGAACAAAGTGAGAACCCGTGGGTTCCGTTCTATCTATGCCACTGACTTTGTGTGTGACCATAGGCAAATCATTGGGCCTATGTGCCTCAGTTTCCCCATCTGTAAAATAGATCTGGCAATCCCTACCTATCTCATTGTTGGGGAGTGTTAAGGACCAGGCTGTCAGTGGCCTTGCCTAATGCTCAAGATAGGAGGGTGGCCTACTGGTTGGAACAGGGGTGACCAGGCCTAATGGCCCAAACCCAAATCGGGATTGGAGTTACTAAACCCAGGGAATGAGCCAGAGTCAAGAACTGGAAAGCAGAAGCCACAGGTCTGGAAACAAATACCAAGTCCAGGGAGGAAGCCAGAGCTAAGACTCAAAACCAGAGAATCAGCCAGAGCCGGGGCAGGAGCCAGGAACAAGAACTGGGAGCAAGGAGGAAACAGGAACAAGACCAGAAACATAGCTGGAGGCATAGAATGCCATTGAGTAGCCAGGGATCCAGGCTTGCTGCAGGCCCTTAAGAATGGCTGAGGACTCCAGCAGGCACAACCAGGAGGCTAGGTTCATTTGCTGAATCAGCTGGGGGCAATGAACTGTGTCTGGTTTTGGCTGTGGGTCCCTGATAGGAAGGTTGTGAGACTGAGGGTGGGATTTTCAGAAGTGCTTAAGCCCCATTGACTTTCCATGGGTGTTTGGCACATAACCACTGAGGTGCTTTTGAAAAATCCCACCCTGAATCAAGATTGTTCAAGTATTTTTCCCTGGGAAGTGGGTTCTATAAATGCAAAGCAGCCACTTTAAAGAATGTCCCTGAAACTGTGATACATGTTTGTTTCTGAATTACCTTGGGATAACTTTCCTCTCTCCTTTCCGGTGCAGCAACCAACTCTGCAGGTGCCCTTGACAAAGGAGCTATGACAATGTAAGCAAGAGGTCAGTCAGATCTTTACATTATAGGCTTCCAATCAACCTTTCCCCCCTATACAACGATCCATATTAGAAATCACCCCTTTATCAATACTGCATTGCTTTCCTCAAGTGACATTGTTTTCTATTCCTTCAGTCCAGCTGCAAAGTTATACTTTTCCAGAACAGTTTAGGAGACACTGGAAACTGGCAGTCTATTAGTTATAAATCAGCTGATCAATGAGCGAGCAATACCATCGTTAGCTTTTATGACCAAATAAATGATTTCAATATGAGACGAGAAAATAAGAGGGGGAAAAAAAAGCCACAGAGGAGAACTTGCTTGACTAAAGATCAGGGCAGAGGCTGGATTTTAAAGGCTCATCCATCAGTTTGGGCAGTTCCCAGAATACATTATTAATCACTGTAAATCAGTACATCCAAGAAGCTCATGTAATGGAAGCCATTTAATTGAGAATGCCCTTAACTGGGAAGAGTTGCACAAAGCAGGCAGATCATTTCAGGCTCAACAAGCACAAATAAGCATTTTGCAAGCAGAGTCTGAAAAATGACACCCAAGTTGAGCTATGCTGGTATACACAGAAGGAACAAAGGTGAACAGCTTACAAATCTCAGACGCTCTGGTGCTCTCAAGGATGTCAGACGTTATTTTGGACGATAAATCTTAGATGCAGTCTTAGGCAGAATATACAACCCTCTCTTACAACAGAATGTTCACTGCATTCACCTGAGGCCTTAACATTTCACCTGTTCGGTAGGAAGGCAGGGTCTTTCTGTTTAAAACAAAAACACACCTCATGAAAGTCTGGAATTCAGCTTGAAGGGCAGGTTGAATTTTGGCTGTTGGGCTGTCTAGTGTCTGTAGCTTAAATTTAGAACAAAATAGACTGGAAATATTATTTGCCGTCTCAGATTTCCTGAAGAAATATACTTGACCTGTGCACTGTCTAGTTATTTTGTTATTATTTATCATTTGTATTACTATAATAAAGTTAGGTCATGGTCCCATTGAACTGGGCACTGGACAGACTCTTTTATGGGTCTTCTGTGACAATCGGTCACGTACAATTGATTCTGTTGCAGGTGCTCAACATCTAGTGCTCAGTTTGTAAGGAAAGAGGGGCCGGGGCTCAAGCAATTAGGTGCCGAGCCTGAAGTAATTTTTTTACTTTCATAACGGATGCGGCAAGCCCAGAGGTGCCAGGGCTATGAACTGCCGAGCCATGAGGTGCTGGGGCTATGAACTGCCACAAATTAAGCACTGTCAACACCACCACATAATATCATCATCATCTCTCTGCAGTGTTAAAACAAAAGTGCCTTTCCCAAGCTGTTTAGCTGTGCCGCATATGGGGGGAAACAACTTCTTGAGCAGAAGGAAGTTTTAATTGGGTAAACAGGCTCTTAAATGTCACCCACATCAGACCGCAGCGGTCACATTTTTCACCCGTGTAAGTTCATTAGGAAATGTGGCGTTCAATTCTCATCCCCAACCCCATCCCCACCCACGTGGTACCTGAGGTGTAGATTTGGTAGAATGAGTCTATTTTTCCCTCCATCACACTGAAGTCCCTCTGCAGCTCAGGATTTCTCCTCTATCACTGATAGAAATACTAACTGTGTATTCACCCTTCTGCAGTCCCCGTTTCTCCTTCTAGAACACTATGAAATTATGCTCTTGGAAATGCATAGAAGCTATGGGGGAAACATTGGCAGTTTTGACAGCTGGAGCGGGGACCGGAAGGTGTGGATCTACATTTTGGTTTTTGGCACTTGAGAAAGGGGTGATTTTTCTTTCTCCATTTATGGGCAATTGTAGGTGTGACTTTAAATATGACGTAGTAGTTGAATCCCTCATTCCTTCTCCCTGCAGCAAAACGTGACCGTGACCAGTTATTCTGATACACCTCGCCAGAACATCCAGACTTAATGGGGAAATTTGTTACCCTCATGAGTCTGCTAAAATGATCAGCTTTGAAACTGCTGAGAATGTTAACATCTGGAGTGCCATCATTAGGCCTCAGCATCAACACACATCAAGATGAATCGTAGGAGTTCATATTTCTTTCACTGCTGTTGTTTCAAGCTGTCTGTAGTCTCAGTCATCAGTTTATATTCTGTTCATATTTTGGAAGTTCTTGTGATGGGGTTCCCCCATCACCTGCCAGAGAAGGGAAAACTGTGCAGTGACTGATAGATGATGAGAAACCTGGGCCTCATAAGAAAGGCTAAGATTTTGTCATGGGTATTTTTAGTAAAAGTCACAGACAGGACGCAGGCAACAAAGGGGCAGAAGGATATTTTTTGTTTATGGTTGATTGGAATGTATTACATTAGACTTTTGATACCCCAGAAGGGGATGGGTCTGGACAAGTGTTCTGGCCGGAGGGGTAGGTCACAGAACACATTGACAAAAGGACAAGTGGAGAGAAAGCAGGGGTGCCAGAGGTGCAGATCAGTGCAGCGCTGTCTCCAGATACCATGGAGGTGCTATGTCTGTGAGTAGGAATGCTGATAATTCTCTTCTCAACCATAAGGGCTGGAAGTTATTCTGGAGCACAGATATCCTGCAAACTTAAAAATCAGGGACAGTATGTTGCCACAAACTGCTTCATAACACATGCTTTGGCTATACTCCAAGAATAAATACATGAGTTCAGAAATTCTTCTATGAGTTTTCATTAGCATATATAGGAATTTCCCCTTCCACCCAGCTAGGACAACAGTTGTCGCTCTGTGCTGTTGCCATTTTCAGTAAAGCAAAATAATATTATTAGTAGAGGCCACGGAGACTTACTGCTGTAGAAGTAGTTGAGCTGCTCACTTCTTTCTAAGTGTGACTGAATTTCCATCTTAAAAAAAAAATCCAAAAAGCACTGTCATTCAGTAAAGAGATATTAAAGCACCATCTAGTGAAAAATCAGAGAAATTTCTTCCAGGCAAAAATCCCCCAATACATCGAATACAGGGTTAGAAAGTATGGTAGTAAAGATACTTTCACTGCACTGGAAATGGTATTTAGTGAAGAAAAAATTAGTACATCTGAGCTGGATTTATTCACACTCAGGGGAATACTCTGTTCTTTCTGTGGGGAAATCTATACAGGCATTTCTGACAGAACCAAATCTTAACCAAGGACAGTTTCCCACAGCAGGCAGTGTTGCCTACTGGATCTATTCAACAAGGGATCTATACTCAAATTAACATCCCCCCCACCTCCCCACCGCATTATGGCTTCTAGAACAATTCCTAAGATCTCAGAGCCTAAAGAGTGAAAATATTTGTCAACAGGAGAGATCCGACAGCTAATCCTGCTGGGCTATGTGAAATATTTTAAACAAAATCATTACAATATTTGGGGTGTAGATTGGAGTTGAATTACATTTTGACTCAGACACTGGTGGAATTGTATGAAAAATCTGGAGTTTTGCAGATTTTTGCCTGAAAATAAAAGATCATTTATAATAATAATCTTCCCAATGCACAGCATGCAGATTGGAATTCTAGATCCAGATTCAGCAAATCATTTAATCACAGGCTTAAGTCCTGCAGAGGGCAATTTATGTGTCTGCTTAAGCGCTTTACTAAACTGGGGCCCATACAAACACTGGCCAGGCAGATGTGCTCCTGAACTGGCTGGTATCAATTATCCCCACAACCCAAAAGGGTTTGTGGTTTAACAAGTAAGGGGAATGGCTGACCCCTGGCCAGCTAGTGGCACATGCTGCTGCTTGTGGCATGCAATAGCCATGGCTGCTTCCTGCTCTTTTGCAACGGATCAGCGGTGTATTCTGCAGTATGGCTTCCTGCCCAGAGCTATCCTGTCAGGCACCAGCAGGATGGCCCATTTGAATGATTCCTTCCATGGACTGTCATGGGGCCTTTCAGTTTCTCATGTGTTCTCCTCCTTGCTGCCGCCACTCCCTAAGACAGTGACAGATACAGGATGCCATGTGGCCATTGCTGGCCATACAAGCAGTGACAAATGGGTTTAAGGAAGAAGAAAGCATTTGTTCATTCTGTTTGATGTTCCCATTTCAAAGCTGGGCAGAGAGCAGTATTTTCATTTACACTGAACTTGTCCCCCTGGGCCTTGTTTGGCAGTCACATCCATCTATAAAGAGTACAGTGCTCCGCAGTGCAACGTTACGGTGACTCTAGGAATTCATCCTTTCACAGCCAGACCTTCCACATCAAGAGCAGCATAGCTCTGGAAGTAGTTACTATCCAAGAGCAGCACAGATACCTATGTGAAATGAGGCATGAATCCCAGTGCCCTTCCTAGTAGACAAGTGTCCATGGACAACCACTTCCACAACTAGCACCCTGCTTGGTGGTTTCAGCAAAGTGGTCAAGGATGGAAACTGAATTATCATCCCATCACTACCGGTGTTCCCTGCAGTTCAGGGTTGTGGCATATTGGTGGGCCAATGCTGGGGAAGCTCTGTGCTGTGTGTGTTGAGAGGATAAATAGAGTTCTTCATTCTGCAGGGCTGTTGACCCAGTGACCCATGTCCCCCTTACTGATCTTCACTTTTTGTCCCCCAGACTTGGGTAAGTTCTGGGTTCTGTGGGTTCGCCCTCCTCTGAGGGAGCGAGCCTTTCTTTGTTGAGTCCACCCACCATCCCAGAATTTAAAAAGGTTGCCACCTTTCAGAAGATCTATATTCATTTTAAAAAGCAAGAAATTTAACAGGCGTTTTACTTGCCCAAACTTATGAATTTAGAATGTTGGTTCCTTTATGGGGGGAAGGGGAGGATTCAGCGAAAACTCATCTGCGATACCCTTTTTCTTGTTACGTTTGAGTGCATATATCCTGCTAGGGAGCTCTGAGCAGTTCGTTTCAATACTGTGTCATGAAACCTTGGGTTTTCACTGAGCATCTTTCCCTTCACTAAGGAACCCCTGTGATGGGGAGCCCACCTAGGTAGCTTTTTCAGGGGCGGTTTTGATGTCATAGATTCCATGATGTGAAAAGCATGAGTTATATCTACTTTAGTGCCTATGTCAGTGTGAGCACTGCTGCTGGAACATAATGAACATTTCCTAAAGTATCTGCAGCTCCTCAGGACAGCTACTAAAGGGAGACATTATATATATTACGTGAATTTCACACCTGAGGTAAGCGCTTCTTATTGGCGATTGTTTTTCTGGGCCTTCCCTCTGCTGTCCTTCTCAGGATTTGGCCTCATAGCAACAGATCAATAGTAACTGGAGTCTACCACTTACAAATTCTAATTAAAGATGGGCCCAAGCTGTGACATTCTCGTTCTGGATTCACATGCAGATCAAAACTGCCCCAGAGTTTGAGGGTATCAGGAGTCATCGTTCTATTTTGGTGTATAATACACCTAGGCCCAAGCTACTGTCTGGATCCAGATCTGGATTAAGATTTGAATAAGAGTTTCCCCCAAATTTAAAAGCATTTGAACTTGGTTTCTGGTTTTGCCAGTTACAGAGATAGGTCTGAGTCACACAGTTGGGATCTCGAATTGGAGCCGGATCTGGATTTCTTCAGTCTCTAGGCAGCTTCTAAGCCAGTGGCAGTTTGTTGATTCTATTAGTGGAAGATGTGTGTCCAAATCCCTTCAACTGCTTTATAATTCTCAGTCAAAAGCTTTAGATATACGGAGACATAAACTGAGTAAGTTCCTTATGCTATTAAAACCCTGGTACATCCTTTATTGCAGAAGCCTTTTGACAAAATCCACTAATCTTCTTCCCCCATAAGACTCTGCATCCTGTTTCACAATATATTTTACTGTTTTCATGCTAATAATCTTCGAACTTGTACATGTTCTTTACTAGACAAACTAACAGATGCACCATAAGAATGTTAAACCCTCTCTCTCCCCCTTGCACACAGTCCAATTCATTCTGCAGATTGTAGGACATTCTTTGAACAGTGAACCAATTTCGTAATCTCTGCTTTTCAGGAACCAAAGAGTCAGTTGTTAAAAAGGTAAATATGGGTCCATGTTACAAAGTTCAGATACAGATCTGGATTTTTAATGCTTTATTTCTAAGACTTTCATGTTTGCAGGTGTTTGGTTCTGTGGTTTTGGTTTAGGTTCAGGCTTCATGATTAATCCTAGAACTGGGTGAAAAAAACAAAACAACAGGATCTTTCCTATGAAAACTCCAGTTTATCTGCAAGAAGTTTTTGAAACAGGTAAATTATTTTTTCCCCTACACTTTTCCCAGTTGAGAAACAGTCAGTGTGGAAAACACAAAATGTTTTGTTTCCACATTGTGGGATACATTTACCGGAAGTGTTTAAAAGCTTTTTGTGTGTAGAAAATTGAGGAAATTGTCAAAAATTAATATTTTCCTGTATAAAATGTAGTTTTCAAACAAACCCTATTTTTCTATGAGAAAACTTTGTCAGAAAAATTTTGACCAGCTCTATCTTAAACAGAAATGTGTAATCAATACACGTACAAGTCAGATTATGATTTTTTAGGCTAACATTGTTGGAAAGGATTGTATAGAATGACTACACTAGTAAATATGCAATATGTATTTCTGGGCAGTTAAGAAAAAATCCAGAAACCAAAACTCCACTCATTAAACACACCTAACCAGTGAGATACAAGATAGGAGGTGTAACACCATCAGAAAAAGCTCTTATTAGCTGACCAGATCGTGAGGTTAGAAAACTGCTCCTAAACAGATTAATCCTTTAATAATCACCACAGTTCTTACATATACAAAAAGCTGCTAACCGTAAACTATGTGTGGCTAGTGGTAGAAGGCCTTGAAGTTAATGGGAATTCTGAGGTGGGCAAAGAATGCAAGATCAGTTGTTGGTAATACTCCACTGCAGGTCTGACCCGGCGAGGGGAAATAGCTAAGGGAGCTTCTGTTGTGCTGCAGGGCAGATTTGGGCTGTGGCATGGAAAAGGCAGCTGTACAGGACAATGTCGATGGGAGTTCTGATGGTTAGGCTAGCGTTTCTCAAATGCAGCCACCGTGGCTGCATGCAGCCACCAGGGGCTTTTCTTGCGGCCACAGCCACATGGGCAGTGACTGGGGCGGCAAAGCAGCTGTCCCTCCCCCTCTCTGTTATTCCCGGATGTGCTGCCTGGGTGTTGGTTGCTGGGGCTGCCAGCAGGGGTTGGGCCCTGCCCCGGCCCCACAATGCTGGAGGAGCAGACAGACAGCAAGTTCCCCACCTTCCGGGGGGGTGGTGGGGCTCGGGCTTCAAGCTTTGTTTTGGGCTCCATCCCTGAGCCCTGGCCGTGGGGCTTCAGGCTCTGGCCCCGTCCCCTGGCCGCAGGGCCCCATCCCCTGGCCACAGGGCTTTGGGCTACAGCTCCAGGGCTTCAAGCTCCTTCCTGGGGCCTGTCCCCAAGGCTTCAGGCTCTGACTCTGTCTCCCCACTGCCTCCCCCACCCCTGATCGCCCCCGGCTCCTGCAGCCTATCCAGCTACCTCCCTATCCAGGGCTTAATTTGTCCCCGGGCTTTTCAGGGCTAAGTAAGTCTGCTGTGAAAAGTGATACTTGTATGTTTGTTAATATCACTTTTCCCAGCAGACTTAGTAGCTAGCTGGGAGGCTGTGAAAAATATTAACATACAAACAAATATCACTTTTCACAGCAGCAGACTACCTAGCGAGCAATAAAATAAATTACCATGATTTTGATGGGCCTATTTATTTGTTTTTCCTAAAGCTAATTAAGTATTTTAGGAAAAATACTCTGAGGCCACCAAAAAAATCTGTCGTGAGAACTCCTGGGTTTGGCCCACCAAACCCTCAAATTAGCTATTTTCTGCTCCCCCTCCCCCCCGCCTTGAGTCTGTTGCTGCTGCCACTGAAGTTAATAGTAGAACTGAATCCACTTGGGACAGGAAAAGGCCCTTCATTCTTTCTATCACTGCATCATTTTCTCCTGTTCAAAGAGATCTTTCCCCTTTGTTTCCCCTCAGCAGTCCTGCCAGAGCTCACCTCCTCCACCAGACTAAATGCTGCCAGAGCTTGTCTTCCATTCAGCCTGCCGTCACTGCTGCATAATCATAAGCACGATAGAGGGCCTTCAGAATGCTTCCCCAGCACTTTTATTTGTTGTACCATAGTGTGGCTGGTATAGGCGCTGAATATGTAGATTCAGAAGTAAGTTTTTAAAGCAGCGCTCAGGAGGTATGCGTGCTAATCCCATTATCTGATAACAGGATTTGCGAGCACACCTCCCACCATCCTGCATTAACAACACACACCTTAGCCTGGCTATGAAATGCAATTTAAATGCCTATGAAAAGTTGATAGAACATATATTCAAACTGTGGAATTAAACAAAACAAGTTTATCAAAAGTAGTGACGTTGCCAAGATCTTATCCTCCCTCCCTCGAAACCACCCCCACCCTTCAAAATCACCTGCTCAGTCAGACTTTAGCTGCTACTAATTTTCTGCATGTTTGTCAAAAATATGCTTTTGCCATGCAAATGGCCTTTCTAGAGATGGGCTGGGAGGGAAACCCTAGATCTGGCTATTCCCGGGTATTGGGGAATTTAGACTCCAGTCCAAATCTAGACCTTAGGTTTGGGCCTCAGGGAGACCGCTAACTTATTTTAGATTTCACTCCTAAAAAGGGACCTAATTCAATATTGCCACTATTTCAGATAAAATTGATGTTTACTCTTACTTCACTACCTAAATCCTAACAGTAGGTCTCATCATATGGGCACAGATTGTTTTGGGAAAGAGGATCACATTGAAGAGTCAGAGGGGACTGGATAGTTTAGGGAATTGGGAATGGGGCATGGTGTAATTGCATGTAGGTCACTGGTCCAAATTCAGTCTAGGTTGGCAGGGAGTGAGCATCATAGCTACTCGGTCACCCATATGACATTAGGTGGTGGAATTGTACATACAACTGGGTGCCTTGCATAGCAAACCCAACACAATTGTAGCTCCAAAGAGAAGACCAGTACTGAATGGGCATGGAGACCAAACCTACATCCTCCCTACCAGAACCTGGAGATACACAGGCAGGGAAGCTTGCACTACCCTGGGCATAGATCTCTCTGTCTCTCTCATATCTTGTGCATATTCAACTCCTACAAAGTTTATAGGTTAGTGGGAATCCTGAATTTCCGCAGAACAAGTCTGATGACAATGAACTCTCTTTTATCTCTAAATTGATGCCCATCTGTTAATATGCCATCAATCCCATTTACAAGTTGTTTGAGCCAGGCCTGTTTGGACACAAGTTCCAAGACATGGCCAGACTGAATAGAATCATCTCTTCTTCTGGAAGTTCTTCCTTCATGCAACACTGTAATACAGATGTGTGTCTTATCATACCTACTGCTGCTATGCTACCACTGGACACAGTTGCCAATTTTCAAGTGGTAAATAAGCACTGCGACTTTCACAATAAGCCAAAAATCAAGCGAATCCCATTTCAAAACAAGGCCAAAATAAGCCAATCCCTAAGAACCCCAATACTCTATGTGAGTAATATTCCCCCGGCATGCAGTCTGGGACTGTGATGGGCCCAATGTGCACCCCTGACTCTCTCCATCCCCTTGCCCCTGCTTGCCGGGAGCCAATCAAAAAAAAGAAACAACAAGCTATAACAAGCAACAAGCTAAAAACTAGCCAACAAGCAACTCACAAGCCAATTAAGCCAGAAACAAGCCCAATTTCTGTGGTTTTTTTCATAGGTTTGGCATGTCTGCCACTGGATCTCCAGCTCACAATACTTAAGCAATGTAGAAAGGGAAGATATAGTGCAAGCAGAGTGCCAACTAATAACAAAAAGGAGTCCCAATCCTGTGAGATAATAAACAGCTCCTGTGACGTGCTGAGCTGCCCGTGTTCCTCACTGAAGTCCACACGGCAGGTGTTCATCACCTCACAGGATGGAGGCCAATGCTGTGCCTCGGATACACAAAGACAACCCAACACTGGAGTAGTCAAATCTGTAAAAATAAACCATTTCCTCTGGATACTGTGCATGAAAATAGATCCTGTAGAAGATAAGGCACAGTGAAACAATCTGAATAATTCAAAAGAAAGAACTGACAGAGGCCATGAGCTACATCTCTTCACTTGTCCAGGAAAATTATATGTAATTTGAGACTCAAGATGTGTGGGCTACTTCAGATTATAAACTCATCAGGGAAGGGACTATCGTCTTGTCCCGTGTTTGTATCGTGTCTAGCACAAGGGGTGCCCTGGTCTATGACTCTAAGTGCTACTGCAGTACAAATAAAGAACAGAAGTTTTGACTGGACGTACAAATCATAGTGTGCTTCTGTGCCCCGATTGGATGAGTAATGGATGAGTTTTCCATTGTAAATACTTGAATAGTTCAGTTCACTCAGGTAAAAAATACTTAGCTCTTTCATATCACTTTTCATCCCCGGGTTTCGTGCTTGTGACAGAGGCCTGGGCAACAGCAGGAGATCCAGCACTCTAGTCACTGCAACTCTACTGAATTGCTCCAGAGCAGACCTCAGTAAGAAGAGCTGTGCCTCACTGATGGGCTGAGGAGAACTAAGAGGCTAATTAGGCAGCTGACTCGGCAGATGACACAAGAGGCACAGAAAGGAAGTGGGAAAGGTGCGGAAGCAGAAAAAGAGAGACTGCTCTTCCGGAAGTTATATAGTGTATAAGGATGGTGGAAACTAATATGGTAACTAGATTGCATGGGGTGTGTTTTACCAGTAAAAGGGTCTCGCCGCTGTTTGTGGACTCGAGCAGAGACAGGAGCAAGTACTCTGAAAGCATTAGGTCAAGCCTTTTTTTTTTTTTTTCCCCCTGGAAAGGGTGACTCCTGTGGAAATTGCCAGATGTTCAGCATTTTTGAAAATCAGACCACTTACTGAGGTGCCTAATAAACTATGTTTATTAATTAAGCTTTACCTCCTGTGAGGTAGCTAAATTATACCCATTTTACACATGGAATGGCGAGGCACAATGAGGTTTAGAGATTTTAACCAGGATAACAGCGAGTCATTTGGCAAACCAGGAATAAAATGCAGAATATGGGACTCCCAGTCCCATGCTCTAATCGCTAGGCCATGCAATAGAATCTAGTCAGTGTCTATTCTATAACCCCTATGCATTTTTCCCTACAAGAGTCATTTTCTACATTGCTGTGGTCACTCTGCTTCTGAGAGATCGCTCGCAAGTGTTCATGTTCTGCTCGTTCAGTCAAGTCAGTAGCACATCATCTTAGCTATGAGTTTAAATCACAGCCAGTGGAGAGCTGTGACAGTGAGGATAACAGAAATTGCCTCACTTTGACAGAGAGCACTCCACACATCTGAGTCCAGCACTTGCTTGCACTCTCTGCTGGCTTCTGTGGGGCAGATTTGACTTTGTAAATCTACTGGCGAAGGAGAGAGCTGTCACTGGTGCCAATAGCACCAACTGCATAAGCTTAATGTAGGAAGGCAACTGGGCTTCTGAATCAAGCATGAGAACCAAAGCAGTTGAAATGGGCAGGTCTCTGACCTACGACCAATATAGAAATCCAAGTTGTTGCTGAACAGAGACTTGTGTTGGAGGAACTGTTGGTCTTGTGGCTAAATGATGGAAGTAGCAGTCAAGAGAGGTAGGATCTGTTCCTCAGCTCTGACAGAAACTTCACGTAAGAAACCTCAGTTTCCCTATCTGTAAAATGGGGCTTATATTAACAACCTAGTATTGCTAGGGAAATGGATTGGATAATCAAATCGGTCATTTCTGTCTCTAATAGCTAGCTGTGATCTTAGGTCCTTAGAAGCAATATATTTAATAAACTGCATGCACAGCTCAGTCCACTAAGGGGAGCTCTAGGCTCAGAACTAGATATTGGCTCCTTATATTATGTAAATTATTGCAAAAAAGCTTCTAAAGTATGTTGTGATAAAAAGGTACATATAATTAATGGAATATTTACAGTGGTGTTTGTGAGCAAAAGTCAGTTCAGATAATGTTCCTGATGGCACTTGCAAAAGGGTAGTAAACAGATCCTTTTTTGGAACTTCGCAGTTTTATGGCAGAAATGGAAGTTTACAGAAAATTTCATTCAGACCCTCAATACTTTCCCAGGACCACAGAACTCTTGCAGGGTGAATTTAGCTTTTACAATGTACATGGATTAGTACTTCATTATAAAATAGCTACAGTCTAAATCTATTAGCATATGGCGTAAAAAACTCCCCCAAAACCCAACCCATACCTCCTGAGCCTAAAGACTAGTGTTTTAAAGCCCCGGCTTATAGCAATATAGCATCATTTATAACATAGATAAGGAGTTTGCTCACATTTTAGTGGTGTGGCTTCCAAAGCATTTGCAATGTTCACCTATAAGAGATGAATATGAGGAATTTGAAAGCTACAGAGTCAGTGTAAATAAAATTTCAGATCAGACTGTTGCACAGTTTGCAGCATGAAGCACTTGCAATCTGATCAATGCTCATTGGGTAGTGTAAACACATTGCAACAGGTATGCAGCTCCGGGAGGAGCATACACTGGAATTTCACGTAACCAGGAAAACAAAACAGCTCTAATTGGTTTGCAATTTGAGAATGAAGCATTACAAACCTGAGGGAGCAGCAGTCCATGGTGCATGACGAGTATAACCTCACGATTTAACTGTCCCCGAGGTGAAATCAAAAGTTGTTTAACAGCCAGAAAGGTCCTCCACAGCCACATTGACAGTTGTGAGGGGCTTATGTCCAGGGCTCTAATGTGGTTAGGTTGGGGTGTAAATATTTTCCCACTTGGCTTGTTTTATTCTGGGTGACAGAGCTTTACCAGGAGCTGTTCTCATGGCATGAAAAGTGGTGTCTTTCCAACATTTTCTGACCCTCCTGGAGTATCACTGATTAGTCAATTTTGTTTGGCCATGGCTGGAGTTGGCTGTTTTTAAGGGAAACTGTCTCATCTATCCCCTCTTCCTGCAAGTCTCCTCAAACTTCTCTATGGACTGGTTAAGAACCGGTCACCTTAAACCAAATGTTTATATTTTTTTTGGTCTTAGGCAGGCCCGTGAATAGATGGGGATTTTTTTTTTCATTCTGGACTCCACAGTCCCTACTGCACGACGCAATAAGAATGCATCAGCATTATTAATGGCAGTTCTGTCAAGCTCAAGAGCAAAGCAATTCCCATTTATGGTTCCGCTGCCACACCAATCCAACTGTTGTATTTAGAGACAAAGCTGCAGGTACATTTGATTGTCTGTGCTTCCCTTCTCTTGTTTTGATCACTAAGGGAATTTGTAGGAAAACAGGAGCTTTGTTTCTGTAGGGTTCATTTACCCCAGTGCTAGTTCCCCCCAGTGAAGTCATAATCCTCTCTCTAATCCTTGGAGGCATTGCAACTGATTGCTGCAGACTTCATTGCAAAGTCAGAAGCAAGATGACACCTGCAAGTGGGGAATCAACGCTGGGTAAAGGGCCTGATTGTACATTACTTGAACATTCAGCGTGCCCCTGGGTGTTCACTTGTAAAAAGGCAGCCTGGTCATCTCAACATATTTATAGAACACTTCTCATTTTCAAAGCACTATCTAATTAATCCTAACTACTATGTATGCAGTTAGTAACGGCCATTAACCCATTTTACAGATGGGGATGCTGAAGTTAAGGGACTTACTCAAAGCTAGCAAGAGAATCAAGATTAAGATTCAGGAGTTTATGGCACCCATTCTAGTGCTCCAACCGTGCCTCTCTCTCTCACCGACGGCTACAGTAACACAGAACTAAGGGAGACACCCCTGTGGAAAACATGACACAGGGAACTCCACTTCATTGGCTCAGATTCACGGCTGCTGTAACTCCAGTGGTTTTTCAGATTGCCACCACACATCAGCAGGTCTTTCTAACCTGAGACAGTAGAAATATTATCCCAGCCTCTGCACTGCTGCACATATTCCATGCAAGTTTTAAACCCAGGGCTCCAAAAGCATCTGATGTGCCTGTTCAATATCAGTATACAGCACTCAGCCTCTTCATGATGCA
This sequence comes from Eretmochelys imbricata, assembly GCF_965152235.1. Lineage (NCBI taxonomy): Eukaryota > Metazoa > Chordata > Testudines > Cheloniidae > Eretmochelys > Eretmochelys imbricata. Next base: position 9,976,903 of record NC_135580.1, read on the forward strand.
TAATCATGGGCTACATTGTGACCCACAAATTCACAAAGTCTCCCCCTGGGGGGAAAAATAAGTCCCTGCACTTCTGTGTGTGGAGCTACATACCCCTCATCATGGGCCCAGCAAGCTACTATGGGGTGGCCAGACCCAGGGCTCCTCCCTTTGCCCACCCTATTCTATCCCCTCCCCTCCTCCTTGCTTGCTGGGGACAGTATCAGGTGAGCATCCCCAGATCTCCCCCAGTCAGTCGCAATGTGAGCAGGGGGAATAAGGGTGGCACTGGACTCCTGTTTGTCGCAAAGTGAGGTCTGTGGCAATCTACTCCTAAACATTTTCTTTTCGTTACTTTTCAGCACCCAGCCAGGAGCATGCTAGGTGTCTCCAAGTACAGATAAAAAGCCATGGCCCGCGCCCAAGGAGCTTCCAATTTAATTTCAGATTTGACAACAGGAGTAACAAAATGATAGTGAGGAGATGGGAAAGGCGGAGTTCAGCCAGGATTAAATTGTCAACGCTTCTACTCCTAGCTCTGTGGCTAGATATTTCACCTGTGTTTTCTATGCACAAGTTCAGGGCCATTAAAAATCAGGTATGAGCTAGAAGATCCTGTTATAAATCATATTCTAAGCACATGTTATATTAACTCAGGGCTCAACTGTACAGCCTTTAAATTGGTAGGATTACTTGTGTCATCACCAATGCAAGGGTTGCACCAGCAGGCCCTCAGCTTTTGTAGCAGCACTATGTACATACGTAGCTGAGCACTATCGGCCTAATCTTCAGCAGTGCTAAGTGTCTACAGCTTAGCGTGGAGTTCATGGGACTTGTGGGTTCCCAGCCACTTCTTAAAAAAAAAAAAATAAATAAAAAGAAAGAAAGAAACAAATCCCTACATTTAAGATTGTTGTCCTTTACTGCTTATCCTGACGGCATCACTTGCCACAGTGGCATAGGTAGATCGCACCTAGGAAGAGAGGCAAAGATCTCTCAGTTTTCACACCAGTGAAGCAGAAATCATTATGAGTATGTCTACTCTGAAGCTGGGAGCATGCCTTCTAGCCCAAGTAGACAAATGCACTAGCTCTGCTCAGCTAGTGTGCTAAAAATAGCACTGTGGATGTTGTGGCACGGGCTAGCCACCCAAGTCCACCCAACCCCTCGGGTTCATATTCAGGCGGCTAGCCAGAGTAGTCGCCCAGGCCACAATGTCCACACCACTATTTTTAGGGTGCTAGCTTGAGCAGAGCTAGTGGGTGTGTCTGTCTGGGCGGGGAGGCATGCTCCCAGCTGCAGGGTAGACATCTCTCTTGTAGCGATAGGCATAAGGGTCACATAGGGTTTCAAATGTTTCTCTTTTTGTTCCTGCGGCCCTAATGCACTCCTATCTTTCTGATTCTATTGATTTTGAACCATTTGAAGCAGCAACAATCAACCATGTGGAGTGTCGTCTCTAGTAAAGTGTACTAAGGGACACAAGCATGCATGAAAATATGTTGCAGTCACTACCAAAAAAACCCTACTACATCAACAGCTACTTGCAGTTGAAGAAACAACGAGGAGGACTTGTGGCACTTTCGAGACGAACACATTTATTTGGACATCAGCTTTTGTGGGTTAAAACCACGAAAGCTGATGCCCAAATAAACGTGTTCGTCTCTAAGGTGCCACAAGGACTCTTCGTTGTTTTTGCGGATACAGACTAACATGGCTACCACACTGAAACCTTGCATTTGAAGGACACCTGGTTCAACTCCTGGTCCATGGTTTCCAGACTACAGGCCAGTAAGAGCCTTCGGTGCCAGTTAGTAACTTTCCTTTGAGAATATTGAGTCCTGAAGGAGTTTCTGTGAGGTTAATCAGTTCTGCTCAGTGCTCTCTCAGGAAATTCTTGCACAAAGCAATACGATAAAAAGCCGTAAAAGATTTTCATGCAATTGTAATGGTGTCTAGATCTGTTTGATGTCTATTGGATTTTTCTCATAACCTTAACCCTCCTGAGAAAAAACACTTTTAAGTATTCAGATTCTTAAAAAAAATGTGGACACTTAGTTCTCTTAAAGCTAAGACCTGCACTCCATCCTAAAAGCTATTTAACAAGGCACAGTACAACTCTGCATTATTTAACCAAGCTGTTCAAGATGGCATCTTGTCTAAAAATTGCATAAACCTGTGAAAGAGGCTTACTGTTTATATGCTGGCATCCAGAAAGGATTGAGTAAAGGGAAGCTAGTTCATGTGGATACGAAAGCTGGAGGTTGAAGTCCCGCTTGCCGCATTAAACACTGACCTATATAGCCATCATAGAATGATATCAAGGGTATTGCATACACTGATCTCCTCAGCCCTCGTCTCCATGGTCACTGACACAGCGATTACATGTGCAGTCCTGTATTCTGTAGCTTGGTCACTTATTTTTGTTTAATTGCCTCAGTGCCAGGCCTCCACTCTACCACATTGCAGCTGCTACCGCTCTCCTTGCTGATACTTGGGCAGCTGAGGCCCTGCCCCTTTCCTGACTGGAGCTGCTTGCCAGCTTCCAAACTTTCCTGACAGTCCTCCCACTGGTGACTCTGTGGCTGCACAGACATATACCTACTCTTGTGCCATACACAGAGGTAGGCCTAAAGGATAGTTGTCCCAGGAGACTGATCTCTTGGCCTCAATTTCTGGACACACTTCAAAGACTTTACTACACGCTCAGGGGCTAGAGCACAAAATATCACTAAGCAACAGACTTTTCTTTTTGTTCCTCAAACATCCACCTTCCTAGCCCCATCTCTTCCCTTTGATCACTGCTGCATTTTCATCAGAATTATCTGGTTTTAAATGCCTCCTACCTACCTCACTTCCAGACCCACAAAGAAAATCCACATGGGATAATGGGGCAAGTACTTCTGGCACAAATCACTGTGTTCTCATGCAACATGCCTATTCACACAAACCCATGCTCTGCCCCATGCATCTGTACAGACAAAAGCTGCTTAACATAAACTTTTGGGTATTGGAGAATAAAAGGGGCGGGAATGTATTTGAACCAAGATGCAATTTCTAACTTGCAAAATGATCACAATTTTTTTTGTCATTGTTCAACCAGTTGTTGCAATAGGTCTGCCTGCAATAAGATGCAATAATACCTAAGAAATGTTACACAAACCTCACATGAAAGGCTTCAATTCAAACCATTAAATCAGCAAAATGGATGTCCAGAAAAACTTTGAGCAGTTTTCTTTCTATTCATTCAGCTTAAAAAAAAAAAAACAACATAAAATTTTTCTTTTGTATCACAGACATACAGGGAGAGTGCTACATAATCTTTGGGTTCATCTGTCTGACAATTAACTCTCTAATTAATTAATCATCTGATAATTAAAATGACCTCTTTGGGGCTGATACCTGATCTGAGAAAGGTTCCAAAGAAACTAGACACATCATGTTTTGTGTCATGCTCCAGCGTGAGCCACAACAGGCTTGTTATGTTATGTCACAGCTGGTTTTCCGAGAGCAAAATGAGTCAAGATATAAATTAAAGGGGAAAACCAGTTGTACAGGGTTAGCGTGTCTCTCCAGTCTGAAACTTGGCAGATTCTAGGAGAAAGTGAACGTCAGCAGCATCAATAAGCTCTCACTGAGCTTGGAATGGCAAGTGTTCAAGGTATTGTTGGGTACATCCCCATCAGTTTGAGGGCACCATACTCTGAAAGTACCATGTTCTCCATGCATTCCTTGCTGGAGAGGGGAATCAAAATGGAGGATAGTCTGCCCAAACATGGATAAATTGGGAAAAGGGTAAAGCATGGCTCTCTAAAAAATGCTCTGCCTCCAAGGGGAGCCTATGCACACTGAGGCTGGGGAACTGCAGATTTTGGGCTAGAGTGATGGGTTATGGGGATAGAGAGAAGGGGAAGCAGCCATTCTACACACTGTGTGCTCCTCACACACAGATTTCTATTACGATATCTACATGGGAGCTGGTATTGGGCAGACCAGCACCAGCTACCTTCTGTTCATATCAGGGGTGGAAAGAGGCCCACACAGAGCAGGGTGAACCAATGGCAGCACCAGAGTAACGGCCGTGTTAGTCTGTAGTCGCAAAAAGAAAAGGAGGACTTGTGGCACATTAGAGCCACAAGTACTCCTTTTCTTCTTGCAATGGCAGCATGGCTCCTGCCAGGGAGGAGGACTCCCTGCAGAGGGTCTGAGCTGTCTCTACGGATGTCCTGGAATTCACAGGGCTGAGTCTATGGCTATCCTTTAGGACAAGCGGATCTGTAGAATTTCAGTGCTGCTCCTGCTGTCTCCTCCTGGGGGCTCCCAACTCCAGTTCAAGAAGCTATGCAACAAGTTATTTCCCCTCTGATGGGATTTCAGAAAGGTGGCATATGGCCCTGAGTCTGTAGGTATTTAAAGGCAGTATTTGTGCTTCTTTTGCTGATCAAGTTTGCATGAAGGAGCCTTAGGATCTAGACAAATCAATCAGCCTGCACTCCAAAATAGAACAAGAAACCAGAGCCAGGTGGGTTTTAGGCCACTCACAGTGCAATTTCACAACCAAGCAAGACAGAAACAGAGTAAATTGGAGCTTGGAGGGGGGAAAAAAATATAGGAAAGCTGAAGTCTAGTTCTTTTTTCTTATGACCTATTGCTGGAGATGGTCCTTGGCTGGTATTAGTGAATTTATATAGTGTATTGACTGGTATAGAAATTAACAGAGGGTCTTAGGTTTGATCTTAAAACGGACTGTTTGTTAAAATTTGTGTTGTACACTATTTCATCAGTTTCCAAGGTGTTGCTGCTGCCAAATGGATAACTGTAAATTCAGGGAGAAAATAGATTGTGAATGTATGAAACTAACTGAATAATCCATAATGTTGGAGTCCAATCTTACTCCTCCCACTTACAATGGTAGAAACTGGGAGTAGGTCCACTGAACTCAGAGTTAACTGGCCAGAGCAGAAATTACATTTTTTTAAAGCCAACACTGAATAGAAGCTTTTGTAAATCATGAATTACCAGTAAACTGGGCAGCTCAGGTTTAGGAGCAGAAGATCTGCATAACTCTAATGGATATGCTGGATCTTTTATATATTGTGGGTGACACTGGTTTCTTCCCATGGGGATATTGGTTTTCTGTATATAATTAATAACAAGAAAACTGTATCCTGAGTGTAGGGTCCTCATGAGCATCCTGGAACAAAAAGGGCCATAAATTAACATCAATTATGTATTAAAGTTCCAATTAACCTGGCTGACACTGATATACTTTAACAAGGTACACTTAGATAAAAGAAGCAACTCTCTAATTACTTGGAACAGGACCTCCTGACCCATTCTACTCTTTTATCCGAACACCAACCTAATGAGGAAGGAAGTGAGAGATAGGAAACTGTGCATAAGGCAAGATTACAGCACCACAAGATGCCCCCGGGGAAAATGCTTTTACCTTCTTAAAACTGTCAGTGATGAATATTTTATTGCTCTGAGCCTTTTAACCCTTTGAGGAAGAAATTTCTTTTAAGGATGATATTGCTAGCATCCGTTTTAATGCTGAGGGCTGCCATCTATTTTACATACCAACCATACATAACTCTACCCCCCTCGCCCCCCACCACAGTCACACATTTCCAGAGTATTCATCTCCAGGGTACCTAGACACCTTTACCTAGACTTAAAATGTATACTTTGTCACAAAATAGTCCCCATGAGGAAAAAGAAAAGAAGGCACAGTGGATTTCAAACATTTAAAACAAAACAATCGTGTAGACACATTTTGCAGTGTTAAGAGTTGTGTGATAAAACTTATGGATCAAAAGGGGTGTTTGTGTATGCGCAAGTGTGCGTGTAAAACGTATATAGTTTGTGAGGGAGGGTTTATATGTAGAAAGATGATTTAATCTGTTAAATACATATGGAATGATCTAAAAACCTAGTAAGTTAGTTTTTTTCTGACTAGATTGTGTGAAACAGATGGTGCAATATTTTCAGTACCCTGGAAGAAAAAAAAAGAGACTTTTTTTTAGTTAAACATGAATAAGACCTAGCTATTGGTACTGTCTAAAAAATAAAATAAAAAAGGCTCTGGCAGAGATTCTAAGTGTGTAATTATAATGAATCAAACATAAGAGGAAAGAATTGGGTAAAAGTACATCCCGGAAGTATGGTTTGGTTAATGGTTTTATTAAATTCTTCCCAGTGCTTGCACCTTTTACCCCACTCTCCTCCTCAACCGCTAAAACATTATAGGTGGTGTGACAAAGCTCTGTCCTTGCCTCCATGGGTCCCGCATTTCCTGGTGGATTTCACTAGCCTCAGAGGCTCACTGTAACCCTCCACGTAACCCTTCTCTCTCTAGAGACAAGGGTCTCAGTCTACTGTGCCATTTTCATCATAAGCCAGCAAGGGAGGTGAGGGGAAGTTATCCTTCCTTGCACAGTCTCTGTTGTCTCCCAGTCTCAGTGATTAATCGGGGGCAAAGGTGAGTGTGTGTGTGGGGGAGCCTGGGTCCACCCTCTACTCTGGGCTCCAGCCCAGGGACCCTAATAGCATCAGCTATGGTAGCTGACCTTTTGGAAACTCGACATGTACAATTCCCTGGGCTACTTCCCCCACAGCAGCCCTCACTTCCTCAAGCTCCACTTCACCCTTACCTCAGGGCCTCCTTTCTTGTGCCTGATATGGTGTGTACTACTCAGTCTCTCCAACAGCACAACTTCCTCCCACAGCTCCTGACATGCATGCCCACCTGACTACCTGGGAGGCTTTTAACTAGTTTCAGCCAGCCCCTGATTGGCTTCAGGTGTCCCAATCAACCTAGCCTTCTCCCTGCCTTCTGGAACGTTCTTAATTGGCCCCAGGTGTCTTAATTGACCTGGAGCAGCTGCCATTTCACTTATCCTGGTACCAGGGATTTGTTTAGCCTGGAGCTAATATATCTATCTCCCACTACTTTTCTATAGCCATCTGGCCTTGCCCCATCACAGTGGATAAAGGGTTTTATAACTTGCCATTTGAAACTCTGATCTACTTTGGAGAGCCCCCCACTCTTCTTGTGCCTTTCCCAAAATAGCAACAGTGATTTCTGGAATGAGGATTTTGCAAAGACTGGCTTGTTTGTGCCAAGTGATCCATTCCTCGCTCAGTGCTGTATGGTCAGTTAAATTTGAGAGCAGTGTAAATCATTCAGAAATTGTGATGGTATTTTCAATTGCTATTGGTTTGCCAGTGCAGAATCGCCAGTTCTGTAACTGCTGGTGTCTCACAACTTTCACATTTGATCTCCCACTACCTACTAACCCAGAGGTGGGCAAACTACAGCCTGCACGCCACATCCGGCCGTGGGACCGTCCTGCCTGGCCCCCGAGCTCCTGGCCGGGGAGGCTCACCCCCGGCCCCTCCCTCGCTGTTCCCCCTCCCCCACAGCCTGAGTGTGCCGTGCTGCACTGCCAGGCTCTGGCCAGCCGCTCTTGCCAGGCAGCGCAACGGCGTGGCTGGCTCTGGCATGGTAAGGGGGCGGGGAGCAGGGGGTCCTGGGGCGGCAGTCAGGGGACAGGGAGCAGCGGGGAGTGGATGGGTCAGGGGATCTAGGGGAGGTAGTCGGGACAGGGAGCAGGGGGCGGTTAGATGGGGCAGAGGTTTTGAGGGGGCGGTCAGGGTATGGGGAACAGAGGGGGTTGGATAGGGCATGGGAGTCCCAGGGGGCCTGTCAGGGGTGTGGATAGGGGTTGGGGCACTCAGGGGACAGGGAGAAGGGGGGGTTGGATGTCCCGGGGGCAGTCGGGGCGGGGGTCCCAGGAGGGGGCAGTCAGGGGATAAGGAGTGGGGGGGTTGGATGGGTCAGGTATTCTAAGGGGGGCAGGGGCCAGACTGTTTGGGGAGGCACAGCCTTCCCTACCTGGCCCTCCATATAGTTTTGCAACCCTGATGTGGCCCTCGGGCCAAAAAGTTTGCCCACCCCTGTACTAACCCGACGCGTGTCTTCTGGGAGAAAAGGCATTAGTCAATTCCATCAAAAGCACCTCCTAATTATAGTCTTAGTCTTCAAAACTCAAAGGCAAATATACTAGACTTTAGGGTCTTGGCTGCACAACTCCTGTGGAGAAAGCCCCCTCAGTTCTCAGCAGTCAAAGGTCATCTCACATGGAGAACGTGAGACATGTCAGAGTTTAAGTTTAAACACTTCGAGTCATGCTCTTCCCTACATGGGATTTTCTCCTGCATGAGGGGAGTGCAGTGCTGGGTGAGGGCAGAGAACAGCATGAGAAGCCTTCCCACTGCTACAGCCCTGAGATATTGATCAGGGCTTCAGTTCCCTTGGATGGTGTTCCAAAGCTAGGACTGTCGGGGCTCAACTGGACTATTGGAAGCTACACGCCATTAGCGGAAACAGTGAACAGAGTATTGTCCTTAGACCAGGCTCCCTAACAAGACTTTCAGTACTTCCTTGGTTGAATTAGACATACTGCAGTCACCAGCTCCCTCACGTTTTTGGGGTACCTCCACTTGCCATCCCACAGACTAGGAAATGTACCAGGAGGAAGAGAGTGAAATACAAATCTAAAAAAAAGTTCTGTGCTTTCTTCACAGCCTCTACAAAGGGATTGGAGTCAGTTCCTATGCAGATTTTCAGTCACTTTTTATTTGTCCCAAAGTAGTTTTCCCACTTCCGTTATTCCCTCCATTCTCCTCAATTTCTAGAGCATATTCTCTACAAAGACATTAAGAAATATCTCTGGATCATGCAGCTGAAATGGAGCAGCTAGAATCAAATCCTGCCGTTATGCCTTCAGCTACCCCTAATAAGTCCTTGGGGGAAAGGATATATATATTTCATGTATTATACACAGGTCTTGATCCAGATCTATCTAAATCAAGACCTAGTTTTAACATCCATGGGAGTTAGAGCAGACCTCTAGCCAGTCTGTCGTATGTACATGGACTGTAATATACAGAATGGACCATTATTCATATTATGAACTGAACTCATAAGTCCTTTATGAAACTCACATGCTACTTAAACAGTATGGCATTCACATAAATTCCCTATTATTTGTATTACCGTACCAGCTAGAAACCCTAATCACAGACCATGTTGCTTGTCTGAACCAGGAACCCATCGTGATGCCTTTGGTTCCACATGGTAAGCTGTTATGGAGGGCAGAACGTGATCCTTGCTGTTCTACTTTGTGTAAGCGTTAGTCTTTGGGTAAAATGAGGGGAAAGTCTGTCATTGGTATGATAAAGGAGAACCATACACATTATGGGTTGGATTTTCCAAAGCATCCAGCACCGGCCTAACTCTGTTGCCCCTGAAAGCAATGGTTAGGCCAATACTGGACACTTGAAATTTTGCCCTACGTATATGAATATACAAAGAACTTTGTTGTGAAGCAGTTCGGGCTGCTATCCCCACACCCTACCTGACACAAACCCACAAGAGCAAGGAAGTGAAAAATAAATTCATCTACCAGCCCAACCCTGCTACTCCTCCACACACAAGCACACACCTTTTCACCACAACTACTGTGCACCGCAGACAGTGTTGGATTTCCGCCAAGGCTAAACCCCGGCACCTCTGGGTTCGGCCGTTCATAGCCCTGGCACCTGTGGGCTTGCTGCATCCATTATAAATGTAAAAAAAATTACTTGAGCCCCGGCACCTCTTTCATGACAGATTAAGCACTCACTGCAGACCATACACTGCAACCTTCGCCATGTCCCCCTTTCGCCCTTCTGCACACGCCTCTTTACCCGAAAGTTTTTCACACCCTCCCCACCCACTGTTAGTAGTAGTTGATGTTTGGTATATACTTGGCTGTGCTGGAAGACGGTTGTTTAGCAGAAGGTTGTGCGCAGAAGGGCAGTTAAGGGGGTGATGGAAAGCTGGCAGAGCTAAGGGGGGATGGGTTGCATGGTCTGCGGTGTATGATAAAGGGGAGAGTGCTTGTTTGTGTAGCTTTTAAATCCATTCAAGTGCAGAGTACATGCAGGAGAGAGAAAACATGGCACCAGACTGCTGCATTCACAGGAAAACAGACATTTAATGAAGATCCAGTCCGTTCTGTTCCACTGGGGGAAAGGTTCCACATACCTGTCCATATGGAGATTCAACAGTTATTTGCTACTATTCAGCTAGGGGCGAATAGCAAGTACGACTGCCATCTTGATTTGCTAAATCTGAAAACAAAACAAAACCCCACACCCAAGGGGGTTCTAATGGAATTGCACCAGTGTAAATGGTATACATAGTGGAGTAAAGCAGTGAAGAATCAGACCTCAACTATACACATTTTTTGCCTTTGATAAATCAGATCCATTGTCCTCACTCTAGCAGATTTCACTCAGTATTTCAATCTTTTGAGCAGCCTCAGGGTATAGTAAGTGAAGCATGAGACATAACGTAATGGATGTGAAATCCACTATCTAGCCAAACTAAAAATACATCTTTTTAGAATAAATCCTACTGGAAAAAGAAAGAATAATGAATAAAAAGAGTCATTCTTGAGATCTCATCCATTTCTGCTGGCGTTTCCTATAAGTATTGTTATTTAAATAGAAGTATTAGCATATTCAATTTTAGTCCAGGATGAAGGAAGAACCATCCTGTTCCTCTTTGCCAAAGAAACAGGGGTATATTTATTTAGATTATGTAAACAAACACACATATCCACCACCTAATTAGGAGAACTTTGCCCAGTGGAAAGCAGCATATGAAGACTCTCTCTCCATATCAAAGTCATCCCAGTGGCCTAGAGCAGCAGTTTACTCAATCTTTGTATAACTCAGCTGACTCTGTCTTGTTCAGAGAAAAGAGTTTTTCCTTCCCCACTTCTAGAGGGCAGAGATAAAAATATAAGTGCCCCATTTTGATACTCAGCTCGCTGCTGTCTGGCAGTCAGGCAGGCTGTGGTGCCTTCCCTGATCTCAGTTGCATTGTCAATAGGGTTCTTCTTTTGCCGAGACAAAGTTTATAGAATAGATTTGTCAAGTCAGTAAGCCCTTTCTCTTTAGAAATGCAGGGATTCAGCCAAAAAGAGGATTATTGATAACATGCAATATCTTTATTATAGCGGCGACTGCTGGCGCTGCTGTAGTTAAGGGCCTGTCAGCATTTCCATTATAAGATTTTTGCAAGGGTTTATAGCTTGGCCGTAAAAATTTAAATATACTCAGGTCTGAAACTTGGCATGCAAGGATTCAGGCTGGGAGGGAGTTTGACTTGTGGTTTTACTTTTTTTAAATTCTTGTCAATTAAAATCAAATTTGGTTTGACTTGAATGCTTGCACATTAAGGCACCCATCTTGCAATCAGATCTGTGTGAGACAACGCCTGTTCCCCTGAGCAGCAAGGTGCAGAACCAGGACTTTTAAAGGAGTACCATAGAAATTCAAAGAGGCAAATTCTGCTCTCATTTGCAATGGTGCAACAACTAATGTAACCATGGGGAAAATGTGGCCACCAACTATATACAGGAACCTTGCATTTTTAGTTTCTTGGGGGGTTCTTTTTTGGGGGAAGCACTCAAAAGATGTCCTTTTTTAAAAGTTGTATCTTAATTGGCTATATATCCCCCTTCCCCCATGATATAGACTAGGGTGGCAGGGTGATATAGGAGTTAGATAAAAGGACCAGGAGTCACTGCTTATGGGTTTTCTCCAGCTTTTCCACAACTCACTGTCTGACAGTGGGCAATCACTTAATCTTCTCTGTGCCTCACTTGCAGCATCTTGGATGAAAAATGCTAAAATCATACAAGTATGTGACTGTTGTTAGACTTTGTGAATTTGAACCAAGAATGAGTTTTGTTCAGCTCAAACACCACCTGTCATATTCCCAGAGGCAGGGTATGATCTTGCTCCCATTGATTTCAGTAATAGTTGGCTTGAGCCCCAAATCATGTATTATTGTCCTCAATCCTGCAACCACCTATGCACATGCTTAACTTTATGGAGTGAGCTGTCCTAATGATGGGGCTGCTGGCATATTACAGATGAGCATGTGCATATATATTTGCAGAATCAGGGCTATCATTCGTTTTCGGCAGCACTCAGAATCACAGTGTGCCAGATGCTGACGTTTGTCAGTTTGGTTCTTGGTAAAAGGTCACCACTTTTGCAAAGTAATAATGCTGTTTTCTCATCGGAAAAACAATGACCCAAATTTGTGTTATTTACCTGTGCTTATTTACTTTTATGGGTGGGAAAAAAGCTGATGAAAAAATTGTTTTTCTGCAAAACCAGTGGAAAAATGTAGTTTTTGCCAGTAAGAATTATTTTCATACATGGCTGTAGTGCAATAGCAAACAAGCCATCCCAATGGGCTGATGTACAGAGGCACAACAGGACAGATATTTTGCCTTTGAACTCTGAATTCCTTTGCTCTTAAAGGCTGAAGTCAAACCCTTAATGTTAACAGAACATATTTTTTGGATAGTTTAAGCCCAGTGTAAGTTATTTAAAGTCCTTTCCACACACTGTACAGTTTATTCTTCGGCTCGTGTCTCTTGGCATTTCTATTTGTGGTCAACTGAGCTGTAATCTTTTTTGTGCTGAATCCTACACAAAAGGATAATACTCTTCCGTTTTGTCTGTTGACAAGATCTTCAAATCCTACTGCCCTTCTGACACATAATCGAAATTTAAGAGAGAATGTTTCTGTCTACTTTTTTTTATGATATAAGGATTTAGCTAAGACTTTGACACCATGGAAACTAGGCACTAGGATATGATCCTGTTCCATCTAAATATATCCCCCGACTTTCAATCACACTTGCCTCTTTTATATTTCATGAAACCTGCTCTTTAACTTCCTCCATCTGTGCAACTTTTTTGGCCAGCAGGATCACCTTGAGTCCATCCCATAGCTTTCATCACCAGCCATTACCACTTCAAGAGAAATTCACATATATGAGTGCAGAGGAGGCAATCCAAGAAACTAGGCCCTTATGAAACTTTGATGTTGAATAGCATTAGGGTAATTCTAAAAAAAAAAAATTAAACATTAAATGCCTGGCAACTTTTCACCTTCCCACTTCAGCATGAAATGCAGCTTTAATAGGAAAGCAACTCTGCTTTCTCCTTCCCGTCATAATGAAAACTGGCTGTCCATCTTTCAGTCCATTAGTTCGATTACTGATCTCTCTCTGTTATACCATAGATTTTTATATTCCATAGAGACTTTGCTTATTATCTACTTCCTATGGTGGTTTGTTGCATTTGTGCTCGTTGTATACAATCATAACACTCATTTACACCTATTCTTTATCTCAAGGGCTAAAATGCCATCTGCGTCTCGTGTCGCCAATACTTGTCAGTCCTGCACTCATTAAAAATTGTGCTTGAGTGAAGAGCATTTGGAAGGGTGTGGGTGTAAAGATTAAAATGATAAAAAAAACTCATGTTAAAATTGAGTGTTAGCTATCTACTGTTTCTAGGAATGAAAATACTGGATCTGTTTCTTAGCACTAACTTCATGTATGCAGTAAAGAGAAGGGGGATGCTGGTCTGTGTTTTAGTAGAACTGAGGTACATACATGGCATGCAAAAATTAAGGCCAGAATTGACAAGAAATGTAATGCAGTCATGGGGCAAAAGTTTGGTTCAGATAAATACATTGGATGTTCAGAATGGAGAACTGGGGTGCATTTCAACCCTCCACAGAGATAGGAAATACAGCCTAGCCCTAATAAAGGAGGCAAAAATAAACAAACAAAATCCCTACCCTCAAAAATTAATTTCTCTCCCTCCAGGGGGTCAGTTTGCTATTTTTAAACAGCTTATTTTTATTTTTAAGTGCCAACATGTGTTATTTTGCCTGCACAAGACAACCGAGCTTAAAGCTTAATGAAATAGGCAAGGCATTCAGGAGGGTTTGGAACTAATGTCTTGTATTTTTGAACCTGTCTGTTCTGCCAGTGACCCATATAGTGAGTAGCTGTGTCAGCTAATCACTTAGCTGGCCATTGCTGACAGACAAATACCTTGTGGTGAAGCCTGATGGAATTGTTACAAAAGCATCAACCTTTAGGAGGCCTGCACAGTCTCGGAGAGTTGTAGGCATGCACACGTGTTTGTCATTTGGGGGAGCTCTGCAGAGACAGGGAGACATGCACCACATCTGTAAGAACCAGAAAGACGACAACGAAAACCAAATACAACCAAAACAAAACACAAAAGAGTTCAAATACATTCCTTACAGAAAAGGCCTTTGTTTACTTGGGCATTTTATTTTAATTCAGTGATGATAATTAACTGATTAATAATATCACAGTAATCAAAAGAGAGCATGTTTTCAAAGAGCATGCAACAATAGCTCGCCCCTTATATGGATTTAATTGTAAAAGCAAATAATTATATCCTTTTCAAGACTTAGAGAATTGCTTTCAACTGTAAACACAAACTACAGAAAAGAAAATTCTCCAACATAATACCAGTCTTTAGATGGCTACTTTCCCAAAAGCAGCTGTTGGGAGCTTTCTTTCAGGTGCATAATAAGCACCAGCCTGATCACAGAAATCAAAGATGCACAGAAAAGGCAAATGAGGCTCAATTCATGCATGGAGTAACACCACTGAAGTTACACTTGGGATGAATTTGGCCCAGATCATTTTTACTGAGGTGTCTTGCAACTGAAAGGTTGCACTTGCAGTGTTACAGATCTTGTGATATTTGGTTGTTCTCTTGAAGCTCCTGCTCCTGGAGTTATGTGAATATGTAAAAATTGCAGCTTTCATTAAAAAAAAAAAAAGTTCCTAGCTCTCAGGGTTACAGAGAAAAGTTGACCCATTTAAACCCCAAAAATTTAAAAACCAGAAAGCAAAAAAACCCGAAAACCCAAAATGTATATTTATTAAGAAAAGTCTCATGAGTTTTAATCCAATCTCATGATTTGTTGGAAATAATGCACTTGCTAGCAATAGGAATTCTGCAGGCTTTGGAGCTACCATCACCATTTGCATGCTGTGGCATAGCAGAACATGAATTTTAGCCCTCGATTTCACCTGCATCCCCTGACCTGCAAGCTCAAGCCATATATCCCCTGTGGCCACATGGAAAAAGCAGAATATATGGAAAAAGACAATCCACTGTGCATGCTCAGTGTATTGACTGTTGCTATCAGGTTGGGGAGCAAAGAGAAGGGTTTGTCTGGGCTGATGATAGCAATCCCCTACCTGTGAAAATCTTAAAAGTAAGTGTTGATATAGGGGCTGGCATTTTTTTTTTTGCCTAGAAGGCCAATCAGGTGATGGCTACAAAACAGATCAATATATATTTGTTTCTCCCAAGCATAAACCCTTGTCTTTGGATTCTAGCTATAAGCATCAGTTAGCTGGGACAATGTGTTTTAAAATTACATTCTCTCCAACACTGGGCTTATTAAATTGTGGTTCCTGTTGCTTATTCCTGTGCACCACCCACACCTCAATCTGCTGCGGCTCAGATGTAGGACATCATGCATGACAAAAACCCAAAATGAGAAACACAGAACAATCGTCTGTGGACACTTAAGGAACGAGTCCCATAGTTCTTCAGTGCACGTAACATTTTGTACCTCCAGTTTCATGAGTCTATTTCCAATGTAAATGATTTTCAAGCATTAAGAGGGAAGGGGATACCAAATCTGTGTGGAACGTAGGTATTCCTATGAATGACATCTTTCAACATGAGGGACGTGGTCCTCCAACTAGTCCTTAGCAGAGCTAGTCAGGAATTTGCGAAGACAAACACTTTTTGTTGAAAAATGCTGATCTGTCAAAACCAAAACTTTTTGTGGAAAAGGGTGGATTTCAACAAATTTCTTGACTCAAAACAATTTTGAAAGAACTTTCAAAACTGTTGAAGTATCCCACTTCAACATTTTGGAAATGTCTTTTCATTTGAAAATTTTTCGAAGGACCCGATGCAAATATTGTTGGACGTTTGCGATAAAGTCTCAAGCGTTGGCAGTACTGCAAGTATAACCCTTCAGTCGCAATACAGCTCAGAAACAATGATCTGGGCCAAATTAATCCCTCATGTAACGCCAGTGGCATTCCCCAGGAATGAACTGAATCTTTTCTGCGCATTTTTGATTACTGTGATCAGGCTGGTGCTTAATAAGCATCTGAAAGAAAGCTCCCAACTGCTGCTTTTGGGAAAGGAGCCATCTAACGACTGGTGTTATATTAGAGAACTTTCTTTTCTGTAGTTTGTGTGTACAGTTGAAAGCGATTCTCTTCAAGAATGAAGAGCTGGATGATGCGGAGATGAAAAGGTTGCTGACTGAGCAGACCAAGAGGAGTAAAAAAAGGTTTCATCCTGATCTGAAATCTCAAATTTTCATGGGATGGGAAGGTCATTTCCTGCTCAGCTCTACTTTTTAATGTACTTCGGCCATTGCTTTCTTTTTTCTTCTCCCTAAGTCTGCTTTGCTCTCTCCTATACAGCACCCTTTTCTACAGATAGCATGAAGATCTGGAGACTGAGTTCTTTAGTTAGATGTGAGCCCAACCTAAACTCTAGATCTCCACCTTGGGAAAAATGAGATCTGAGCTTTGCAGCTCAAGCCCATTTCATTATTACTTATTATTTGTATTCTGGTAGTGCCAAGGAGCCTCAGTCATGGATCAGAACCCCACTGTGCTAGGCCCTGTACAAACAGATGGTCCCTATCCCAAAGGCCTTCCAATCTAAGTGTAAGGGAACTGTTGCCCCCTTACGAACATTTAGTGGGAGTGTTTTGGTTGGCTAGCTCCCGGTACTAAACCAGGACCCTGAGACTGATAATCCCCAGGAACAATGGGGAGAGGCCAATGCTCCAGGTAAGCCTGAATGACAGGGCGGGCTGGCTAATCAGACAGTCAGGAGGCCAAGGAGGTCCCGTCCTCCGCGTGAGCTGGATTTGCCTGGGTCAGACAGAGCAGGGCTGAGCTAAGGAGAAAGCAGGGGCCCAAGCTGAGCTGGGCAGCAGAGCTGGGCCAGATTCAGAGGGACCAGAAAAGCAGCCTAGAGAGAGCAGACCCTGTCCTGGGAGCAGAGCTGCAGCCCCAAAGCCAGAGGCACAGCCCAGAGAGAGCAGACCTGTCCTGGGAGCAGAGCTGCGGCAACCAGAGGCAGAGGGGCCAAAGAAGCAGCCCAGGGAGCTGGAGGCAGAGAAGCAGCAGCAGTGCAGAGACAGAGTGGTGGAGCTGGGGCTGGAGCAGTCCGGAGCCGGGTGCGGTGAGCAGCTGGGGAGACCGAGGGGGACCCTGGGCAGCAGGCCCAGCACAGGGAGACGCCTCAGCCAAGAGGCTCTGCAGGCCAGGCTTGGATCATAACCCCGACAGGGCGGGGGTGACACTGGGCAGAAGGGTCCTACCACTTAGTGCCTGAGAGCGTGTGGCCACCACCAGAGCAAGTGTCCAACCTACAGCATCCCTGCAGCACAGCCAGGGTTGAGAAGGGGCCTGGGACTTACAAGGAGCAGATTGTGAACTGCCCTGACATTTCAGAGATGCTGTTTGTGATGTTCCCTGCCACAGAGCGGGCTGACGTGTTTCTTTTAACCTTTCCCATTTTTCCCTATTCTTTTTAAAACTAATTGTGGATTAAATAACTTGCATTTGCTTTAACTTGTATGTAATGGTCAGTGGGTCAGAGAAGTGCCCAGTGCAGAGAGAGTACCCCGGAGTGGGGACACCCTAGCCCCTGTCTTAGGTGACCACAGCAGGGTTGGGGGTCGAGCCCCCCAGCAATCCTGGGCCCAGCCTTGTTGGGGTTACGAGGACAGGAGAGTGGAAGGGGAGTCCTCAAGGGCAGGGAGGCCACTGGGTAAAGGAAGTGGGAGCGAGGGCTCAGATCCTTTCGCTAGCCCACTTCACTGGGATAGTGCAGAAGCCAGGAAAGTTCCCCACAAGAGCGGGACTATCCCCCCGCTTACATAAGCGACCCATCTGTCTTCATTTTCTCCTCTTGGGCTGCTCAGGCACCCAACTCTTTTATTTCAGCGTTGCTTCATTCCCATTTCCTTTCTCTGTCCCCCTCCTACAACCCACTTGATATTCTCATTAAGGTCCTGATCCAACTCCCACTGAAATCAATAGAAAGACTCCTACTGAAACCACTGGGAGTTGGATAGAGCTCTACAAGCCAGTAACATCCCATTTTAGAAGACAACAACGCTGAATGTTGAAACACAGGCACATCCATAGCCTGCATTCAGATGCTTCAATCGACACAGGACTGCAAATATGAGTATCTGCGTGTGCCAAAAATACGGGACTTGGGCAACAGGCCATTTCACCTCTGCTGTCTTGAGCATCCAGCACTGAAAACCATTGCTTTGGCCCCTCCTGGATTTTTCCAGCTCCTGAAGCAATCCCACCCGGAGTTACTGATAAAAGGATAATTTCATCAACACATGGTTGATCACGGCGTCCAATCTCACCAGTGTGAAGCAGCCCCACAGCGCACACTAGCATTTCTGTGTATGAGTGGAACAGGTGCAGCAGCAGAGCAATGTAACCTCGGTTAATTTATTTTAACGTCAAAATCAGACGCTTCTTAAATTCTAACTGACATGCTCCCCATTGCAGAGTTGGCTCTACAAGTTAGGAGAACAGGAGTGTAACTCTTAGCACAGAGTGAGAAAGGTCTACCGACAAAATGGGAAAAAATAATTCTCCACTCTCATAACCTTATTGATCATTTTGAGTGTAATCAAAACATGTTTGTTTCCCTTAGCCTTTTTGTTGTACTGATTTTCCATTTAAAACAAAGAACAATGGTGCTGTTATTCGATCCTATTAACCGTTATGTTAAATTATTATTATTACAGTAATACCTTGAGGGCCTAACCAAGACTTGGACTCCATTATGCAAGGCACTGCACAAACATAGCAAGAGACCTTTCCCCAAATTGTTTATAAACTAAATAGACAGGACACAATGGATAGGAGAGGAAACCAGAGATAGGAAGTGACTTGTCCAAGATCAAACAGCAGGTCCATGGTAGAGCCCAGCACACTGTACAGTTGACCACGCTGCCTCTAAAAGATTCTTTTAGGAAAAACTCTTAGACAAGTTACCCACCACTGCAATAAGGAGAAGCAATATCCAAGTCCTGCATCTCCCCCATCAGTATCCCACACTTTATAATCCAAGCTCCGTACAAGAGGAAACAGTAAGATTGTGTGACTCAGCTCAGTCAAACAGCATCGTGACTAGAGCTGGGTGAAGTTTTTCAGAGGACTAGTTTATTCACTAAAGCGGGGTGGGCGGGGGGAGGGAAATGCAGTTTTGATCAACTTGCAACTATTTGCAAATTGGACATGAATCCCTCCAGCCATTTACAAGGTAGGGGTGGTGGAAAGGGAAGGAGGAAGGTGGCTATGGTGATGCCACCACATTCCCTTTTTATAACCTTTAGCCCAGTGGTTAGAGCAACCACCTGAGATGTGGTAGACCCAGGTACAAATCCCCACTCTGGAACAGCTCTAAACCCCAGAGCTTTTTGATTCACCAAAAATTCTGAAAAAATTCTGATTCACTTTGACCTGAACATTTGTATTTTTATTTTTCAGAGCTGCCACTGAGCCTAAACATAAAACTTATTCACCCAGCTCTACCCCTGACTTCTGATCATAATATAATTGCTTAACAAGACACTTATAATGGAGGTTAATGTATTTGTGTTCTGGGTAGTGTTTGGAATGTTATAAATAGGAGAGGAGACAGGGAGTGATGGGAGAGCGCACGCTACAGAAAGTGCCATTAGGTTGCAGTGTTTATGCCATGGGCAGAAGCTGTCAGTGCTTCTAGTGGTCACTTAGGTCTGAAATCCAAGGTCTTGTTGATTTCAACTGAATGCATTTGCTGAGCACTGGATGACATTTACCTACATAGGCAGCCTCTAGGATTTCAACAGAAGCTAATCTACCATCCTCCAACATCTATCATTTCAAATGACCCAAACTAAAGAGCAGCATGCATACCCCATGTACTCTGACACTCAGTGGGGCATCAGATGGCAATTAAGACTCTTCATCCCAGTGCATTCTATCTAGTAAGAGGAGAGGGTGACCAACACTCTGCACACATTGTCAAACAAAGAAAACTTGGAGCATGACAAGCACAACCACAGAAATCCCCAGCTCGCTAGCAGTCAAGTCTGGACTTGAAAAATAAAGACGGGGAAAGAAAAAAAATGTCCATGATGCTTAAGAAAACACATTTGGAATGGGGCTGAGCTGCCAAGATTGCTCCAGGCATCAAGCGTTCTTTATTTTTTTTGTCATGTTAGCAAACTGTTGATGGCTGTGGGAATGGAGGCCTAATGACAGGAGACCAACAGGAAGCAGACGAGATGCAAAAGGATTTTTTTTGGGGGGGGGGTCACTTTGTGATGGAGAGCATGTAAAGGAATCTGCATCTTATTTGTCCCTTTGTTTTCCTGCCGTGCTTGACTGGCAAATCCTGTTGCACTAAGATTGCAGATATCCTAAATCAAAACCAAGACACCCCACGCACACAGACATGCTTTCGGGGATACAGTAGTTCAACATCAGGATGGCAAAAAGTGATGGAGTCTAAAAAAAATGTAAGCTTTGAAGAGGTGTCTTGCATAATACAATAGATATATTTCTTTAACAAGACACACAAGTCAAATGTAGTCATAAAACACCTATGTCCTGTATACCATTTTTCATCCTTAGATCTCAGATAACCTCACAAGGGAGGCAAGTAACATCCCCATTTTATGGATGGGGAAATTGAGGCACAGAGAATGCAATGGACCTGCCCAAGGTCACCCAGCAGTCCAGTGGGAGAGCAGGCAATTGAATAAAGGGCTTCTAAATCCCAGTCCAGTGCCTGATCCACTGAGCTACTGCAACATGTCTAGAACCCTCTAGAAACATCACTCTTGCCAATATGTTGCATATCTTGACCATGAGGGCAGAATTCAGAACCTCCTGTTCCAAAAGCACTGCCCTTTGTCCCTTGAGCAGAAGGAGAAAGATATCAGCATACTTAATCAAATGTTAGTTATCATTCCTGAGGAACAATTCCTTCCTGATTCCTGCGGGGTATCAATTTACATTCTGAGCTAGGAGATTAGATTGGATTACCTTTACGTAAACCAAGATACAATATCAAATCATATTTACCACTTTTGACACAATGTCCTTCTGCAGCAGTGAATTCCGCAGACTGACTACTTACTTGAAGCATTTCTTTTCATTGGTTATAATTTTCCTGGCCATTAGTTCTGCCTTATAAAACAAAGAGTATTTATTTTAAGATATAGGCACCCTGGAAAAACTTGAGCTCTCCCCAGCCATGCAAGCCAGGGGCAACAAAGGGTTAACAAACTTCAGGCTATTACAACCCAAGATGGAGGGAGCAAATTCCAGAAGGAGCAGAGCTCTAAATGGGAAATACCCTGCCAACCCCCCCCTTGTCTTTTATATCAATGAGGGTATAGCAGGGTGCCTATGCTGACCACAACTGTGGCTGTACTGTATGGGGATAGAGATAGGTATGTCCCAGGCCTTTTAGGGATATATAAGTCAAAACTGACACCTTAAAATAAACCAGGAAAATAGACAGCTAGTGTAGATGATGGCTCACCAGTGCACTGAAAAAACCCTGCTTAACAAGCAGTCTGGCAAACACTGCACCAGCTGTAGTTTCTGGATGGATTTAAGATGCACATGAAAATAAAATCTCAGGAAACAGTTGATTGCATCCTGATGGGCAGATAGCAGGTTTCCTTCCCATGTTGTTACCCAGAGGATGTTACCACGACAGAGTCAGAGAGTTAAAGCGTCATATGTATGAACAGTAAATAAGGTCAAAAGGGTAGATGTTTTCCCTTAGGTGTCCTGTGTAAATTTACGGTGAGCTAAGCAGGAAAGGTGGCCTTAGGTGAATGGTAATCCAGGCCAAAAGCAGTAAATCGTGGGATTAAAAGTGGGTGGTCAAATCACTCATTCGACATCCGGGAAAAAAAAGATACTTTCTGGTGGATGGCAGGCAGGTCTGCAGGGAACAAAGAAGTCTTTTTCTCTCTCACACACACAGTCTGCTAGGGACTAGACACATCTGTCTCTCCTCCCGCCTCGATCCCTCCCTCCCTAGGGATCTTTTTGGGATTCAAGGAATATGTGTGTGTGTGTGTGTTTATAGAATAGTTCCATTCAATTAAGACCCAGAGTACAGTAGCTTTATATCAGAGGCAACCTAAAGAGAGAGCTCCGGGGAAGTGAGGGTACCTGGTAATGATAACAACCGTGCACTGGTTGTAAGTGTCATCACCTCTTATTCTTAATCAAAAGGCTTCC
Organism: Eretmochelys imbricata; assembly: GCF_965152235.1. NCBI lineage: Eukaryota > Metazoa > Chordata > Testudines > Cheloniidae > Eretmochelys > Eretmochelys imbricata. The sequence goes on from NC_135580.1 coordinate 9,999,183, forward strand.
AATCCCTTCTCAACACATGTACTCCAAAATGAAGGGACTGCTGGAGAATCATTTGAATGTGGCAGCCCTAGATAATGATGAAATGAATAAAAGGCTCACTGTTTTATTTGGGTGAGGAGGAATTCAGTGCTCCTCTCATGAAAAGGTAGTGGTTTAATGGCACGCAGGGAGAAGGCCTTCTAGTTATCCACATGCTGCTGTCATTGCTACGCTAATAGCTACAATATGGGCTTCCCCAGTCTGGTAGGGTGAAAGGATGCTGTTTCATAAGTCCCTGCACTTGTAGGGCAAAGCCCTCAGAAACAGAGCTGAGCCTGAATAAAGGGCTTTGCTTTGAGGAAAATGCTCTGAAAGACAGGAGGGCTGAGGACAGGAATCTTCAGCCCCAACAAGTGATTCAAAGTGATCAAACCCACATAACCAGTATGGCAGGCGGTGTAAGCATGATATATTGGCACCCATGCCCTCCTCATGCCACCCTGCTCCTTCCCTGGGAGTGGCAACATGGGAAGCCTGCGGTGGGGAGGCCACCACTTAGGGCTGTGCAGTGTCCACTTCTGTGGACCCTTCATAGTGGAGTAGAAGTGAGTGATTTCCATGGTGTGTGGGCCTTACACAGGCATGTAGGAGCATCTTATCTCTAGTGAAGGGGGCACTCACCGCTCTAGCGCCTCCTCGTGACTTGGCGTGGTGTAGCAGCTCTGTCCCTCTCTGGCACCCCCTCCTGACAGCTGTTCTGGTCCTCCAGGGGTCCACCTCTTCCCATGACTCAACCCTCCAGTCAGGACATGATTTATGTCTACCCATTCCGAGATAACAGTCCAACAAGCTAGAGTCCAAGACCCTGTATTAAGTCTTTGGCTCCAACTCTGGGCCCTCACACCTTTCTCCTGGGTTTCACTTGTCCTTATACCCATCTCAGGGGCTTCAAGCAACCTACTTCAGTGCCGAGTAGGGTGACCTGAGCCCTCCCATTACACCAGGTTCTAGCCAAAGGTCCCTATAACCAGCAGCCAAGGACTGGGGCTTCATCCAGTTCCTTGCTGCTGTCTTCCTGGGCTTCTTCCTGCTCAGCCTATCTGGCCTTCTCCCCAGCTGCCTCTCTAGGTTCACTCTTGAGGACTTCAGTAACTCAGCCAGAGGTTATGTACCTATTACAGGAGTGAGTGGGTGAGATTCTGTGGCCTGTGATGTGTAGGAGGTCAGACTAGATGGTCCCTTATGGCCCTAAAGTCTATGAGTAGAGTCTTTGAGTAAATCCGCTCAGGGCTGGGACTCTCAAGGACTTCCCTTAGAAACCCTTAACAAACCCAAACCAAAGGCACAAACTAAAATCAACTTCCATGTTCCTTGGGCGTGGCTTCATAAACCCCCTTGCTGTTCTTCCACTGAGCACCTCCCAGGGCTCTCTCCCTGGAAGTCCTGATCATGCCCTTTAATCATGAATACCAGTGGTGCCAGCTCCACTCCCAGTGGCTGCTTCATCTCTCTCTTGGTCTCCTAACGGACAACTCTGAGCTTGTGTAAGAGACACTCTCCATTGCACACTTAGACAACAGCTTACTATTAACACATATCCTTGAATATTTCTTCTCATTCACATTTTGTCTCGGGGCTAAATTTTATTTTGGATCAGAGGTGAAGTCAATCCCAAGTCCTCCAGATTTCTTTCCTTAATAATTATTTGCAGACATGCTCACAGGCCAGTCTTCCTTTCTAGTACCTTAAAAATCACCACGCACAGCATATAATTTTGTAGTGCCAGAAGTTGATAGTGGTAACTCACAGTCCTCATTTCTGGGATGTCAAAAACCTCTGCTTTAATAACTTGACCATGTGTTACCATACTTGTTCCATTCAGTGAACACTGAAGCCATGTCAGACCAAATGAAAAGTAATTAGAGAGTTTAAAAAATGCCTTATGCCACAAGAAGAAATTCAAAAAGCAAAGGGGCTATTTCAGTGAATATAAAAGCTGGGGGGATAATTGCCACTTTTCTTCATCTTTTCTGTCAAAACCTGAAATTTTGATGAAGATTTTCACTGGAATTTGGAAGTTTGAGACCAGCTCTGGTGAACACCTGATACAGGAAATGAGTGGGTAAAAAAACCCATTTCCCACATATCTAAGGCAAATCCCAGGCAGAAAACAACCCTTTGTTCAATGCTAGTTAAGGTTCTTACATTCTGCTATTGTAACATTTTCCTCAGATGCTGAAAAGGTATCAAACACACAGTTAAGGTCAAACCCTCCACTTCTGTTTCTCAGGCTTTACCTACATCAACATAAAATTTATCAACCCTTACTTATTACTGTAATACTTCCACAACACATTGCTAACACCCAAAGCTTCGTAAACGGCCACGCAGCCTTGGTCTTTACCACCATACAAAAACAAGGCACGTTAGAAGTTGTTATTTTTTTCAGAAAGCCCAAAAGAAAGTTATATCTTCTAAAAGAAGATATACTTTTAACATAGGTTAACCAACAAATATCAAATCTCCACGAAATCCTCCACATTAAAGCACCTCATACCACAGTTTCTACAGCAGGCAAAATGAAAGAGTTAAAGATTTAAAGGCAAATTACCTGGAATCAATATATGTCCTCACAGTTATGTAGCCATATATGCTACACCCATTGCTGGCTTAACTCCACTGCCTTCAATTTGACCCACTATGTCCATGAGTGTCATCATATATACAAAGCTACAGAAGGACCAGATTATCATCAATGAACCATGCCTCTACTCATTGAACATGACAAGGTTTGGGACGAAGTGGCCAGTGGTGATGTAAAAATCCAAGGACATTATGAGGAGAATTCACTTGTATGGTGACCCTGGTTTAAATGAATACCTAATAAAAGAACAGATTAGTTAGAAGAATGAACTTGCTTGGAAAATGCAATACATAAATCTTAACTGGACAGAAGAACAGATCAGATGAAGTGAGCTGTAGCTCACGAAAGCTTATGCTCAAATAAATTTGTTAGTCTCCAAGGTGCCACAAGTACTCCTTTTCTTTTTACTCTTTTTCCTGTTCACCAAACCAAAATATATTGCAAGACAGAGTCTCTTTCCCAATGAGCCATAATTAATAATAAATCATAATAAAATAATAATAATTAATAAGGGATCATCACACATTTGGGGGAATCAGAATCTATTTCAGAAATCTATCCATGGAGGAAAGAACCTGAGCAGTGGCCAAAAAATAGGGGAACAAAATTATGAACCCAGTTACAATTTATTTCCTTATCTCAAGCTGGGTGAATCATCTATCCCTTATCACTCTTGCTACCTGAACTGACTTCCCTGGAGGCAATCCTTCCAGTCTGTGACTGACAAGAGGTGCTGCTTAGCTGACAGGATACCTTTCATCTGTTTTTCCTCTTCTTCCTGTTGTCTTTTTTGCTCTCTTCTTTTTCACCATTCCATCTGGTGCACCTTGATGAGTTGGGAGGTACTCCACCTGTAAGTTAGCAAGCACAATGAGCCTCATTCTTGATTGCTCTGTATCTTGTGCAGTCATTTACAGCAGATCAGAACTGTAGCATTTTTTTTACCCACTTTGCAGTGGTGTAAATGACTGCACAAGACAGAGAGCAATGGAGAATCAGACCCTGTCTACACCCAAATTGAAACCTGTGCAAATCCCTGTATGGACCCTCTTACTTTGTTTTGAGTAACTTACTTTGGTTCATCTTACACCTGTTCCTAATCAATTTAATCTAAATCAGAATAAGCCTGATTTAAGACAAAATAAGTGTCCACACAGACTTTTGCACCAATTTAATGAAACCAGTTTAAGATAAGGTGTTAAGTTCAACCATTACAATTCTGCATGTAAAACAGCCCAAACTGTAGGCACAGGAGAGAATCCTGGAGTCCCAGATCCTCAAAGGTATTTAGGCCCCTATCTGCCAAAATCTGGCCCTCAGTAAACTCAAACACTGCAGGCCTTGGGTTCACTAGGAAAAAAGGTGAAACTAACATGTAGTAACTAACATCCTACTGCGGACAAGGCAGTTGTAGGTTTAGATAGAATTTGCCTCAGCCTTCTAACCTTTTTCCTAGTGTGGATACGCTCACAGACTCAAAGGGTAGGTCTATGTTACAGTGTAAGCCCAGGGTTAGTAGAACTCGAGTTAGCAGACCCTAAGTCTTGAGCACCTTTTTTAACCTAGGTTTCAAGCACCTATGGTTATTTGTAACCCCAGATTCAGAGTTGCTGAACCCTGGATCCCACCTTGGAGTCCCAGAGTCTATACTGTATTATATGGATCTGAGTCCAAGCACCCTTATCCAGACTTCCTAGTCCCCTCCCAAAATGTGGCCACTCTAGCCCTTTGTGGTGCAATGTGGGAAAACGTAACTGTCCAGAAGACAAAGAGCAGTCGGTCCATGGGATTGTGGGATACTTTAGGCAGACTCCTAAAGCAGAAGTCCCATGGGGCTGCATCTACATTGCAAAGCAGTAGGGCTTGAACCTTGGATCCCGGCTTGAGTCAAGCTTGGACTCTTCATCCCCAGGGGGTCCTAGGTCCCTAGGTCTGAGCCCTGGCTTAGCAGATTCATGTGTAGATAGAAGGGGGCTTAGGCTGGAGCCTGAGTGTGAAATCTGCACCTACATTGCAGTATAGACATACCTAATGAGACTAGACAACAGACAAGAACAGGATGTGGTCCACAGTCTGTCAAGCACTCTGACATCCTTCTGCATGAAAGCATAGATAAGAATTATTGCTCTTGGTTAAGGAGCACTCTAATTAAGTGTGAATTGCTTTATCTGTACATTATTGAGCAGACTGCTTACCTGTGGCTTACAAAGTGCCCTATTTAATTATGTTGCTTTACCTAAGAGTTAATGAGTAACTCATTTAACTGCAGCTTCCTTACATGTGAGTTAATAAGAGCCTTGTTGCATTTAGTGCTAACCAAGCTGACTGCAGTGCACTGGGCCCATGCAGATTTCAGTAGCCATGGCTTGGTGGGGATGGAAAAAGAGAACTTTGGGCCTCTGAGCAATCTGAGGCTTTAATATAATTCCCTCACGATCTCTTTCCTGTAGACTTCTTTATGTTCCCTTTTCCCAACTCAGATGTTCCAGATATTTGGCTATTTTACTCCCACCTGCAATGAACTAGCATACAAGCATGACCAGACCAATCACCATAGAAATTACTGGCATGCCTAAATTTGGGAGAAAAAGGAAACCCCAGGTGATAAGCAAATTAGGCCTCACCACAACTTTCAGAGAAGAGCTTAACTTGCTGCTGTTTTCAAATAGCCCTGATCCTGCTTTACCGGGCAACACTGATTTGGAGAAAGACTTGACAGGAGAGTGCCAGGTGTTTTTATAAAAAGCATCTTTTTGCTCCATTTTGAGAAAGCATTTCACAGGCAATCTCTCACTTGAGCTGAAAGTCACCTTCATGTTAATATTACTGATTGATCTGTAAAAATATGCACTAACCCATTGCTTCTGACTCATGTACATTAAAAGCATTTATCAAACTTATCAGTGAACAATCGAATTATGATAGCTGTTGATTCCTTCAGCATGGCAGCAGAGTTACAAATATAGTGCTCAGTGTTACGCCTGGTCTTGTACCAGTATAACGATGTTAGTTAGGGGTGCGGCTTTTTTTATAGTGAAATAGTTTTGCTTAGTGTGGATGCAGTTATACTTGTATATAGGTGCTTTGTATCAGTATAGCTTATTTCCCTTCCCACACAAGAATAGACTGTACTGATATTAGTATGGTTGTACTCCTTTAACGATCCTGGTCAGGGCCGGCTCCAGGCACCAGCGAAGGAAGCAGGTGCCTGGGGCGGCCAATAGAAAAAGGCAACACTCTGCCCGTGATTGGGGCAGCACGTTGGCATCTTTGGCGGCAATTCGGCGGCGGGTGCTTCACTCCCTCTCTCCTTCCTCGGCGGCAGGCCCTGCTTCTTTTTTTTTCTTTGCCGCTTGGGGTGGCAAAAAAGCTGGAGCCGGCCCTGATCCTGGTAGAGTTTTTGTGTGTAGACAAGCACTCAATCTTGCTGAGAGATAGATAAAGCTAAAGGGGGTAAGCAACAATGGTGAAGACGTCCAGAAAGGTTTGTCTGCTGACAGTCAAAAACTCTAGTGAAGATTTTCAGAAGTGTGTCCCCTACAATTGCGGTTCTCAAAGCTGGTCCACCGCTTGTTCAGGGAAAGCCCCTGGCGGCCCGGGCTGGTTTATTTACCTGCCGCATCCGCAGGTTCGGCCCATTGCGGCTCCCGCTGGCTGGGGTTCGCTGCTCCAGGCCAGTAGGGGCTGCGGGAAGGGCGGTCAGCACATCCCTCGGCCTGCGCTGCTTCCCGCAGCCCCCATTGCCCTGGAGTGGCGAACCGCGGCCAGTGGGAGCCGCAATCGGCTGAACCTGCGGATGCGGCAAGTAAACAAACCAGCCTGGCCCGCCAGGGGCTTTCCCTGAACAAGTGGCGGACCAGCTTTGAGAACCACTGCCCTACAACATTACCTTGCCTTGCCTCACTTTCTGACCTTCCAATTGCAATCACCAACCTTTCATCCAATACGGACTGGATGGAGATTCCCTTCGAAGCCCCTCAACACCACAGTGGCAGGAGGAGTTCACTGTCAGTGATACAAAGTACTCTCTCCACCCAGCAATGCAGAATGCTGTCTCCATACGGTTCCAAGCCCGAGGTCAGCGAGCGATTTGGAGAGGCAACCAAACCCCCATCTCCTGCATGGAAGACTAGCTCACTCGGCTGAAGCTCGAGTTTCGGAATAGTTCTGAAGATTTGGTGAAAAGCAGCGAGCAGGGCTACACAGCACATGCACCTGTGTTTGGAGTATCAGCACCACATCCTGCAGCCCTTGCACAAGCAAAACGCTCAGTGGAGCTAACAGAGCTGAGTCATGTGGCCTTCCCCCATTCACTCCAATGGGGTGTTAATGCTCCAGCTCAGTGACAACAACTTAAATGGTAATGTTAACTCTTTCATTGCTGATCATTTTAGCAGAAATATCTAGCTGTCCTAGGTTGTGGGCAGAGCTGCAATAAAGGGTCCCACTCAGTCCTGGAGGGCAAGTTAGGATCTGTCCTGGAGTGAAACATCATTCAGGATGTAATTGCCTAAGACCTGTTCCTGGTTGTAAACTTTTTCACTATTTAAGTGGGTGGTGAAAAAATCTTCCTGGAAAAGGCCTTGTGTTTTCCATTCTAGCGGGGCACAACTGACATACAGGGTAAGCTCCGGGCCTTGGACTGCAGTGAACAGAGAACGTACTATACCTGAGTCAGTGTAGTTCAGTCATAGTCTGTCCTAAGCATCCACTACTGTTTTTAACAATGTGACAGTACTTGATTGATACCTGAGAAACGAGGGGGGATAAAATCAGCCCTGGAGCAAGCGGGCTTCACTGGCGTCAAGAGTTGAGTCTGTTTACACTAGGGCTATATTTGACTCAAAGAATCAAATCCCATGAAATGCCTTAAAAAAAAACCAGCCCAAAACCAACAGCCCGCTCAGCAGGTGGTGCTATCACAACGGTGTCACGTTGAATTGGTGGTGACTGACTACAGATCCTGGTAGTTTGTCTGCTCAGGCGCTTTGCTACAATCTGATGGTAATCTCCAACCTGACTGTAGGTTTCAGAAAGGCTGGTGGTAAAATTTCCTGTCACAATTGTAAAAAAAAAGTTGTTTTTGCGAGGCTATCGTGGACCTCCTATGTTGGCCAAATGTACTTTCAAACTTCTCTCGCTCTCTCGTCTGTTAGTGCCTGTATATGACTTAATCTGCTACCTTTTTGTTTTCTTTCTGCTTAAGTGAAAACCAAGAATGCTGATGTGTTATCAGAACACACCTGTGCATCTGTTGCATAGCAGCTGAGCCTTAGGAAATCCCGGCCTCACAGCACTGGCTGTGGAATCTGAAGCTCAAACAGGCTTCCAAAGAATCTTAAAGACGGAAAACAAAACATGCCCAAGTTCCACTGATCAGAAGTTCTCTAATGGCTCTCAGAGGCCCAAAGTAGAATTAAGCCAGCAAAACTGTACAGCAATTTTTTTTTTTAAATCCACCGTAAGGTGCACATTTAAATTCAGCGAGGTCTGCCATCTACACAGCACTTTTCCTGCTAGTTGTGGGAGAAATGCCTAAAATCCCCCAGGTTTCTGAACCAGAGAGATTGATGCATTTAGCCATTACTATTAATTATTATTATTGATTTATATTACCATAGCACCTAGGAGCCCTAGTCATGGAGCAGGACCCCATTGTGATAGACGCTGTGAACTCACCTAACAATAAGATGGTCCCTGTCCCAGAGAAATTACAAGCTAAGTGTAAGACAAGAGCCGGACTTAAACAGCTGAGGGTGTATGCCTTTGGAACTGTGCCAGAGAGTACATGACCTCAAATTTTCCCCACTAAATGCGTGGCCCTTCTTGCTCTCAGTTGTCGAATACCCTATCTCACAGCACCCTGATTCCTCTTCTAGAGTCAACGTCTGTAGCAGTGTCTGGAACGCTGGATGTGCGGCACTCTGCCGTGTTTTAGACGTTTGCTACATCAGCTGCTGCAGGGGAAATACAGAGCACTGAAGCTAGGTGTTGGCAGATTAAAAGCCTCTTTTTATTCCCCTCCGCTACTGCTGAATGGGTTAGTCTTGCTGATGAAATATATTTGCCATAGTTGTTAATTACACTTTAGGGCAATATATTTTTTATGACCACTATAGTAGCATCTCACTGGTGCGCGTTCTCCTAGTCTGCACATCCTCTAATTTGTTCACCACAGTGGTCTCCTTTCTATAATTCTCGTGGGACTTGGGCTTTTGGAGCAGTAGGGTTGGGATTTCAGTCCTGCTGCCAGTGGCCAGTTGAGTGGGCATGGTATGTCGCATAGTGACAACTAGAAGGTTTATGTGAGTATGGCTTTGTTAAAATACAGTGGGGAAAGAGAAGGCTCCATATCCCCGGGGATGTCATTAAAATGTCATTGTTAGGGATAAGAAATTTATATGGCAGGGAAAGCGGGTAATAGAGGAGCGAGAGGAAGGATGGTACTGGACTCAGAAGCTCTGGGTTAAATTCCCAGCTTTGCTTTCTGTGTGACCTTGTGCACATTACTTAATCTCTGTGCCACAGCTCCCTACCCATAAAATAATGCTTTCCTTTTTTCCAACCTTTATCTCTCTTGTCTATTTAGATTGTAAACTCTTTGAAGAGACCACAATTGCTATGGTATTATACAGCACCTAGCACAACAGGGTTACAATGGCAGTTGGGGACGGTTGGCAATATGTAATATATTAAGAGAATATGATATAGCTGTCTAAATTCCTTTCCCTGCCCTTTCTGTCAGAGAGCACTGGTGCTGTGCATTTGAAGATTTTTCAGTCTTTTGTATCTTTATTTTGCACTCAGACTTAGAACTTACCATGTGAAAATGCCCCGGCTAATGAATTTTAGGATGTGATATGGTCCCTTTTGCATCTCTGTATCATTAACTGGGGGGAAAGGGGCGTGGGGCAGCACCCTTGTGTAACTAAAAAATCTCTCCGCAGGATTTGTTTAGCGTGAGAGAATGATTAGTAATTTTTAGAGATTAGCAATTTTCTCCCTCAGGTGGTATTTCAGCATTCCAGTAGTGCTCACATACACAACTGACCTGCCAAATGGGAGGAAACGGTTGAGACAGAAAACACTGCACACTAGAGAAAACTCTGGCAGTCTTTTTAAAAAATAAATATTATTATTTCTAGCCAACTGGTCTAAATCAACCTGACAAATAAAAACTTTAATTTCCAATCATTTTGTCCATGTATAAAATCCACACTAAAGCTTTTCAGTGCTCACCCTGGTGACATGATCAACTTAGGAAAAAAAAACCCCTTCCACACACACTTTATGCCCCCTCACTTCCCCTGTATTATATATAAATGAGCAGAGATGAAAGAAATCCCTGAGTTTTGCCCATTTGTTTTTCATGACATGCTGTGGAGATTGTACCGTGGTATCTAGCAGAACTGGTTTTATCTGTCCCCATTGTGCAACTAAAAATGATTATTTTTAATGTGGGTTAGAAGGAAGCACATTTTCCCCCTCTCTCCCTTTTCCAATTGATTCTGCTGCAGGAGGAAGCTTCCTTTATTTTAAGAGGGACGAACACGGGGCCAGATTCGTCACGGGTTTAGTGCCATTGAAATTGGTGGAGCTGCACCAAGGATGAATGTGACTCACGTTCTGTTATTTTTTCTTTAACTGCTGCTCCGCAGCAAAACCTCAGTCATTGCACAGGTTAGACTAGAGAGTTGGCCACCTGTGTGGCCTCAGTGTTTCCTTGTCTGACTCATCCTCTGACTCATAGAAAGAAATCTAAGACAAGGAGAGCATGACTGCCTAGTTCGATGGCAATCACACACTTTGCCCACCACCGAGCCATGTGGCTAACCTTTCCAGGAGCCAGCAACATGGCTTAAAACATCCTGTTTAAGGCTACCTCTAGAACACGAACAAGAATATCCACTATCTATCAATCTATACATAGTGAATTTAGTGTGGGGAAAGGTGCTGGACTGGAAATTGAGTCCTATATTTATCTACAGAATAGGCAGAAGCAGAGGAAGCTGTTCCAGCCTCATTAGTGTGACTCTGTATGGGTCCACCTCTAGGAATGAGGAGGTAGATTAATGCCCAGACAGCTTCATGCCACTACCCTGCTGTAGTGGTGATTTGTGATGTGGAGACCTCTTTTTGACAAAGTGGCCTGAGATCCACTAACCCATTTTACAGAGGCCACTAAACAGCTACTGACTCGGGGCCCCTAAGATTAGTATGTGGAGAGATCTAACCACACGAGGATCTGCCCTTGATGATGCAATAGGAGTTTTGGGAGTGAGACAGACTTCGGTGCACTGTCCCCATCCTTTCCCCGAACCTCTGTGAAGGGGAGTTCCATGGGCCTGGGATCCTACGAAAACGGTCATGCTGACAGCAGGCAGTTAGGGGCCTGAGGCACGTGCATCATCTTCTTAACCCAAGCCCGACAGTGAACATGTAGCCTGAAGCTGCATTGACTATGCTGAAGCCCCTTCAATTGCTTCGCAGGTTCAGGGGCAGCCATCTACAGCAGAGTGGATGCACTGTAACCACCCTACCCAGTAGGCGGGGAGGAGGGGAACACAGGGCCAGTACAGAGGCACAGAAGCCTCTGTTTTTCCTTGGGGAAGTGGTGGCAGGCTGAGGAGGCAAAGCTGTCCACTGACAGAATGCTATGAGTCCATCTCCAGGAAGGAAACCTTGCCAAGCTTTTCTCCAGCCCCCAACTCACAGAGTTAAAGGCGGTGTTCGAGCTCTGGGGCTGGATATGAACTGGAGGCCAAGAAGGGAAAAGCTTGTTCCATGACAATCAGGGACAAATTCAAACCAGTGACCTGGAGTGGAGGATGAAGGGCTCTGTACCCCTTCAGCCTCCATATCCCCCACATCTTCATCCTTCCATTCCCGCTCCCTGGAGCCATCAGGGGCCTTACTCACAATTAGCCTTGGAAAAGTGGGTTTTTTTAAATAACAGAAATCAGACCCATTCTCCCACGACAAGTTCATTAGTACTTTGATAATAAATACCCCACCCAGCAACTGCAGAGACTTTTCCCCTTTTTCTTTTTTCCTGTTAAGTAAAACACATGCTGGTCAAAAAGTAAAAGATGTTTTCTTCTGTGTCTTTGACAATTTTTTATTTTCTGAAATTTTCCTTGTTGTTCGGTTTGATTCATAGGCCTCAGGAGCGCCCTCACTTCTTACCAAATGAAGACACATGAAAGGTGTGCTGTAAGTAGTTTGTATCTGTTGCGACTTGTTTTTCTACATACTCAGGGTGACCAGATAGCAAGTGTGAAAAACTGGGATGGGGGATAATAGGTGCCTATATAAGACTAAGCCCCAAATATCAGGACTGTACCTATAAAATCGGGACATCTGGTCTCCCTATTTTCCTGCACCCTTGGAGAATGGAGAAATGACAAATGCACAGGCAGCTTCCATTTTGTGTTCGGTCAGCAGCCTAGTGCGCAGAAGATACACACCATCAGGTGGTCTTCCTCTCTCCTAGAGACCTATTTTGTTCTCTTACTACAAGTGATCCTGCACACTCCATTCCCCTCTTACCACTTCTCCTTTGACCTTCGCTCGCATCTCCCTCCCCAGCAGCTTGGACCTATTGGCACAGGTAAGGGGGATTCTCATTTCCCAGTCTGGGGAAATAGCAACCCATTGGTCCAGTCTCCCTGGTTACCTAGCAACCATCACTTAGTAAAGGCTTTTGGTTACTACCACATTCAGAGACATAACCCAGACAGAGTTAACAGCAAAAGGGTCAACAGCTGCAGATCTCTCCTACTGACAAACACATTTCTTAGTTTTGCCTATTCTTTGGTTATTCTCTTCCTATCAGGCATCTCCACTCAGAGGGCCATATTTTCACCTGGTGTAAATCAGCAGAGCTCTGTTCACTTCAGGGGACTTACACTAATTTACACAAGTTGAAGATCTGACCCAGAGGCTTAAGCAACAAGCCAGCTGTGTTTATCTACCTCAGTCATTGCTACAATGCTGATCAGGGGCTAGGTGACTCGGCTGTCTCTTGAGCTTCACCTAAGGCTCACTCCTTATGCTTTTTTATGTTTGCCTCCCCTCATGCACAGTAGGCATTGCAAACCACTGGATGAGGTCCTGTGGTCTAATCGATAGAGCAGAGGACTAGGAATGAGGACTGCAGTGTATTTAAGATAATCATTAATGATCTGGAAGACAGAATACAGTACAGGAAGCACTGCTCTGCTTTGGGGCTCGCTCTTTAGCATAATTTCTGCCCCCAGTACATCTGTGCAGCTCCATGAATGTCAGTAGGAAAGCTAGTTCAAAAATGGTTATTTTCCCCCAGTCAATTTAGATGAAAATTAATTTTCTTCATTTGCATCAAAAATGTCAGTGGGAAAATCAGCCTTTTTGTTGAAAAAAAACCCATACTGGAAAATTTATGCTTTTTGACCACCAATGTCTGTAAATATTCATCTGAAACCCAAATATTTTCAGCCAAAAATTGAAAAGTATTTGATTTCTGATATGCCAATGAAAAACAGGAGGAGATTTTCCTGAGGAAAGCTAGACACTTTTGCCCAAAACTTTAGTTTAGTCCAAAACCCAATTTTCCATCCAAAAGAAGAGTGGATGGAAAAGTTCTGGCGAGCCCCTCGGCATTAGGATTGCATGCACGGAGGCCAGGCCACTTGACATTCAGCTTGTGTCCTGAACCTTCTGCCTGCGCTGGATCTTCATACATATAGACTACCTGAGGGATGGACTCAAATGCGGTTATACGTTTCTACACCCTATCCCTGGCTGTAATAGGTACCTGCAGCTACATAATCTATTTGGCAACCAGGATTACCCAGGAGCAACTTGTCTTCTACCATTGCTCTGCTGGCCCATACGTGTGTTAATGAGTCCGAGGGGGCTTTGTGGCACCAGTGTGGCACTGCTATCACAATGGAAGGGAATGTCACACATAAGTGATACCACTTCAGGCATTAGGCAGGTTACCCAGCAAACCTCCCCTTCTTTGTGTGGTACCTATACCCCCAGTGAAACTGGCATGCCACCTTGTGATTGGGCACGATGCCATCAAAGCACATGGATATATGAGCATAAGCAGCCAGGAGGCCATGTAAGAACATCCAATACATTTGTTAAGGGCAGGATTCCAAGTCATGAACATTAAGCTGCCTGAGTCTATTTTGGGCTTTCATTACTCATAGTTAAGGGGATATGCCAGCCCTCCTCGACCTCCAAACTAGATTAATTACGATTCTGTTGAATGAAATTGGTATTTTCTCAATGAGGTGAAGATTTAGTGGCACTTAAAACAAAAAATAGAATCTCTGCAGTATTTTAGGTGTCCATGGAAAGAAGTCGAAAAATGATTCCGCAGGGGAGTTCAATTTCTATTAAATAGATAGAAAGACGATATGTGACTAATATTGGGGTTTGCAGGGAGTATCTTTTTCTTGCAGGATTGTCAGTCCAGACATCTTATTTCTAAGTTTAAAAAATTCCACCAGGGTAGAATCTTTGATACAGTCCTGTTTTTCCACCATTTTATTTCCATTAAAAGTTGATGTGAACAGTATAAACGGATGGGCCTGATTCTAAGTTCCCATATTCTTTTTTTACACTATTGTAACTCCACTGGCTTTAAAAGAGTTCCTTTTCATTTACATCTGTCTGAGTGAGAAGATAACCTGCCCCTGTAGCTGTGTAATTTACTGTAAATTCAAGTGTTTTGGAGGCAGGGAAAAATGTTCTATTTAGTAATAAGAATATTTTTCTCTTCCATAGCACCTTTCCCCCAAGGATCTCTGATCCTTCAACTATTACCTATGTATTACAATACCCCCATTATTGTTTGCCATGTTGTAGCCATGTTGGTCCCAGGATGTTGGAGAGACAAGGTGGGTGAGGTAATATCTTTGATAAGACCAACTTAGAATCATCATAGGATCATAGAATATCAGGGTTGGAAGGGACCTCAGGAGATCATCTAGTCCAACCCCCTGCTGAAAGCAGGACCAATCCCCAATTTTTGCCCCAGATCCCTAAATGCCCCCCTCAAGGATTGAACTCACAACCCTGGGTTTAGCAGGCCAATGCTCAAACCACTGAGCTACTTCTGCTGGTAAGAGGGACATTGTCTCTCTAACACCTCCATTAGGTAAGTATTTTTAAATCCATGTTATAGACAGATAAACTGAGGTGCAGAGCAGTTAAGGAATTTGCTCAAAGTTATGCAGTGAGCCCTTGGCAGAGCCAGAAATAGTATCCTTACCCCAGACACTAGCATGAGGAAATACTCACTTCCAGTGACTATTCCATGATAACTAGGGAACTGTCCCAAAGTATATTTGAAAAAGAAATATAAAATAGCTCGATGGAAGCCTGCATTAAATATAGGGTAGATACTGTTTCACAAGTGTTTGTTTTGCAAACACAACCATATTCAAATGAGAATGTGTCCCAACTTGCAGTGTGAAGTCACCCTAGACTACTCACATATAGAGTTCCATTTGGCTTTTGACAGGCAATAAGTCCTCACATGATTGTTTGGTTTGGTTTGGTTTAATGAGGGACACCTCTGTTTGACAGCTGGAAAGTAAAATATCAGAGGCCTTGAATCAGCTTACCAGTAAAAATAATGCCTTACCAATCAAATCTCAGAATATTCTTCATTTGGAAAATAGCTTTTCATTCGTAAAAACAACAGTGAAAAAAAAATCCCTGAAATTCGAAGACTAGATAATATCAAGTTGACTAATAGAACATTGACTCCTGCAGTATCCGTTACACTTCAGGGCAACTGCACCTGTATTTCAGCTCAGTGGTTCAGCAAGGGCACCCACTCTCAGGCTTCCAGCTCCCCAGGCTGCTGCCTTTCTTGAGTGGAGACCTGCATCTCACTCCCTTCTGATTGAAGTACCTCCAAGCTGCACAGTTCCCTGCCTTCACTGCGTTATTCCCAGCAGAGACAGGCTGCCCAAGCAGGCCTGCTTGCTTGCTCTTCAGGAATGGTTCATAGCCTGATTGCCCACAGTTATAGTTACCATGCAATTCTTTTATGCAAGGCTATTTTATTCTTAAGGTAAAAGCATTACAGAGAAAACACATTAAAAATAATAAAAGAACCAGAGATCACCCCAACCCTCATGTAGGGCGCTGGAAGGAGCAGGCCTTCAACACCCAACCCAAAGGGATTCCTTGTGGTTTCAAGTTCATTGCAGCTTCAGCTCAGAACAAGCATCCAGTTTTATGGGGCCTCTGTTGGCTCTGTTCTTCCAACCCTTCCCTAAGAATTGGGGCCTTCTGCAAACCATGAGGTGCTAATATCTTGGACCTGAGCCTGTGTAAAATCAGGCTATTTATCCAAAACTCCTTTCTTTGTCTGTTGGTCCCTGGAGAATCCAGCTGGAACTAGCATGGGTAGTGCATGAACCCCCTGTTCGCAAAGGCTAGCCTCTAGCCCCACCCCTTCCTCCCAAGGCCCCGCCCTACCTCTCCCCTTCCGCACTCCTTACCCCACTGGAGCCCCGAGTCCACCACCGTGCCCGGAGGAGCCCAGCTCCAGCTGCCCCAAGTCTTGGCCCACTGGCCACCATGAATCTTGGCCCACCAGCCAGCCCAGGCTGCTGGCCAACCCGCCCTGAGTCCCGGCCTGCTGGCCAGCCAGCCCAAGCACTAGCCGGCCTGAGCACCGACCCACCAGCTACCCTGAGCTGCTGGCCGGACCACCCTAGCCTCAGCCCCAGCCCCCACCAGCTTCAGGGGAGAGGCTGAGGGAGAGCGGGAAGACGAGCCGTG
Organism: Eretmochelys imbricata; assembly: GCF_965152235.1. Classification (NCBI taxonomy): domain Eukaryota; kingdom Metazoa; phylum Chordata; order Testudines; family Cheloniidae; genus Eretmochelys; species Eretmochelys imbricata. Next base: position 10,015,597 of record NC_135580.1, read on the forward strand.
TGGACAGGGCCACGGGGGAAGGGGGGTATGCAGGAGTGGGGCCTCAGGGCAGAGCGTGGGCAGGGCCATGCCTGGCTGTTTGGGGAGGCATAGCCTTCCCTGGCCTATGGATACCCCACGCCCATGGGAGCTAGTACATGCGCACCACTCCTGGAGGGTGGCTTCACAGGGCTGATAACAGAGGAAGGACATTACCATCCCCCACCTACTAGAGGAGTTACATAAAATGCCACAACAGACAACTGCATTTTTAAAAATACAATGGACCCCAAAGGTATTAAACCCAATTCAATAAGGTTTAACTTAATTCAGTAAAATTTGTCTTAATTCCATAAAGCTTGTCCAGGATATTGTCAGTCTGTCACAATATCAACATCCCCTTCTCTGGCCTTGACAAATCTCATCTTGCCTTGCTCATATCTGTCCCAAATGCTGCTTCAAAGATCCCTAGCTTGTTGTTTGACCATGTTACACTTTTCTTTGCACTTCTTCACAGACTCCCTCTTCATCCCATCAAACAGAAACTACCTGGCTTTATTTTCAAGGCCCTTCACAGTCTATCCCCATGCAACCCATCATCTCTCAGAGGCTATCGTGATTTTGCCTCCTGCCTCTGATTCACCAGTGATGCCAGCCTTCATCGCCCACTTGTTAAACTTTCAAACAAGCACATTGGTGCTTTCTCCCATGCTGCCACTGGTGCCTGGGAGGAGCTCCCTGTAAATACTGTGACAAAGTTCCTCCTCTACCTTGGTGGGTCTAGTGCTTATTGGCGGATTTGCTCGCCTCGGAGGTTCACAGCAGCCCTCAGTTTGGCCGTTTTTGTGAACCCACAGTCCAGGTCAACTTCTCCAGTGTCTGACCAGGAATTGGGATGTTTGGGGGGAACCTGGGCCCTCCCTCTACTCCGGGTTTCAGCCCAGGGCCCTGTGGAATGCAGCCCTCTAGAGTGCCTGCTGGAACAGCTGTGCGACAGCTACAACTCCCTGGGCTACTTCCCCATGGCCTCCTCCCAACACCTTCTTTGTCCTCACCATAGGACCTTCCTCCTGGTGTCTGATAATGCTTGTACTCCTCAGTCCTCCAACAGTATGTGTTCTCACTCTCAGCTCCTAGCGTCTCTTGCTCCCAGCTCCTCACGCACGCACTACAAACTGAAGTGAGCTCCTTTTTAAACCCAGGTGCCCTGATTAGCCTGCCATAACTGATTCTAGCAGCTTGATTGGCTGCAGGTGTTCTAATCAGCCTGTCTGTCTTAATTGTTTCCAGAAGGTTCCTGATTGTTCTGGAAACTTCCCTGTTACCTTACCCAGGGAAAAGGGACCTATTTAGCCTGGGGCTAATATATCTGCCTTCTATCGCTCTCCTGTAGCCATCTGGCCCAACTCTGTCACATAACCTACAAAGACTCCTCATTGTCCTCCTTCAAATCCCCCCTTAAAACTCTTCTTTGCCGTGATGCACAATGCAAATAAATAATAAACAAGTAAGTTTAAAAACGGACATTTTGCAAGAACCCTGACTGGCAGAAACACAGGCCCAGATTCTTCTCTCGGTTATCCTTGTGTATGTAAATCAGGAGTCAATCTGCTGAAGTCACACTTACACCTTTGTCAAACAAGCATTACTGATGCTGGAATCAGACTCCTAGAGCACCACTGACAAACTGTGGGCATGATCCTGAAAGGAGCTTCCACAGAAGAAGCAAAACGTGAAATGATCATCAAGGGACTTGCTGGGCATTAGCTGATGCTCACATAAACAAGGGCTCTAGATGGGTCAGTATAAACCTACTGCCCATTACTACAGTTCTGCCTGCAAAGAGTGCAGAACTTTCACAAGGTTTTCCATACAAGTAACGATATGTCCACATCTCTCACTAAGGCAGGTTGGATTTGGAGCTTTGCAGCTCTAGTCTGTGTTAAAGAGAAGGTTTAGGAGAGCTGGCTGAGCATGAAAGAAACCCTGATTCACAAATATTTTTGTGCAAGAACACTAAATTCAGTTTGCCATGACTTGTAAGGTCTTATTATTAGTGTGTGAGTATCTGGACAGCCACTTGATATAATTGACGAAGTCTAAGAATCATGAAAGCTTCGTGAATTTCAGCACAAATAATTATTCCCTCCACAAAAACGCTAGAGAGCCTGTTATGCCTCCATTGCTGGCTTGAAAGGTTTTAGTCAGGGAGCAGAAACAATACTTATTACACGTAGCAAAGAGAAGAAATGAATGGTAGCATGAGATGAACATAATTTGTTCATTCGGGATGGTGAACACTCAGCTTAGTATTGGTGCATGTACAGGATAAAGGGCCAAACTTATATAACAAATATTCTTCTCAACATATCAGTTGCCCAGAGCTAGTAGTTCATTTTAACCTGACTTGGTGAGAGATGTGGCCATACCATTACTTGTATGGAAGTCCTCATGAGACTTCTACACTCTTTATAGGCAGACCTGTACTAATGGATGGTAGTTTCATTTTGACGGATCTGGTACTGAGCCCTCGTTTATGTGAGCATCTGCTAGTGCCCAGCAAGTCCCTTGATAAGCATTTCTATAGCTCGTCATGTTTTGCCTCTTTACCTTTTGAATTTCAGGTGCTGCACTTGAGAGTCTATTCTCCCCTCATCATCTCCCCTGACATTATTTGGAGCTGTGTCAATGCTCAGAGCTTAGAATAATCCAGATCCCCTATCTGTATTGGCCACCGCTTTGGGCACCTTCACTTTTGCAGAATTGTGGAAATAAGACTCTTTCTTGATACTACCATGAACCAAAACATATGGCACATTTAATTCGTTCCATTTGAAATTTGATTTTTCTAGGACAGAGGGTAAAGTATAGAAATATCATGTCGACAAGCCTTTTCCATGTTTTGGAAAAGCTGATACACTTTGTCCACAAGGTGTCGCTGTTTACTTATGTATATTGTTCGGTGTAGCAGCTTCCTATAAATCCTGATTCAAAAGTAACATACAACATTTTGCTCTTACGGGGCGGGAGTTGGGGAAGAAAATGAAAATGGGCTGCCAGCGACAAACCAAATTAGGACAAGCCTACAGTTACAAGAGACTTCGTGGTCTGGTTTCAAACTATTTACTAAAATCATTTTAAAAGCTGTTTTTCTATATTCAGGAAACATTTAAAAAAAAAAAAAAATAGAAAAAAAACCCCGCTTGCCATTCACACAAAACTCAGATTCTGGCTCAGATTTGGTCTTGGAAAGCAGCACGAAGAAAACTGCAATGGTATGAAATCAGCGGCAGTCAAAAAAGCTAACAGAATGTTAGGCACCATTAGGAAAGGGCTAGATAATAAGACAGAAAATATAATAATCCCACTACATAAATCCATGGTATGCCCACACCTTGTTTACTACATGCAGTTCTGGTTGTCCCATCTCAAAAAAACATAGATCAGAATTGATACAGAAGGACAACAAAAATGATTAGGGATACGGAACAGTTTCCATATGAGGAGAGATTAAAAAGACTTGGACTGTTCACCTTAGAAAAGAGACAACTAAGGGACATATGATAGAAGTCTATAAAATCGTGAATGATGTGGAGAAAGTGCATAGGGAAGTGTTACTTACCCTTTCACATAACACAAGAACCGGGGGTCACCCAATGAAATTAATAGGTAGTAGGTTTAAAACAAACAGAAGGAAGTACCTCTTCACACAATGCACAGTCAACTTGTGGAATATGTTACCACGGTATGTTGTGAAGGCCAAAAATATAGGTTCAGAAAAGAATTAGATAAGTTCATGGAGTATAAATCCATTAATGGCTATTAGCCAAGATGGTCAGGGATGAAACCTCATGATCAGGGTATCCCTAAACCTCAGACTGTCAGAAGCTAGGACTGGACAACAGAGGATGGATCGCTTTATAGTTGCCATCCCATTCATTCCCTTTGAAGCATCTGCTGCTGGCCTCTGTCAGAAGACAGGATACTGGGCTAGATGGACAATTGGTCTGACCTAGCACGGCCGTACTTCAGTGGGACCAAGAAGAGAACAAAAGAATTTCCTTGGTCTCTTCTGAGTAGAGCCAGATGGGAAATGAAATCAAAAAACTGATCTTGAAAAATTTCACAAACAAATAATCTGAAAGATTTTTGAAATTGGCTCAAACAACACATTTCAGTTTGATAATTTTGAAATATTTCACTGCAATTTTGATGGTTTAGAAAAAAACCCTTTTTAGAATAAATTAAAATTTCAAAACAAAGAAGCATTTAGAATACATGCATGAAACTTTTTGTTTCAAAACTATCATATTCGGACGTTTTGACAAGTTGAAAAAAAAATCAATTTTTTTTTTAATAGAATCAGGAGATTCGTTGAAACCAGCCCTCTGTCTCAAACAATTTCAGTTTCTACAAATCAAATTTTTTTCAGTGAAACAACACTTTGTTGGGAAATTCCCAACCAGCTCTACTTTTGAGTCCAGGTCATGGAGTGCTCAGTGCTGTCATTCTCACTGAAAAATGTGGACCAAACAGTAGTATCTTTCCATTTACAAATACTCTATTATTCTATAGCAACAGCACCAAACACTGCTGCATCACTACCCCAAGCCATAGGGTTTGCGACCCTTTCTGCACAATATTTTAAATATTTTTTAAGAACGGCTGCTACTCTCTCTTCCTATAAATCTACTGACATCTCCTTACTTGTTTCTAAAATCGACTGCTAGCCATATTAAGGTTTAGGCAAGATAACTTTCTGGAAAAACATCCTAAGGCCCAACCAGGGTTAAAAAGAATCAAATGTATTAAAAAGCAAACAGAGTCTGGCACCGGAGATGTCTACACAGTTATTTTTACTGCCATGATGCAAGCTCCGTAAGCCTGAGTCTATAGACATGCGCTCTGAGATTCTCTGCCAGGTTCTCTCTAAGGATTTCTGCTTGCTGTGTAGACCTACCCACTGAATCCCCAGGCCCAGGTCCAACAGACCCAGGTTTACAATTCAGTGCAGACAGACCGTTAGGCTCCACTGTTATAATCCTACAAATAATACATTGTTAGAGATGCTGCCTGCCCAAGGAATTTGCCATCCAAGTAGACAAGACGGCCATGAGGATTATCATTATCCTCATTTTGCAGATATGGAAGTGAGGCATGACGAGATTAAAGCGCCTTGCCCATGTTCATATAGGAAGTTTGCAGCAGAGTCAGGAACTGAACCTACATCTTCTGAATCTCAACCCAGTGGTTCAACCACAGGATCATCCTTCTCTGCAGCCTTTTCCATTGTCTTATTTTTATGCTCCATTTTGGGCAAATAACAAATAAAAGTACTGCTAAGAGGACTACTTAGTTGGGAATTTAGTTGGGATTGGTCCTGCTCTGGGCGGGGGTTGGACTAGATGGCCTCCAGAGGTCCCTTCCAACTCTGTTATTCTATGATTCTATACTTCTCCATATTGAGCATTCTTTCCTGAGATGTGGCCTCTGTGTTTCAGACTGCATTTTGAAATCCACCCGACATAATTGATAATTGCATAAAAAGCTCCGGAGGTTGGACAAGATAATAGCAGTTTTACAAGAACTGAGAAGACACTGAAAACTTTTACAGGGTTTTTTTTTATGTATAATTATTATTTTTCCCCAGTGTTTCATGTTCTCAGTTGTTGCTGGCAGAGTTTCAATTGTAGGGTGGACAAGGGTGTTATACTAGCATTTCTTGATGTGGATTTGGGGCTGGGCTCCTAGGCAGATTGTACCTCGGGGGACCCCGCTAACAACAAGGCAATCCCCCAACATGGTCTTGCAGTGTAGATGGGATGGAACCATGTTTAAACTGTGTCCCCACATGAAGCTACAGCTCTGCTCTACTTTCTCCAAAATATAACTGGGTCCTCCTGCCACAGCGGTTAACACAACATAGACGGGCCATTGGGATCTTTGGGTATAGCGCTTTTCCATCCTTAATTTCTATGGCTCAGTAGGAGGACCAGCAAAAAGCTCACCACTGTTCACTCCAAGTGCAAGGCGCATTTCTTTGACTTTGCCTTCTGCAGCATAAACATGGAGCAACGCGTATAGTTAAATAAAAACCCTGCCAAAGCACGACACTCCACTGCACACACTTCTCCCCCTGGGAAGAGGATAAGAGAACACGTGATTGTTGTGTAGTCACGTTTCTTACTGGAAGGCGATCAGATGCTATGGTGATGAGTGTGGTATAAAAATCTATACAGAATCTAAGGGTGAGATTACTAGCCCTGGTTTAAGATAGGCATAGGGCAGAGTAACAAGGTGGCTTGCCCCATGGGCTGGGGTTAAGCCAACCCTGATTACAGGATGCGCCCCACCTGAGTAGGATCAGGAACTTCCCTATAAAGGGCAGCAGGTGGCCACAGTAAGGTGGGGGATGCTCTGGAGGCAGAGATCTGCAGCAGCAAGGTTAGCTTTCGCAGAGGCTTTTAACTGTGCCCAACTCTGGGAAAGAGGGCTGGGAACCTCTCAACTAACGGGAGAGATATATTGAACACGGATTGGGGGCTAGAGGGCCAGTGTGTACTTAAAGAGTGAATAACTTGGACCACAGGATGGGAATGTTTTAATTTCCTTTGAACTATCGTGAGTTTGGTTAAGGAACGCTGTGAAGGAGACAATAGGAGGAGGGGAGTGCTGCAGAGCTACCTCTGGCCATGAGGCGGCACTTGGGTGGTAGCCAACCCTGTTACAAGCAGACAGGGACTGCAGCTGTTTCCCCTGCTAATATACCTTGGTCCTGACCTGAAACACCCCTGAGCTCTCCTCAGCCACAAACGCCAGTTAGATGCCAAACATCTCAAACTGGGCAATGTTGTTGTGAGACAGAAAAAAAAAAAAACAAAAAACTTCCCCAGACACCTGGACTGAGGCCAACAAACTCATTTCACTTATGATGTGATCCAGATTTGAAACCGCGGCTCCAGAGGTGAAAGGTGGCTGCTAGTTTGTTTAATTCCGAATATTTGCATATCTCTTTCTCTTGCTGCATTGATATCAAATCTGCAACAATCTATTAAAGCTTTCATTTGAATAGCCATTATGCTTCCGAGACTGGATACTGGTCCCCTTAGGGGCTACGAGTAATAAACAAATCATTTGTGGCACATGTGTTGTTCAAGCTTCAAGCAAGGTAAATGAAAAATATAGATTACAGTGCCTCAAGTCCTATCCATTTTCCTCTCTTGTCAAACATTCTTAGATTCTTCAAAAGAATAATCTAGCCATATTATTAGCAATAAAATGGCTTATTGCTGAAATTTTGAAAAGATTTAACAATGTCCTTTGCAAGAATTGTATTTCTCGTTACACAAATCTACAGGCTTTCAGGCAAGCCACCATCACAGCAATCCATTATTTCCTGCTGTGGCGGCATCTCCATGTTAAAAAGATAGAGATTCAGGGTTTTTTCCTTTCTTTTCTCCTTCTCTCTCTCTCTTTAAAAGCCCAGTACAGTCACCATGAAAAATGTTATAGACTCTCACTCTATCAGACTCATTTCATGCACTGGGGCCAGATTCACTCCTGTTTAGGCCAGTAGGTTGGCCAACGGCAACTGAAAGTCCACTGGATTGAGGGCGAAGGTTCTAACAATACCGGAGGATGACAAGGTCCCCTCCACCGGGGGAGCTCTAAGAGAGACAGCCCAGCCTCAAAGAAAAGAGGTAGTGCTCGGCGTTGATTCAATGTATCTCCTCTTTCAGCCACACTTCGAGAGTCCCATAGAGTTCTAGAGAATGAAGCTGACTTTGATTGGTCGAATTTCCAAAAGAAGGGCAGCAATGATAACTATCCTTCCCTGAGGGCTGAATCCTTCCTGTGGTGCAGCAGGCCTGCCGTGCAAGCATATAGGCCCAGATCCCCAGCTGGTTTAAATCACTATAGCTCTACTGATGTTAACGGTGTGACACTGATTTTCGAGACCTAAGGATCTGGCCCGTAGTTTTGACCTCTCTCCTGCTAGTGGGGTGATTCTGGTCCATTGCGTCTTGCCTTTCAGGAGACCTGAGAAGTGTTGAGTAAACAGGGAATGGCACATTCCCAAACTAACATGGGCTATCTGGGAAGATACAGACTTAAAAAAAAATAATGGAACATTAGCAATTGAAACTCTGTGCTGACGCAACCAGTGTTAAAATCCTGTGTTGAAAAATATGTTGTCAATTGCAGAGCAAGTTTCTCAGGTTGATATGGCAACTGGAAACACTGGAAATCAAAGCAGAGCAAATATTCTTAAAGGAAGAAAATAAACATTTTGAGGCACAGTCTTGTTCCTGCTCAGCAGGGATTTAACATGCTCAGCTATCAGTGTTCCCTTTTTTTAATCTAGAAGCTAAGGAAAGGGCAGTGTCATGCCATGGCTATTGATTTTATTGCCATAGTCATGGACTGTTTCTTTAAGGTTCTGCAATAGCAGCTTTGGGATTTGTGTGTTACAGATCTATAGTCACACCACTGTTCTTTTGGACTTTTGACTCCCATCTTGGAGCCTCTCTATTGGCACCAGGACTCCTGAGGCAGCCTGGAAGAAGGAGATGAGCTAGAGAGCTGGGACAAATTAAATCCATCCTCAGGCATGGCTCAGGATCCAGGAAATTGTGATCTCTTCTCCAGGTGGATGTCCCCTGAGGGCAGAAAGGCCTTATGGCCACCATCCAGGAAAATACTTAACTACACGCTTAATTAACTTTAAGCATGTGAGTAGTCCCAGCAAAGTCAATGGGATTACTCATGTGTTTAAAGTTAAGCATGTGCTCAGTTGCTTTGCTGGATCAGAGTTTCCATGTATATATACCCTGTTTGGCCCTTACCATGGGGTTTAAGTGGTGCATATGTTCCTATGCAGGCCATCTGCACTGGGGTTAACTTCACTTTAGGAAATTATTGGTATCCTCGGTATTATTTATAAGCTTGGAACCTCTCTCTTAAAACCCACAGTTCCCTGTGCTATTTCACTTCACCATTATTTTAGGAATCAGCTTTTCACTCCTTCCGGTCGTCCTCACATTGTGAGCAGTATTGCTTGCCCGATGTCTGGGGTGTGGTATGTGATTATTGTGAGCGTTACAATGAAGCCAGCATCACGTTAGCACAGAACACCTGGAAGAACCTGCTTTATGCTATGTAATGAAGAGGACATAGCCTTTTGTGCTTCTCCCCTCCAATAAATGCTGAAAGGAGACCTTTTTGACAATATTTTCAACAAAATCTCTCAGATCTGACTGGAAAATTTCTTCTCAAGTCATGGTCCCATGAATCAAACCAGGCAATCAACTAATATTTAGATTTCTACCTGGAATTAGAAGACTTTAAATCAGCCCCCTCAAGAAACTAAAGGGGCAATCAGCTCTTATTTTATACTTATTTTATTTTTCCTTTAAAAAAAAAGGGTTGCTATTCTTTTCTCCTTCTGCAATGAAGTTAATAGATTTATTCATCAAGTTTTCTAAATTTAGACATCAAACTGCTGTTTCTCTCCCACTGCTAATTTTATTCTTAGCAGCACTTACATAAAGGCAAGCATTGCAAGATATGACAAAAACACTAACCTGCTGTGACCTGGAATGCAGTGGCATGGAAAATACAATGAGAAAGACTGATGTACTACAGAACTTTTATACCAAGTGTTCCCCATAAACTATATGTTTTACATGAGACTTTGATTTTTAATACTGTTTCTTACCCCATAAGGGTCTGATCAAGCTTCCCTTGGAGTTTTGCCATTAACTTCAAGAGGAGAAGGAGCAGATTAATAGGAGCTCCCTTGGCATTAATTTGAGTGGTAAGCTTGGTCTTCAAGTCAATTGAAAGAAGACCAAGCTGATGGTGGACCTCTACTCCTACCCATTGTAACTGATGGACAAGAAGTTGAATCTGTTAACTCATTTGAGTATCTTGGCTCTGTTGTCACCAAGGAGAAAGGTTGCCTTGCTGATATGACACATCGCATCAGCAAGGCTCTGGGTGTTATGCACGTTCTTGACGCCTCTGTGGCATCAACGCTACATATCAACTTGGACTAAGATGCACATCTATCAAGCAGCAGTGACTTCTATCCTTCTGTATGGCTCTGAAACCTGGGCTACCACAGAGACTCAAATGTGTCAGCTGGACACTTACAACATGAACCAGCGAGGATGAATTGAAGGCATACATACATGGTGGTTTCATCACATTCTGAACAAGGATGTCAGGTGTCAGACTAACCAGCCTCCAATGTCTTCCCAAATGACTCAACATGAGCTCAGGATGCTTGGACTTCTGCTCTGTATGCTGGAGTCCATGCAGGTCCGCCAGCTTTATGCACTTGATCCAATAAAAGCTGGATGGAGAAGACCTCGTGGATGGCCGCACAAATACTGGAGGGATGTTGTGGCTTCCGACCTTGCCTACCTCAGCCTTAATACAGAGCAGGCTGCAACATTGGCAGGAGACTAGGCTCTGGACATGGGTGATCCAAAGTGTGACTCTACACTCCATGAGCAGGAGAATCAATGAATAAATGAATGAACAATGGCACTTACCACCTTGCAGAAGTGTTGACCTCCCTTCAGGACCAGGTTGGTGGATAGTACTCCATGACAATGCCAGGTACTTGTCAGTACATGACCAGTGTCCACTGCATGGGTCACTGGCTTTTCACAGATTTCACAGGTTCCTGCTTGCCAAATTATCAGTGTTTTATGTTGGAAAGAGCTGGTCATTCTTGCTTGCCTAATGCCAACTGGGAAAGCAACCTCCAAGCTCCTGGCCTATGAAGAGGAAGAGCAGATGAGTGGAGAGCTGACATCAAATCTTGCAAAACCTTAAACTTCCCAGGAATTTGAAACCATCTCCTATGTCATTGTTATTATTATTTATATTGCAGCCAAGGATCAGGGCCCCATTGTGCACTGTACACATGTTCAAGGAAGAGAGTACTTGCTCCTAAGTGTGTACTTTTTTCTTGCCGTCACTTTCCACTGGTCTCTCTCAGGATGAGGGTGAAGCCCTCCTGGTGTGTCTGATTGGAAAACACCACTGTAAACTCTGCACTACAGCCTTTCAGAGGGCATGAGTCCTACGCATTTCCACTGGTTCTAGTTGTGCCTCATTAGTTTAGGTTAATCAAGTGTCGAGCATCACTCAAGTCCAGGGAGCTACGATAGTCAATGGGATCTATTGTCTTCTGGATACCCGCATGTCACACCCATTAGCATCAATGGGAGTTACAAATGCTCTTTGGAGAGAGACCCCAATGTGTACAACAGTGACAGATTAAAAAGAAATAATGGGGCCAGTTCAGCCCTGGGGTGATTAGAGGCAGTTCTATTTTTAAATCCTGTCGCTTTCACCAGAGTTGAATTTTACCCAGTGTGTTGTAAAACTGGCCCAGGTTGGCAGTGACCAAAAAGTCGCCATCACCCTGGAGGTGCTTGGGATCCTATGCGAAGTGAGTTAGGTGTTCTCAATGCTGGACACCTGTCCACTGAAAACAACAAAACCCACCAATCGTAGCTGAGGCTCTTGGCTCAGCAGAAAGGCCAAGAACTGAATGAGCATGGAGACTGAACCACCCTAATGATGGTCATGCCAAATTATGGTTGAAGCCTATAGGCAAAAAAGTGTCCAACATTGCCTGGTAGGTCCAATTTCGTGATACTTGTACTGTGGATAAGAGGACTTCACTCTTCAGGGTTGTCAACGTGATACTTTTCAACAGCTCTAAATTCACTTAAACTGGGGACAGTGTGGAAACTCTGGGAATAGGCTTAGAAAAGGCCAAACTGAATGATGGTTCAAGGTGTGGAAACTGCAAGAACTCTGGAGGGTGGATGTTTGAGTATGTTACGTATTGTGGACCTGAGCCTCAGCCGGTGTAAACTGATGTCATTGTAGCTGGCTGATTTACCCCAGCTGGGGATCTAACTGTAGGAGAACTATAGATGGTACATCCTATATGAAAGATAACGTATTGAAACATATCCTTGGGGTTTCCAGGCTTGGGTGGTTATTTTTAGGGGAAAGTATTGATTTTTACTTCAAAAGAGAACAAGCAATAAAACTGATCTGTTGAAAAATTATTTCATTGAATTTTAACTCAAATTGGAGTGCTCTGAAACACTTTTACACCTGCCAATCAGCTCCCCCTGAATATGGACTATTTTAGTATCTGTTGGTCCACTAACAATTTTCAATGCTGAAGATATTGAAAATGGGAGGGATTTCCAATGTACAGATGATAAAAACCTACATTTAGGTTTTTGCTTGGGTGAAGGTTTGTCATTATTTAACCTAACTCCAGAAAGTGTAACATTAGTTACACTGGGTCAAATTTATTCTTAATGTCACTGTTTTGCAATGGAAGAATCTGCATTTTATTATACTGGACAATGGGCCCAATTCTCCACATTTATACTAGTTTTACACTGCAGTAACTCCAGTAATTTCAGAGGAATTGCTTTGGATGTACGCTATTGTGAGAAGAGAATCAAGTCCAAAGTGTTTATCTCCAGATATTAGAATATGGTAATTACACTGGTATCCTCAGAGTTAATAGCCACAATGTATATACCAAATAATTGTCTTTAGCTTTCTCCACATGTTAATTCTCCTTAATCCTGTTATCAGTACAGCTAGTTGGACAAACTGTGTGATAATAAACTAGTATTTATCATACACTTCTTTCAGTTCCAGATTAACCAGGAGATTTCCCAAATACTAAGGGGATTTGCTTTATCTACAGTGTGAAAATTGCCAGATAAAACTGTATGTGTGTGCTGGGAGGAGGGACCCCCAACAACCCACACCACACACACATGGAAAGATATTTATTCCCAGGAAGTGTTGTGTTTTTCCTCTCAAATCTGGGAGGCTCACGTATCCTCTCCTTCAGAGTTTGCAGCCAAAGGCAAACCGATGCAGGAGCCTGTGTATTGGAGACAGAGACAACCTGTCCATGTGTCTGATCTGTGGAATTTATTTCTCTACTTATGGCTAGTTTAATGCAAGCCTCAAATATCTGGGACACCATTAACACACAGAGCTAAGTTTTCTGAAAGGGCAGCAGATGCCTCCTCATGCTTGCTACAGTCCCCAGATGCTGGGCCCTTTATCATCATCCGGATATTTGTCAAAAGATATTTTCCTTATTATTGCTACAGGTGCTTACTTAGTTCAAGATAAAGACAGCCTCCCCCTACCCCATACACCACTTCCCCCCCACCCCCTCTCGACGTGTCGTAGCTTTATATGAGGCTAATGGAGCAAGGCAATGCTCAAACGTCAAATTAAACTGCACGGCTCTGTAATCACTCAGACTGACATGGCATAAAAGGATAATTAGTAGTTCATTACATGGAACATTGTTTGTTCAGCTAAATTGATTTCTCTCAGCTGCCCCTGTTTTCTGTTTACTTAGTGAGCGCTCAACTGCACATGTTTATTTGTGACCTAGGAAATCCCTTCCTCTGAACTTTTCTTTTCTTTTTTTTTTTTTTATCAGCGTTGAGTTTTTAAATATAGCTTGCTTGAGGTGGGTGAACCTCTGAAATTACAGACAGGTGCACAGTAACAATTGCCAGTGTGGAGTGATGTGCAGTACAAAACAAGCTGCGGTTAAGGAGACCTGCCCAGCTCCCTCAAGAAAGGCCATGCGCATCCATCTGCTTTGTACATGGAAAGTCTTTGCTTGGTTGTTTGCTTTTCAGCTTACAGTGAACTTCCCAAATTTAAAAAAAAAAGGGGGGGGGAGCTGTAACCTCCCCCCCCAGCATTGCAAATGGAAATTGGCAAACAAAGTCTTCAAGCCTCCCTTTTGCACACTGGGAGGCATAGAAAGGAGGTGGTTGTTATTATAAGCATGCTTTTATTTCCACTTGCAATTAGGGTTTAAATGCAAATCGCCACCTTCAAAGCTTTCCAAACTTGCTACCTCATGAAAATCTAAATATTGATCCAGGTGACTTTCAAAATCTTGTCAGTGTCTGTGTTGCCAACTCCAACACTTTTATCATGACTCTCACTTTATTTGGGGGATTTTTTTAAGAGCCCCAGCTTCTGGAATCATGTGATCACATGAGACTCTCAGCTTGCTTTTTTTTTTAATGCAAGTTTCTAGCTGTCATGGCTGCAGAGAAAAGCTTGAATCAGTGACTCTAAAGACTCAGAACCAGAAAGAAAACAAACCTAAACCAAAATCAAAACCAAAAAATGATACACTTTTAAGTCTAATGGTTTTTCAGCCTCTCTCAAGTCTGGGGACCTGTTTGAATGTTTGAGGTTAGTAATACTGCCTATGCCATGCCAACTAGGGAAGGAAGGGGAGTGTTTGTTCCCACAGGGGCAAACAGGGGAAAGACAGGATTACTTCACTGACACCAGTGAAGTCACATCATATTTCCACCGGTATAAATGCAATCAGAATCTCGTGTAACATCTCCCATTATGAATTTGTGAGAGTGGAGATGGGGGATTAGAGAATGGAGAATTCCTGTTACACAGGAGGAAGGGGGAACCATGATGTGTTCTGGCCAGGGCTAGACAGTAAGGGAAATGTTCCAGCTCCACATAGGGCTAAAGTTGTTATCACAGTTCAGTCATCTAAAATCTGCTGATACTCTACATTACATGTCACTGGAACGCAAATGGCAAACGCTTCAGTAGTATTTTACCCTGTCCCTGGTGGGACAGGGCCTCCTTTTCCTGGAAGTCTCCTGCAAAGACACATGTGGCAGCATGTGTGAACTGGCTTTGATGTGGCGAACTTTTGGGTCTGGAACTTAGTTTTGTGACTAATCCCTAGCTGTATAATGTATAGCTATACACTTTGACAATACCATCTCTGGTGATGGTTTCCTGGATCAAGAAATATCAGACAGACTACGAAAGGCAAGCCAGGCCTTCAGAAAATTTCACCACAGGATACTCAACCAGCACGCCATCAAACAGCCAATAAGACTGATTATGGGCATGATACATGGATAGTTTGCTACCGACCCATTAAACAACTTGAAAAATGCCACATGCTCTGTTCTGAAGGTCCATTGTCAAGACAAAGTATCCATCATTAACATTGCTGAAAGATCAAAAACCACCAGCAATGATCGTTAAAGCTCAATTTAGAGGGACAGGACATTATCAGAATTGGTGAGGAGAGACTCCTGAAAGAAGTTCTCTGTGGCGAGCTGAAACCTGGAATGTGCGGTGGACAACAAAAACACTTCAAAGACACCCTTAACATAATCTGCCCTTATGCAGCATACATATTGATAACTTTGAAGACCGAGCCATGGACAGACACGCATGGCAATTAACAATAAAGGCTGTAAACACTTTGAGGAAGATAGACGCAAAAAACTGATTGAAAAAAAGGGCCACATGTGATGCCATGTCTTCTGTGGGAGCCTGCACATTCCTCTGTGATGTCAGTTTGCAATCTTGCTCATCATGGATTGAACTGTATTAGCCACATGAGAACAGATGTCGCTGTCATGTCATGCAACGGAGAAACGTACAATGGACTGAAAAGTGTTCCCCCTCCTTGAAGCATAAGCAATTGAAGCCCAGCTACAAATCCATGTTTAGTGGTTTGGTTGCACCCTTTTCTGTTATCTCCACCTTTTGACTGTTGGTGTTTGTAGGGCACAGAAACATTTTGCTCAGAGCAGTTCAGGGGCAGGACTGGATTGTTTTTAATCTGCAAAAAAATGGAAGTTTAGATGCACAGTTTATCCCAGCTACCGAATCTGTCTCATGAGCAAACGTTGCTGTCGTAGCAGAATGTTGGCACCATTAAACTGTCAGTACCACAAGAGAAGCTGGGGGAAAAAAAAAACATTCTAAAATGAGCTCATGAATGGGACATTCAATGAAATGTAAACCCAGGAAGAGAGTTCCTTCAAAAAGATGCGTTTTCCCACAAGATTCAGAACATAATTAGGTTCCTCAGCTCCTTGGAGGAACCTGGAGTTACAAAGATAAAATTAAAAAATTCATCCTTGGAAGGCCATCTACTGACATTTTTGGGCTTTGGATCAGGACCAAACTTTTTTACTTTAAGAGAAAGCTTAGACTCTGGAGCAAAAGATGACAGCCAGCGGGAAAAAGTGCTTACTTGCAAGTTATTGTTTGCATTGGTGTAGCATCTAAGAGCCCCTGTAATGAGCCAGCCCCCACTCCCATTGTGCTAGGTGCTTGCAAAGAACAAAACAATGGTCCTGCCCCCACAAATGTGCCCAATAAGATTCACCGATTGCAGCATTAAACCATGAGAACAGGGGAGTGCAATTGCCTGGAAACCAGTCGTAAGCAAAAGTGAGCAGAACACTTGTCTGATTTCACTGTTCATGCTTACACAAATGAAAAAGGAAACAAAGGCCAAAGAATACATTAATCTACTATTAATAATCTAAGGTGGTGTTTGCAATAAAGAGAAGAACGTTTTTAATCCAGCGGTGTTCTTTAGGCATTTTTTCTGGCTCCTGTAGATTTGCCAAAACTTTTCCATCTGTATAACATGTTTAAAACAATTATATAATTGATGTATTTCTTTTCAAATGTAATGGAAGGTTATAAGATGTGTATTATTTATTCCAGAAAACAGAACTGCTATGTTGGAGACTGAGTAAATGTGTATTCAGGAAGTTAATAAAAACACAAAAAACAAAACAAAACAAAAAAACACACCATGCGTTTTGTACTCAAGAGAACAAAACTGCTTCTTCTGAGCCATTCCAGTCTGTCAGGCAAATACATATTAAAAAGAAAAATGTGAAAGATATATTATTACTTACCAAATAGACCAGAATAAGCTCCTTTCGTGCCGTTCAGTCTGTCATGTAAATACTGGCTGACCTAAAACATTTTCCCTGTTAGCAGATGCTAAGTGATAAAAAGAACAGTTCACATATTGATGTAAAGCTGCTCTGATGGCAGTTTAGTCAGTCACCCTCTGTAATGGCTCCTACATAGGGTGTGGCCAGAGCTTTCTTATTCCATGGTAATTCTCACCTGCTATACCAAGGATGGGGAAGATGCTTAAAGCCATCCTCCATTCTGAGCTACACCAAGCTCACATGGGCCACTCAAGATCTAGACTGGGATATCTGTAAGTACAGCCAGAGTGGAAAAGCATTAGTCATTTAAATGGTTAAAACAAGACAGTTGTTGCATGTACCTTGTGCTGGGTAATAACAGGAGAAGACCCCCTGTTTCTAAAACTACACTGACTCTTCGTTGAGGACAGTATTTTCAGAGATGTTGCAACTGCTACTAGCATTCAAGCCACATGCACAAAGACTTGTCTCCTGGCATCTCCTTCACACTCTTCCCTCCTGCAACCTGTGCTCCCCCCTCCAAGACCTACTCAGGTTTCTACATCTTTCATCAATTTTTGTTGTTGTGTCTTCTGTGCCAGTGTTTACTGACTTGCTCAGGCCAGAGGCTGCTAGTACACAGCCCACCCTAGGGATGTGGCCTTTACCACCAGCCTATCATGCCCTCTGCTAGGCCTGATCGTCTTCTAGGGATGCTGGTCTTAGAACCTGTCTGCCACTTCTGGTTTGTGTTGCTGCTGTTGGTGAGGAACTTGCTTCCATTCCACTGCTGTAATTCAGGAGGGTGTTGTCCTGTTGTATTGCTCACATATAGTTAGAAGAAATGAGGTATGTCAGTCCATATGGTTCTCCTGGTTCTGGCCTTGATCCCGTGGCTCTACTGTCTGTCACTACTCCACAGTTGTCTTCGGTTTCGTCTCCACTGCCGTCCTGAATCTGTACCTACCTCAATATGACCTGCTTTCCACTGCAGATGGGACTGTGGCTTTTTGCCATTGCTTTGTGTAGCTATTTGATGGTGGGACCCAGAGCTCACCTATGTGTGGTGGCTTCAGGTCATTGGCTGCTTTGTTGTAGCAGATCGCCTGTCTAGCCTGACATTTTCTTAACTGCTTCTGTGTACTGTCTCTCGGTTCTCCAGCCCATCAGTCCCTGTGCCGGGCTACTGTTTAGTCCCTGGGAGAGTGTATTGCAATGGTCCAACATTGCCTGGTAGGTCCAACATCGCCTTCTTGTCTATTTTGCCTCTGCCATCAGACTCTTGGCTGTCTTTACTGCCAGCTCTGTCTTCCCATTGGTTGGTAGGTACCTTGGATCCCATTTGGCTGTGGATTGTTTGAATTCTGCTGCAGCGTACTGCGGCTCATTGTCTGAGCCCAGCGTGTCAAGTATGACATATGTTGCAAAATGTGCCTTCAGTTTCCTGATCACAATTCTTGCCTGAGTGTCCTCTAGATAGTCCACCTCCCACAAACTGGAGTAGTAATTTACTGTGACCACGTAGTTATTATCATTACGAGTGAACAGATCTGTTCTGACCTTTTTCCAGGGTCGGGTTGGGATTTCATTAGGCTGTAGAGGATTTCATTCCTTCTGCTGTTGGCCACTATACTTTTTTCACACCATACACCACTCCATGCATGGGCGGCGGGTAACATAGTCTGGGAGAGGCTGTGCCTCCCCAAACAGCCAAGCGTGGCCATGCCCATGCTCCGCCCCCATCCTGCTTTCACTCGACGTGGCTCCAGTGACCAGTTTCCCTGTGGGGTGGCCCCGGCTCAGGCTGTGCCACCTGCCCTCCTGGCGCTTTGGGGCTGGGGTCATGCCACCTGACCTCCCAGTGCTCCGGGGCTGGGGTGGAAGGGGCGGGGCCTCTGGTGGAAGGGGCGGGACTGGGGGCTACCCTCCCCCAGCTGGCAGTTCATGCGCCTCCCATGACTCTCTGTATGCTTTCAACTTGGCATTTGTGCCTGGCTGGCAGATATACTCCCTCGCTCATCTCAGGCGTGCTTCTGTCCCCAGGTGTGAAGCGTATATCAGTCTCATTATGTCAGCTCTTTAATCTCCCAGGATTACACTTTAGCCCCTTTAAATAAAAATCCCACATTCCTGACCTGGCAGTAGGGGGTAGATCAGACTGCACATCCATCTTGTGTCCAACTGATGGAACTGTTCCAATCAAAAGCGCACAGCCAATAGCTCCTCTTCCATCTGAGCATATCCCCTTTTTGTGTCGGTCAGGGCTTTACTAGCAAATGCAACGGGTCGCTGGACTTTGCATCAGTGCTGCTCTTAGGTCTCCTTCTGCGGCATCACACTGTAGCCTTGGCTGTTAGCCCCATGACTGTAGTACTTTAGGACGAGTGCTTGTTTCATGGGTTTCTTATGAAGGGCCTGCATTTGTGCACTGGCCTCAGAATGGTTTTATTGTGCATCACCAGCACTTGGTCACATCTCACCCTTGCTATTTGGAGGCATTTCTCCAGGGTTAGATATGTTTCTCACATCTGCTGTAAGATGGAATTACATGTCTCACAAATGATCCTGTCTTTAATTAGGGCATTTTTAATGTCTCCAAAGTTTCATACTGATGCCACAGTTTGCAGCTCTGTAACATGAGTATCTGTTCCCTCTTCTGCTTCTTGGTTTTGGGTAAAAAAATAGTCTCACTACAATCTTATTCTGTCTGGGGTCACAGTACTCATCAGTCGCCTTTATCAGCTGTTTCAATGTTTCACGCATTATTCTGGCAACAGTGTCTCATTCACTTCTCAGCCTTTCCCCCCCAAATGAGATAGGCAGAAAGCTTTAGCTTCATTGTCCCAACTTTGTCTCCCATGGTCACCTCTGTATATTGGCTCAATTCTTGCTTCCACTGCTTTCATACTTCTATAAGATTTTTTTGTATACCAGTCAAGCTTTCCCAGTGGTCTGAGTCCCTTCATGCTGCCTATTTGGTCTGTTGTTAGGTTTCTCTTTGTTATCCTATTAATCACACTCTTCTCCTTACTGTGGGTCACACTAGACTGACTGCTGCCACCAGGTTTTATGTATGGCATCCTGGGTAATAACATGAGAAGGCTCCATGTTTTTAAAACTAAACTGGATCTTTAAGGAAACTATTGACAGAGATGTTGCAACTGCCACGAACATTTAAGTCATGTGCACACAGACTGGCTCCTGGTACCTCCTCTATATGTTTCCCTCCTGCAATTTATGATCCTCCTTCCAAGTTCCATGCAGGTTTGCTACAAACAATGAATGCAAGTTGGCCCACAGAGCTGGTAAAAGTCTTCACAACTGGCCTGGGTTTGGATAATGTTTGGACTGCATTGCTTCTGTGCATAACACCCCCTTCTGCTTCAAGAAGGCCTGCATATCTCTTTCATTTGAAGTCTTAGGAAAGAATGCCTGCATGGTAACCTTGTGCTGGGATATTTAGAGGCTACGAGGTGGCTACTCCCTCATCTTGTAGGTCCAGTGCGTGAGAGAGGAGAAGAACATAAAGAAAGAGAAGGTCCCTGCCCCTAGAGAGCTGACAATCAAATACAGAAGTGTGCCAAATGGGTTTATTTTAGTTGTCACTGCTGTATCAACTTCCATTGGCTCAGATCCTGTGAGTTAGGATTAAGATTTAGGAGCCTAAAATTAGGTACCTAAATCCAATTTAACTAATGCCTGGATTTTTCAGAAGTGCTTATCACCCATTGACTTCAATAGGTGTAGCTGGGTGTTCGACAGAGTCGATAAAAACCAAAACAAAATTTCCATCCTGTGAGAAATTCCAATAATATGACATTTGTTTTTGTCTCAAATCAGGAAGAAAAGTCAAAATATCAAAACTTTTCATGGACAAAGCAGTTCAAAAATTTTTTGATCACCACATTTTGTTGCAGGTTAAATCAACCTTAATTTCTGCATCTACTTGAGGTGCCACAGTGCCTCATGGGAGTTGTAGTTCCATGTCCCTATTGCCGCCATTCACTCCAGCAGGGGAGTAGGGCTCATAGGACTATATCTCCCATGATGCTTTGCAGTCTCTCCTGTGGCTTATGATATTCTTGATGAAAAATTCTGCCAAAAATCAATCTTTTCCTATGGAAAATTTCAACAAAAGCCCATTTTCCAATGGGCCTAGTACTCAGCACTTTTGTAATTGAAGCCATTTATCTAGGAGCCTAACTATGGCCTTGGGAGCGTAAAGTTAGACTCCAACCTTTGAAAACCTTGGCCCCCAAGGGATGGATCTAGAAACCATGAAGTAATATCCTGATAATAAGCTAACCTTAGCTAACCATTCCCAAGTTCTACAGACCCCCCTAACTTAATGACAAGTATATTGCCGAGAAGAGCAATGCTGTAATGAATGTTAAATTTTTTATGATGTTATGTAACATGTAATCATGAAATCAATTTGTCTTTATGCCTTTCAGCTCTGCAGTCCAATATGAAGATATAAAATGAATGAAGTGTGGGGAGCATGGATCTGTTCAACATGTTATGTATTCACCCATTCTTGCTTCACACATTTAGCACCAAAATTGTTCTTATTTTTTTTTAAATAATGTAACCCATAAAGGTTATGCTAACAAGCTCTTTTGGCAAAAAGCACAGGAAGACTTTTGGTACCGCTCGGAGTGCAGCTGTAGTGAAAAAGCTGCTCACTTATGCCACCCCCCACTCCTCTAAATTACTATTTACTGATGTGAGAGCGTACAACTTCTGCCATCTCTCAATAATTAATGAAGTGTTAAAGTGACTCTGCTAAAGTTTGTGCATCTGCTGGGGGGAAACTACACACAGATAAGAAACGAGTTCTGTAGCAGAGCCAAACCCACATTCATCCCACTCCTCCAAGGACAGGAAACTCAGCACAAATTCTGATGTTTGTTCATTTTCTGGTTTCAGACCCTGACTTCCGCACATGCTGAATTTCATGCATGCAAGTGGTCTCATTGAAATAATTATATAGCTGTTTAACTCATGTACGTAGAGTTAAACAGCTATATCATCTCTGAAGGACTGGGGCCTAAGATTGTAAGGTTCTTGAACCACATCTTCCTCTATGCTTGTACAGCACCAAACACACCCCGGGGGAAGAAAGCTGCACTTTTAAAACACCCAATCCTGCAAGTTGCTGAGCATCTCCTTGGAGGTGGGATTTAAGGACTCTGCACTTAGCACATTGTAGGATCAAGCCCTATGAGCTAGATTATAACTGGATGCTATCAAGGTCAGTAGTCCAAATTCTTGGCTGAAAATGTGGGTAACTCCACGAATATCAACAGAGTTGCATTTTTGTATGACTGTGGCAAATTTGGGCCACTGTTTATTTTTGTCCAAATCTGCCACACAAAATGGCTGTTCCTACAGTATGTTTACAACATATCGCATAACAGAGTAAAGATTTAAAAAGAAGTCTACAGTAAAGCAGAAAAAAAAGGTAAATAATTGCATCTAACTGTATGGTATTTAGCCATATACTATTATGTTTACTTTGCTGGCATCATGTCTAGAGAATAAGACATCAAAAGTACCTCCATAGATACAAAATGTACAATGTCTTGAATAAATATTTTGTCTTCCCTCACAGGCCCAGTTTGGAAATAGCCCAAGAATTAACTCTTTTTGCTACCATCTGATTTCACAGTGTCTCGCCTCTAGAACTTTACATCATTAATCACTGACATGCTACCAGGCCTCAGACAAGCCTAAGGGCTTTCCCAGGATTCCCTGCTGCTTGGCAGGTGAAGGAGTCACAGCCAAGAACTTTTTGAAATACAGCCCAGGTACAAGACATATTGAGCTGGAATGGCCATTCCCAGGAGCAATGGAACTAACTCCCTAATCTGTTGTAACCTGTAAACCCCACTCCAATCACATTGAATAATTAAAAATCTGATTATTTTTTTAACCTGAAATTAAAGTAAAAACAAAGAGATACCATAAATCACTGGGCATTTGTAAAAGTCACTATATTTCATGTGCAGCAAGATTAATGTTCCTCCCTCCCCCGCTTTACTTATAAAATGGAAATGTTTTCTAGTGGCTCCAACTTCTGGATAGCAGAGCTGAGGGTGTGTGCACGGGTGGGGGAAAGGGAACTACAGGGGGTAGAAAACAGAAGTTAAAGAAGCAAGATGGCCTATTTTTATGCTATTTAATATGAAGACTTTTTTTTAAACCGCTCAGCAGGAATAGCAAAGTTTTCCAAGTCATCACCTAGCAACAAACCCAGCAAAACATTGGCAAAGCAGTTTTGCATCACTGCCATCATTGGAAGCACTGACTTGTTGAAGGCTGAATTTGCTATGGAGAGGAACTGAATGCTCTGTACTTATTCAGAGTGCTGAGACATGCAGTCTTCTTCCACTGAGAAGATAATTCATTAATGTATGATAAAAAATAAGCCATAACACACATTACATGTGGCTTGATAAGAGGTCTCAGTCAAATTTTTGACTAAGGGTCTATATTTTTAATTGAAAAAAAATGAAATTCAACTTCTCAAGCAGTTGTTTTCAAATGTATCATCCAAGGTTAGATATTTTGGCTCCAGGCACACTGTGAGAAATGTTAGGTAATACGCTCAAAATTCAGCTGAAGACTATTTAACCTTAAAAAAAAATAATATTGATGGAAAATCCCTCTTCGTGAGCAAAGCAAATCTTATTTGCCAGGTCTTGGCTTTGACTCAGAGTTAACAGCTTAGTTTAATACATATTCGTCTCATGAAAATATACTGCCCCAAACTAAACAATTTTTCATGACAGTATCTTTAATGCCAATGGAAAGGTTATTTAAGATGATCTTTTAAATATAAGATCCTCAAAGCAGATGGTATGGGGTTGAAACGATCAAACTTTCCAAAACATCATCGATGTGAGATGTTGCCCACCTTGGATTTTAATTACATCACCCAATAGCTTAACCAAAATACACCATGGAATCAGAAGTGATCTTGCTGATGGTTTTCAAGAGTGATTACATCATGAACTGTTCCAACAATGCAACTGGAAAAATTACTTATGGAGTCAGTGTAGTGGGTTAGCAGTGGTCCCTCCCCGTCTGGGTCAGTGGGAACCCACTCCGTCTCACTACATCACTGGGGATCACCCACAGTCAGGGAATTAGCAGAGCACTGAACAGCCTATGGCTCTGGCATGCAGTCCGGCCAGTGCCACAAACAAGTCTCTGGGCCCCAGGTCCTCAAGCAGGGCTAGGCACTAAACAGTCTATCATTCCAGCCTGCAGTCAGGGCAGAGCAGCAAAGAGTTCGGGGCTCTGGGTTGAAATCAAGGCCAAGCAGCAAAAGTTTATGAGCTCACTCCTCTGTCAGGGCAGGGCAGCAAATGGTCTATGGCTCTGGCCTGTGCTCAGGACAGAGCAGCAAAGAGGTCTGGCATCCTAGCTCCAGAGGATGGCCAACAAATACAGGCCTCTTGGCCTAGAGAGGGGAGGCTGCCACACCAGGGGAGGGGAGGCAGGGGGTAAGGGGACATGGGCCTAGCTGACTTGACTGGGCCCCAGCCCAGGGCTCTAACAGAGGTGGAGTGTTCTGCCCCTGGGTTAGCAGGGAATCCAGCCGCAACACACTGACCATGTTTTAAGCAGCGATGTAGCCAGACTGAGGTCAGCTACCCATGGGCCACTTCCTCCCCTCCCCCCGGGATGTACCTGGTCCTCAGCTCAGCAGAGCTCCACTATGGTCTCGCGGCTCAGGAGCAGGCAGGAGGCATCTGTCTCCTCCGGTGGCTGAAGCCCAACTGAGTTCCGGGACCTGCCTTTTATACTTCCTGTCCCTCCTCTTGACTTCCGGTGGGGGGGCATGCATGGCCCTCTTCCGCCCACCTGGGTTCAGAGAGTGGTCCCTCCCCTTCTGGCTCAGTGGGAGGCCACTCAACCTCACTACAATCAGCTAATAAAAACATTGTCCAATTTCATTGACAGAAGGGCTCCAAATTAATCTTATTGGACTAGAAAAAGGTATCCAATAGTTAAGACGACTAGTGGTATTGTCACTTACATTATGCAATATAGAAAACAATGCTTTTAGACATCCATCTCTCCCTGTCTTTTGGGAGGCTTGGGCCCTGTATATTAATTAAACACTTACTTTATATATATATATAGTAAAGCTGTGTAAAATAATCAATCTCAAATTCACTCAACTGAAACTTGGGTTCAAGGTTCAGTGGGTGAAAGTCTGTCCCTGTTGAGTCAATGGGAGTTTGACTTCGGTGAGGCCAGGATTTAATCCAGTGAGCCTGCGATCCTTGACCGAGGCTGTTTGTATAGCTACAAAACCTGTGTAAACTGGCTTCTCTGTTCCTTCCCAGGACTCCTCTTCTTACTGTACCTTAGCTGTCTTCAGGGGAGGTTGGTGGCTTTCCCCCACCCTGCTCCACTCTCCTGGAGTCAGATGGCTCAATCCCTTGCCTGGGGCTATGAAATTGATGTGTGGCCGCTTCCAACAGCCTGGTCACCTAGAACCACAAAAGGAGGAAATGATGCTAATCCAAGGCCAAAATAAACTCTTCTAGAAGTGTAGTATGCAGCAAAAGCACTCCTAACTCCCACTGCCAAATTCCTCTGGAGTTCCCCTAATCCTGAAAAAAGAAAAGGAGTACTTGTGGCACCTTAGAGACTAACCAATTTATTTGCACATAAGCTTTCGTGAGCTACAGCTCACTTCATCGGATGCATTCAGTGGAAAATACAGTGAGGAGATTTATATACACACAGAACATGAAAAAATGGGTGTTTATCATGCACACTGTAAGGAGAGTGATCATTTAAGATGAGCTATTACCAGCAGGAGAGTTGATTATCACTACAAAAGGTTTTCTTCCCCCCACCCCACTCTCCTGCTGGTAATAGCTCATCTTAAGTGATCACTCTGCTTACAGTGTGCATGATAAACACCCATTTTTTCATGTTCTGTGTGTATATAAATCTCCTCACTGTATTTTCCACTGAATGCATCCGATGAAGTGAGCTGTAGCTCACGAAAGCTGATGCTCAAATAAATTTGTTAGTCTCTAAGTGCCACAAGCACTCCTTTTCTTTTGCGAATACAGACTAATACGGCTGCTACTCTGAAACCTAATCCTGAACTAGAGAACTAGAGAACCCTAATAATATGCAGCCACAGTGCTAAACATTACACAGGATCTCTCAGCTCCAGCTCACTAAAGCCAGCCGGCAGCTGAGCTAGAAATTTGTTTCCCTTTTCTCGTTCCATATTCCACTTGCCATCCAAGACAGCCGTTATGATAGGGGAAGGCACCAGCCCTTATTGGATGCTGCTACCAGGATGAGCAGCTCCCTGCCTCCAGCTAGTGATGAACACTTGATCTTCTTTTACAACAACATGTCATGTCACACAAGACATCTTTACGATTATGCACAATCAGGCATAGGTTTTCTTGCCTACAAACTCATGCAAGAAGTTAGGACTCACATCCTGTGCTCATTACTACATCCAGTAGGGTTTGTGGGATGTGGGAGAGGCCATCAGTTTGAAAAAGAAAAGGAAGGGGTGAAAAGTAGAGCTCGCTGTATAACTGATTTTTCAGGTTGCCAGCAGTTTAAAACAAACAAACAAAGAAAGAACTTTTGGTTCAGGCCGAACCAAATCTAAAATTGTTCTGAATCTTCAATGAATCAAAAATGTTCATTTGGGGTTGAACTAAAATGTTTAGTGAAAATGAAACATTTTGCTTCCTGGGGCATTTTTAAAGGGCTAGAATTACAAAACAGGAGAAGGAGCTGGTGATATCCCCTTTATCACTTTTATCCCAGTAGTTAGGGCACTCACCCAAAATGTGGGAAATGTAGGTTTAATTCCCCTCTTTTCCTGATGTGGAGCAAGGATTTGAACTTGGTCTCCCATCCCACCTCACAGGTGGGTGCCCTCACCACTGGGCTATTCTCTCTGGCCTAATGACTCTTGAGGTATGTTATACAAAGTGGAACAACATCAACAGGAGAAATTGAGAGAGAGACCTGCCCCAGAATACCCCATAAGCCCAGTGCTTAAGCACTCTCTTGGGAGATGGGAGACCGAAGACCAAAACACTGCTCCACATCGGGGGTGTGTGTGTGTGTTTGTGTGCTGGGATGGAATTGAGCCTGTGTCTCCCACATCCTAGGGAGTGTCCCAACCATGGGGCTAAAAGTTGTAAGGGGAGGAACACCTCCACCTCTAGCCACTTTGTGAATGGTGCCAAAGTCCTTTGTGAATCTAACCCGAACAAAAAATCATAGAATCCTAGAAGATTAGGGTTGGAAGAGGCCTCAGGAGGTCATCTAGTCCAAATCCCTGCTCAAAGTAGGACCAATGGGCCAAAACTATTTGGTGAATTCTTGTCAAATTTGTAAATAGGTTTAGGGCATCCCAAACTGCATTTTCTAGTGAATAAACAATTGTCCAATTTTCTTGCCCAGTTCTAATGTAAAGGTCACTGTGTCTCCCTGCAAAGGCATATAAGGAAAGAAAGGTGGGTCACAGGACTTGCTGTTGGGAGGGGTAGTGGGTGCTTGGGGAAATACTAAAAAAAGACCGTACGTCACTTCAGAACTAATCATGTTGATTATATACATGAACTACAGCTTAGCAAGGTACATTTAAAGTAGACCAAGTTTCAGGGAAAAAAGATCAATTCTTTTCATAAGTACAGTTTGCTACAGATACACATTATGGAACCTGCAAGCTACTGTATATCTGAGGAAATATCAGCCAGACTGATTAAATGTGCATGAAACAACCTGCATCAGTAACTGACTAGAGACTGGTAGTAGGAAGAACCACATGACATGGTATTAGTACAAGGACATACATGAATACTTACCAGGCACAGAGGAAGCCAGGCGAAGGATACATTTGTGAAGTTTCAATGCAGTAACCTTGATCAGTTTTGTCCAGGGTTTATACAAAGGAGAACAAACCAGAGAAGAATGCTTGGTCCTATCTCCACCCCTTATTGCGTCTATATAATTGGTATCTATTCCTATGTCTAGTCTTTCTGTTGCATGATTGGCTATTTGCACTATCATTGTGGTTTTGTTTCTTATGAAATTCTGTTCTGTACATTTTCATGATCATAGTAGTTTGTCTCTGAAAACATGGAATTTCACAACGAAAACCATTTTGTTCCAAGAGCTCATTTTATTGTGAAGTTGCTGCAAAAACAGGGCCTTTTTTATATTTGCAACCAAATGTGAAAGTCCTCAAGTGTTGAACATTAAGAATCTTGACCAAAAATTGGGTGCACTCCAATGACCAATGAGCCATCAGTAATTATCTTCAAAAAGTCATGGAACACGGGTGAGATTCTAGAGGACTGGAAAAGGGCAAATATAGGGCCAGTCTATAAAAAGGGCAATAAGGACAACCTGGGCTATTACAGATCAGTCAACTTAACTTCAATAATGCAGCAAATAATTAAGCAATTTGCAAGAACCTAGAAGATAATAAGGTGATAAGTAACAATGAGCATGGATTTGTCAAGAATAAATCATGTCAAACCAACCTAATAGCTTTCGTTGACAGGGTAACAAGCTTTATGGATAGGAGGGAAGTGGTAAATGTGGTATATCTTGACTTTAATAAGGCTTTTGATATTCTCTCACATGACCTTCTCATAAACAAACGAGGGAAATACAACCTAGATGGAGCGACAAAAAGGTGGGTGTATAACTGGTTGGAAAACTGTTCCCAGAGGGTAGTTATCAATGGTTCATAGTCAAGCTGGAAGGGCATAGCAAGTGGGGTCCCTCAGGGATCAGTTCTGGGTCCAATTCTGTTCAATATCTTCATCAATTATTTAGATAATGGCATAGAGTGTACACTTATAAATTTTGTGGCTGATACCATCCGGGGAGGGGTTGCAAGTGCTTTGGAGGATAGGATTAAAATTCAAAATGATCTGGACAAACTGGAGAAATGATCTGAAGTAAATAGGATGAAATTCAATAAGGACAAATGCAAAGTACTCCACTTAGGAAGGAACAATCAGTTGCACACATACAAAATGGAAGGAGTACTGTGGAAAGGGATCTGGGGGTCAAAGTGGATCACAAACTAAATATATATCAACAGCGTAACACTGTTACAAAAAAACCCAAACATTCTGAGACGTATTAGCAGGAGTGTTGTAGGCAAGACAGGAGAAGTAATTCTTCTGCTCTACTCTATGCTGATTAGGCCTCAGCTGGAGTATTGTGTCCAGTTCTGGGTGCCACATTTCAGGAAAGATGTGGACAAATTGGAGAAAGTCCAGAGAAGAGCAACAAAAATGATTAAAGGTCTAGAAAACATGCCCTATGAGGGAAGATTGAAAAAATTAGGTTTGTTTAGTCTGGAGAAGAGAAAACTGAGAGGGGACATGATAACTGTTTTCAAGTACATAAAAGGTATTACAAGGAGGAGAGAGAAAGATTGTTTTTCTTAACCTCTGAGGACAGGACAAGAAGCAATGGGCTTAAACTGCAGCAAATACGGTTTAGGTTAGACATTAGGAAAAACTTCCTGTCAGAGTGGTTAAGCACTGGAATAAATTGCCTAGGGAGGTTGTGGAATCTCCATCATTGGAAGTTTTTAAGAGCAGGTTAGACAAACACCTGTCAGGGATGGTCTAGATAATACTTAGTCCTGCCATGAGTGCAGGGGACTGGACTAGATGACCTGTCGAGGTCCCTTCCAGTCTTGCAATTCTATGATTCCAGGAGATCATAGCACTATTACTGTTCCGCACCATAGCCCACATGGTTTGGGCTCTATACTGTTATACCATTTGTTCAAACTAGGAGCTGAATCACTACTGTATTACACCAGTTTTCTGCACTGACGTCAGAGTTATACCAGTCTAAACTGGTATAATGGAGCAGCGAATCAGGCCCTGCATCTCTAGGTCATCCATTGAACTCTGCTTTTTCCCTTGTGGCTCTTGCACAAGCCAGTACCTGAACTTGCAAGTGTAAGAGGAAGGAATGACTCTTATAGTTCTCATTTCTCTTGTTTGATCTCAGCAAACCTTTCATCCTGTCACTGCTTCCTGTGTTGCGTCTCATCTTTTTAGCATCTCTGTCTTGCGTTGACTTATCCTCCTTTCACAAGGACAGCAAGGGAATATGGAATCTATTTAGGGGTTGGTTTTTCCTCCTGGCTCATCTTAAGCATTACCCCTCTGTCACACTTCCCTTCTCTGTTCCTCTTGCTCTGATTTCTTATATTCATTTTCTTCCAACTTGTCGATGGTGGATTACAGTTGTTAGGCTGAAATGAGAAGATGTGTCTATTTCCGAGGTTGATATTTGTGCTGAGCAGCTGCCGCTTTCATTCAAGGAGTACAAATTCATTCTTGGATGAGTTACACTGTTTATATAAATGAAAATAGTGCTTTGGAGTGTCCACCACCTGCAAGTCATAAAGGCAAGCAAATACATACAATTGCTGTAATTCCCCCTGATGCCCCCTTCCTCACTACCAACACTGTATTCCATCATTATGAGCAGATACGTTCTATGGTGAAAATGTGGCCTTAGGACAAAAGAATCCATTTGGAATGGAACTTGTCCTTCAGGAGAGCATGCCAAGCTCTTAGAATCTCATTTTGAGGATGCTGTCTGATGGTTACAACAGGGGCTGGTAGGCAGGACTTTTGGTTCTCATACTGGCCCCCTTAACCTCTCTGTATCTCATTTTACTCATCTGGAAAATGGGAATAATGTTGCCATTTATATACTTTACAGCGCATTGTGCAGTTCATTTCATGTTTACAAAACAAACTCACATTCTCCATATGTGCTGCCTTGGTGGAAGCTGCTGCTCATTGGTGGATCTAATTAGTGGATCTCTCTGAGCAAAATTCTCTTCTCCGATCCACAGTCCAGATCCCTGATTTGTTCTATTGATATGATGTCAGCTGCAGCTCTGGGTGTTTTTTCAGATTTGCGGTGGGAGACTGTGAATGTTAGTTTCACTCCTGGACTTGTTTGCCTGGTCTTGGTCTCAGTATGTTGTTTTGCGGGAGTCATTTTTTCTTTTATTGAATATCAATAGTGATGGTCAACGTGGCTGGCTTCTGACCATACTAAGCAGCATAACATGGGACAGCGAAGTGGTCCCAGCTTTGCTGGGCAATAATAGCATTTATCAGACTAAAGATTCAATCCTCACTAATGGAAATAAGGGCTGCAGAATTGGGCCTTTGGACCTTAGCCGAATAAATCTCCCAGTTATGTGTACTCTAACCCGCAATGGGACTGCCCCAAACCCAATTCTGTGAGTAGCTCAGACACTAGTGACTGGTTGACTGGATACAATTGCATGAAAGGCAGCCATGCTTGTGAACCAGAGTACATCACAGAGGCTCATCAGGACAGATATCAAGTTACTACCATGGGCTCAACTTTGAAAAACAAGACGATGTAATTCTAATATGGAACCAACTATTCTAGCACCTGTATTAAGCCTTTGAGCATACTCGGCATGAACTATGGCTTCAGAAGCCTGAGCAGACTCAGAATGAGCTAAGTGCTAACGAATTTAATAAGGAAATGCTGTATCTTCTCTCCTGACTAACATGACTGCTTCCTTCATGCTAAACATTGCAGTCCCTAAGGGCATAATTCTGCTGATCTTACTCATGTGAGGAAGGGCTGTAGGAATAGTCTTCTGAGGCCCAGTTCAATTCCCCATTGAAGTCAATAGGAGTCTTTTCACTGACTTCAATGGAAGCTGAATCAGCCCCTACAGTAGGAACACCTAATTCACACTCCATATGTTCTTAGAGCCCGCTATCAGTCTTAAGCGTCCTCTTTTATTGCATAATAAACGATTTACACGTTGTTTTCCACAGTGCCCAGTTTACAACGATGACAATGGTGCCATCACACTGGGCACACACTCAGAGGGGACCCATTATGGTTGCCAGACAGGAGTGCCGGAATCTCCCTAGGAGTTGAGGGGGGGCATCGGTGATTGGACTGTGGCCCCACCAGCGCTCTGCCCTGAGGCCCTGCCCCGCTTTGCCTCTTCCCCCGAGACCTCACCCACTGCTTGCTCCTCTCTGCCCCTTCCCCTCATCTCTCACCCTTAAGGAGAGAAAAAAGTGTTGGGGCCATGACCCCTGGCCCCCCCGTTCAGTACCTGTGGCCAGGTGTCTGGTTTTTTACCAGAAAGTCCAGTCGAAAAGCGGACACTAAAAGTCCAGTTACAGAAGTAACTGCAATCAACCTTTCTGCCAGGAGGGCAGGAAGAGCAGCTGCTGGTGCCTTGAAGAGCTGCAGCTCAGCTGGAGAGAGAGAACTGGCTGCTAAGGACCCAGCTCCAGCGGAGAGAGGTAGGTACCAGCTGCTCCCCACCCCGGGGGGATCTTGTCTGCTTCCCCGCCCCGCTGTGCTTGTCCCTAGCCCCTGCCTCGCTCCCGTGACCAACCCTCCCTGCACCATGGGAGCCCACAAATAGTTTGGTGTTGGGCCCACAAAATGTTAATCTGGCCCTGGTTCCCCACACTAGTTACTTTAAAATTCAAATAGTTTTAAGGAGAACTTCAGACAAACACCTCATTGTGCAGACTCATATGCTGCCGTACCTCCCCAAATAGAACAGGGTCTTTAGAGTACTGAGTCCCTTTCAACACAATGGTGAGTTATAAAAAGAAGAAAGAAAAGGAACAAAGAATTGCCCCAGCAGAGATTTTGGCCCACTATTTTCTGCTAGGTTCATGGCTGGATTTCGGCATGTCTTTTATGAACCAAATCTCTCTCTCTCTCTCACACAGACTTTTACAATGTCCTTTTTATATCTCCACTCCGGTAGTGGAGTCAGGTCTTGCCAGTCCTCTTGTATTGTTCAGGAGAACATGTTTTATTGTTTTCTCAGGAATCTCTCTGTCCTCTTATGTAGTGACATTTAAGGTGCCAATCTCATTATTTTAAATGAATAAGTAATATGTTCCTCCATAATACTTCCAAAATCTGGCCTTTTCTCTCAGGCCATACCTCATTTGTCATCTTGACTACTGCAGCCCCCTCCTTTCACTTTCCTAGTACCCACTTCCCTCTCATCAGATTCATGCACGTCACTGCTGCTAACTTAAAATTTCTAGGCTGTCATTCTGACCATTCCAACTCCCAACCCTTAGAATCATCCACTAGTTTCCTCCCACTTCTCCATCTTATCAACTGCCCACTTTCTTCTCCTTATCTTTAAGGCCCTTCACAATTTAGCCTCTCCTGTTTATATCTTATCACATTGCTACCTCGTCCAGCAATGGCAGCCCCATTTGCTGTTTGTCCATTTATCCCACTGGGGCTTTCGCATGGCACATCCTCCCCAAATTAGTCCATGAAGATACTACCTTGTCCTCCTTCAGATCTCTCGTTAAGACCCACTTCCACTGGAACTTTCCAACCAACAACAGCTGGATGCATGTCTAGTTAGGTACTTCTGATATTTATATTATTTTTAACATCTAGTTCACAAAATAACCACCTCAAAACATGCATAGTGCCGGCCCATACAAATCAATGTTTTTATGACTCCTTTGCTAGTCTTCTTTCCTTTATTCCTTCTGATTGCTGCACACAGTTGGTGGGTCTTAACTTATCTACATGAGAAACTTGCAACAGTTTTTAAACCAGTTTAGTTAAAACAATGCAAACTCCTGTGTGGACAGTTATTTGTTTTAAAAGTGGCTCTTCAGGTTTAGCTTCAACTAGTTCCTTAGTGATTTACGCTAAACCAAAATAAGCCTAGTTTAAACAGAAATAACAGTATGCTCTCAGCCTTTTGCACCAGTTTAACTACATCAGTTTTAAGAAAATCACACTGTTAATTAATCTGGTGCCACTTCCTCATACACATATACCCAGAGACTGTAAGACCTTTGAGTCAGGAACCTGTCTCTCTATGGCTCTAGCCCAATGAGGCCCCAATCAAGATTACAGTAACAAGATAAATATAACACAGATAAGTCTCAGCTGGTGTAAACTGATATATTTACACTGGGTTCAATGACACTACACTGGATTTATATCAGCCAAGGATGTAGCCCAACAATAGCGGAAACTTTAGTAATATAAACTTCAGCCATTACTTACTAACAGTATGGATTTCTATGGCACACCACTGGTTTTTCTGATTATTTTTATTCCTGCACTGACAATTGCTGACTGTATGCCACTCATCTTCCCTCTTTGTGTTGTCTTTCCACTCGTCTCTGCACCTTCCATGCAGTCCCACGTACCTGAGAATCCTTCCCTCACCTTGCCCAGTGCCTCCACCCTTCAAATTCCTCCTTGATGTGCAGATTTATCCTTAAAAAAATGGACTATTCAAAAGTGGCACTTTAATCAGAGCTGATCCTTATGCCATAAGTGCAACTTTGGGTTCAGAGGCATGTCTGCCAACTTCACATACTAAAAGAAGTTCTCATTACTTTTTGCTATTGTTAGCAGGTGCAGAACTTGATTCCCTTTTATCTTGTCCATCCTCAACAGAATTGTTAACTAAGTTCTGATCATAGAATTCTTATTGCTGAAGATATATGAACCAAAAAGAACTCCATGTAACCTTCAGGACTTCAGTGACTTTCTGAGGCTACTCAGGACCTCACAGAAGTCCCCACAGGAGTAGAGACAAATATGGTTTGCGGCACATACTGTTAGATTTGTCTGTGTTGGCTCAATTGGAAGGTGAAATTATTTCTTCTTTTGGCAAAGGCAACATTCCCAGGAGAGGAAAGTATCACTCTGCCATGGATGTGGTCCTAGTCCACAGTCACTTTTATCCCAAACAAAATTGGCTTAGGTTTTCCTGCAACATGCTGAATGCCCTGAACTCAGTGTGGGGTCAAGAATAGTTAGTAAATTTTTAGTAGTTGCTGAGAACATTGCAGGATTGGCCCTTTTAATTAATACTTCACTTCTGATTTAGACTCATAGACATTAAGGTCAGAAGGGCCCATTATGATCATCTAGTCTGACCTCCTGCACAATGCAGGCCACAGCATCTCACCCACCCACTCCTGGAATAAACCTCTCACCTATGTCTGAGCTATTGAAGTCCTCAAATGATGGTTTAGAGACTTCATGGATTTACACCAATGCCTCACAGGAATAGGGTAAATTTTGTCTGAGGTTACATGTACAACTCCCATTAAAGTTTGTAGGAGTGGTGCTTGGGAATCTGTAAGTAGAATTTGGCTCTATGTTTAGAGGTGACCATTTTCCTTCCAATTTGCAGGGTTTCTGATTGCATCCGAATAAACCTTGACTTAGACATTTTATCCCAAATTCAAATTTTCAGTTTTTTTAATGGTTCAAATCCTGGAAGTTGTTTCATTGTCCTAAAGACTCTTAAATGGGGTGGGGGAGGGGGAGGGGAGAAAAATCAAACGATATTCCAGCATGAAAATAGGCGGCTATGTATATGCTATTAATTTCCTACTTTACCCAACTAATTGAATACACTAAAAACCCAGTAAGAAGCTTTAAAGTGGTAAATTACCATGTTCTGTTGTTAAATCAGCTACTATGCTTATGCTCCTCCATAGACATATACTATGTGATAGGGTTTGTTTTCATCTCTATAAAAGCCAGGATGGACCAATGTCCTAACAGATAAAGCACAAGATGGGATATTAGTTGGTGTTTGCTACAGAATGCCAGATCACACTAGGGAACAGGATGACTGACTCCTTACACATCTATCTATTCATAGGTAGCGGGTGAAGCCCCCTTTCGGGGAGGCTAGCCCCCGTTCCTTCCGCCTGAGGCCCTGCCTGCCAGAACCCCAAACCCCTCCCCTCTGGCTGGAACCCTGAGCCCCCCTTGGCCAGAGGAGCCTTGGCCCACCTGTGCCAAGCTGAGCCACTGGCCTGCCCTTCCGAGCCATGCTGGCCTGATCCCCAGGCTGGCTCGCGCATCAGCCCAAGCACTGAGAACCGGGCCACTGGCCAGCCCAGGCTGCTGGCCCAACCCCCGGGGCTGACACAAGCTGCCCCTGGCCGCCAGCTGGAGCAGAGCCCCCCCCCAACTTTTGGGGGTAAGGGGTAGCGAGGGTGGGGCCTTGGGGAAAAGTCTGGGTGGAGGCGATGGCCTGGTTTAGGGTTCAAAGAAGAGCCACAGGAATGATTAAGGAATTAGAGAACATGCCTTATATGGATAGTCTCTGAGTCTATTTATCTTAACAAGGACAAGGTTAAGGGGTTAAAAGGTGACAAAACTACAGTTTGTAATCATAGAAGATTAGGGCTGGAAGAGATCTCAGGAGGTCATCTAGTCCAACCCGCTACTCAGAATACCTTCATGGGGAATACATATTTAATAATAAGCTGTTCAATTGAGCAGAGAAAGGTGTAACACAATCCCACCTGGAAGCTGAAGCTAGACACATTCAGACTGGAAATAAGGTGTGAATTTTTAACGGTGAAAGTAATTAATCATTGGGACAACTTAACAAGTGTCGTGAGGGTTTCTCCATCACTGCGAATTTTCAAATCACAAAGTGATGTTTTTCTAAAAGAATATTCTCTAGGAATGATTTTGGGAAGTTCTATGGCCTGTGTTATACAGGAAGTCATATGAGATGATGATAATGGTCCCTTCTGGCCTTGGAATCTATGAATTAGCAAAGAGAGTATGGTATGTATCACGACTCCCTTCAAAAGTGATGGTAGCAGATAAACTGTGTTCACTATTTTGAATTTCTGCTAAGTGATGGTACCTGCTGTTCTGCATAATTTCCAGTTAATCCCTAAATACCTGCATCTGTGTGGGTAACCCCACCCACTAATTTGCTGCAAAAAAAAAATCACAGGTCAGATGTTCTCTATCTAGTAATACCTGGAAGCAAACGCAAAACCTACATTGTTTTCTGACAAGCTGTTCATGACACATCATGTTGCAGTTTGATGGAACAAGACATTTTTCCATGTGTGCCACCCACTGTTAAATGTGCATAAGGCATGCTTTCTCTGACTTTGCTAAACAGACAGCAGCTGTTTGGAGCTTAATACACTTACTGTTGTCCAAACATTTTCGGAAATGTGGCGAGTGCTCCCTTAGAAAAATAGATTAAAGGTCTCAGAAATAAACATCCCACCTAAAATGTTTCCTCAAGTTCCAGTAGTTAAAGGCATCCTTTCCATCCACCCATTAAGTGTTATTTTCACAGCCACATATGAAGTACAGCATCGCTGACTCCCAGCAAATCTCCCAATGTTGTCCTTTCAGGATCCCCATCATACAGGTTTTTCAAGTCTACTTATTGAGATCCAGGCCACTTTCAACCTCATAATTGCCTGGCAGAATGCAGCAGATGAGTCTTTGTACATCTTTGCATCCGATGAAGCGAGCTGTAGCTCACGAAAGCTCATGCTCAAATAAATTGTTAGTCTCTAAGGTGCCACAAGTACTCCTTTTCTTTGTACTTCAGACACCTGAAAATTATATCAATTGTTCTTAAAGAGTCTACAGAACTGCATTCAGACCCATGGTTTTCTGCAGTATTCAAGCTTTTAGCAACTGCTGCAATTTTACAAGAGGTATTGTTCAGCTAGGGTCATTCTGCTTTGGCTTTTAGTAAAAACACTGCAAGGATATTACAAAATTCATAATGCCTATTGAACTACATCTTTAGGGTGGCAAGGAGAGTGAACTTATCGCCCCCTACATTTTTAAATTAGAATTCTTTTCTATTTCGTAAGTATTAGCAGCAAACATGGGGTGATGAAACTTTCAAAATCCTGAATTTTGGTGGGTGTATCTTTGATTTTTGTTTAGCTTGAATCAAAAGCAAAGGCTGAATAATGTTTGACCACTCAAAAGGGAATTGGAAATTGCATACTTCAAGCACACCTTTGAACAATCTTCTTCTGTTATTACGGCATTAACAAAAGGCTCCGGGATACCTATGGTTATCGCTACCTACTTTCTTGGGAAGAGAAACTGAAAAAATGAAAAGACCCAACAAAAGACTAGATATGATGGAAGGAGATTGTTGTGAAGGAGATGTCCTGGATTTCTTTTCTTGTTTTTTTTTTTTTTTTAAATCTGTTGCCAAGAAACCTAGGACCTACTTTACACAAGAAACTTTCCTGGATCCATTTCTTGTAATGATCCTAATTGCAGCTCAATTGGTGTGTGGACAAAAAATCCTTCTCCACGTTTAGTAAAATGAAAGGTTCCATCAGAATGAGCACATCTGCATGTGCTAAAAATGGAAATGTGAGAGCAGTGACAATCTAATAGACAAATATTTCTTTTTTGGAGGGGAGAAAAATCTAGAAGCACAAGGGCTGGCCCACATAAAATGGAGTAGATAAAAGAATGCATCAGAAGTTTTCTTTGCAAAAGACGTGCACGATAGTTGAAAGCATATTTTATGCTGCATTGTTGTACTGTAGATCTGGCATTATAAAAGTCTCCGTTAGCTATTCTGTTTGAAAGAACATGCACGTGGATCAGGTTAAAGTTGATATGGAAATGTCAAAATAGCCACATGCGTTGTCCAATATTGATTAGAGGATGGTGGCAAGGAAGGAGGGGTTGGGGCAAACTGAAATCCACATTTTATTAAATATATTTGCCATAAGGGTTAGTTAGCAGTCATCTCTGAACCTGTCAATCACTTTCCTTTAGAAACCTACACTGTTGCCCTCTCTCTGGGAGGCCCAATCACTTTCTTCAGTTAGATATGACTAACACATGCTATTGGTTGGATTTTATGGACTTTGAGAACAACTGTTCTCAGAATTCCTTAAGATTCTCCAGTGCTCAAAAGCCTTAACTAGATTCAATTAGAGAAAACTAGGGTAAGAGTTACGTTATATGCAGCTTAAAAGATTTTTGAATTTGTACTGCACCTTTAAACAGAGAACATTCCCGCTCGTTGCTTCAGAGGCTGCCATTTTGTGTCCAGAGTCAGCCTATTACAGAGGAGACTCTCTCTCTCTCTCTCTCATAGAAATCTTACATTTGTTCTCTCGATGATGGTGTTCTCTTAATACAAAATACGACCCATTATCACCAAAATTAGAGCACAGCTCTTTGTGTATGGGAAAACATAACTAAAGTTAGATTTTTTTAAACACCCAGACTGTACCTATTCTAGGGTTGGGAGGAAACACTTAGGGATATAAGAGAAAGCCAGGCTGCAAAGTTCCAAACTAATTTCTCCTAGAGTTCAAGGAGTTTTGGATCCTAAAAACAAAACAGAAAACCCCAAAATTGTTGCACAGTTTGAAGCCCCAAGCACAATATACAATTTCTCAGATCCCTCCAATCACTTCCTCTTCACTCAAAGCCCAGTGGGAGTCCTCAAAGGACTTGAAAAGGACTGGTCTTAATATTTTGGTGGCTTTCCTTCTTCCTGATTTATAGTCTTACTCTCTTCAACGGCTTGATTTTTATTAAATATCATATCCCAAATCACTAAAGGCCAGAGCTTCAGCTGGTATAAATCACTACAGTTCCTTTCACTGAAGCTGAGGATGTGGCCCAGCCTTTAAATGCAATAAGAGCAGGTACCCTGCTATATGCATGTACTTAGAACAGCAGTGGCTGCTTTTTGTAGACTGACTGTTACATACTTTACTCTACAGTTCATTCAAAAAGTGTGGTTGCCTTAGAAACCACTACAGTACAGGATAATTCTGAGATATTAGGGTCCTAACTGACAGAATCACTCATTAATGGCTTGTGTGAACGTAGTATTTCCATAAATCCAAAAAGATATATTGCGGGGCAGGTTTCTAATTTGAAATTGGGGTGTGGAGAAAGGTGACAGATTAGTCTTTTGACAACAACAGAGATCTATGTCACATTAAGTATTAATTCAGCCAGCATTGTAAGGGTTAAAGCTGTGGGAGGAGAAAAACTGTAGGTGATTGTCTTCTGGGTCAGAATTTAGTTGCAGCTCTTCCAGCATGAAGCAAAGCAATATGCATGTCTCGAATTCCAGATGCCTGCATGGTGGGCATTTCCCCATTTGTGTAAAGTGCTTCATTTACACCAATAAATCAGCTTTTGCCTAATGCGAGCCTTCCAGAAACATTGCTACTTGCCTGCATAAAGGTGATGATTTCCTATGCTAAATGCATAACACGAGCTCCTGCATGGAATGTGCCCTATTCCAGCTAGTAAAAGCTTGAAAACTGGAGACAAAAAACAACACCCTTGAGCCAAATTCTCAGCTGATGTAAATCAGCATTAGCTGCATTGTCTCCAGTGCTGCTAACCTAGTTTACACCAGAGAAAGACTGGGCTGTTTCAGTACATTTCAGATACATGTATAGTGTGTTCATTGAATACTTTAAAGCAACTAAAACATTAATTATATTGGAGAGCAAGGCAAATCTTACCCCCTCTTTCACCCCTCTGCTCCCCCAAGGCCTACTTCAAGAATAATATCTACAGGGAATCACCACAAAGAGAGGCCATTTGGATGGCTAGTAGGGATGGCAGATATTTACTTAGCTACTTTTTTTTATTTTGAACTGTAGAAAGTAATTTAGAACCATCAGTTTATGTCCCTAGTTGGCCTAAGTGCATATTTTTAATACTGATCCCCTCATACTCTTTCCATCCCTGCACTTCACTGCTTGTACACTCAGTTGTTTCATCTTCTAGGAACATAGACCGTCCAGGATCCAACCAGTGGTTCATCTGGCCTACAATACTGTTCCAGGTGCTACAGAGGAAAGTGCAAGAAGCCCTGGAGCAGTTAGTTATGAGGTAATCTGTCCCTGGGGATGATTTATGTTTTAACCTCTTTTGTTTATTTATTTTTAGTATTTACTATTGTGATTCTGAATATTCTTGTTATTCACATCAATGTCGAATCCAGTTTGGCTCTGCGGTCCACAGGCTAACTGTACATGGTGTCAAATGGATTTCCTTTTATCAGTTTTCAATTTGCCATTATCAGAAATTATATTGCAAGATCTTCCTGGCAGAGCTTTCTGGTATGTTTGTGCAGTGCTTACCACAATTGGTCCACACTGCAAGTAATCAACATTAATAACAACTTTAGCCACATTCACACTACCTGTGTGTTTGCTTCCTACAAACACTTGACAGATTATGTTTTACTTGCATCAGCCCTTGCAGAAACTGAGTTTTAAGCAGACTTGGGTGAGTATTTGCAAGGGCAATAGTATATTTTATATGGGCTGTGAAACTCCCTAATATAGCAGGGCAACAGAGTCCTCAAAAACGCCTCACTTGATCCCTGGCAAAGTGGGAGGTGAATGAGCCAGACTAAGATCTGTCTGACTGCACCCTTTAAAACTAGCACCTTGCAGACGCATGGGTGGGAGCATGGGTGGGACTTGTAATGGCTGGGTGCAGGATTGTAAATAGTAGATATGTGTATGCTGTGATAAAAAATCTGAGTCACAGAGACGAGTCTAGGTTAGCTGACTTTGGCTGGCAAGGCTTGGGCTGCGGGGGGTAAAAATTGCCATGTTGATGCATGGGCTTGGCCTGGAGGGAGCCCAAGCTCTGAGACCCTCCCCCTCGAGGGGTTTCAGAGCTGGGGTTCTAGCCCGAGAACCAACATTGCAGTTTAGGGTCCCTCAGCCCAAAGCCCAGTCAGCTGGTCCTGGCCAGCCACGGCCGTGCCATGGGTCTTCTATTGCAGTGGGGATGTACCCTTAGAATCCCTTAATTTTGTTAGGAATGCTGCCTCAGGCAAGCCCTATGTAGTTCAGTAAGCAGAAGTTTTTTCCCTTGAATTTCAAAACTTTGATGAAAAAATCAAAATGAATTTTTTATCAACGTTTTAATGAAAGTTTCCTTTTGTTTTCAATCAACTCTATCGGCTCCCTCACCCTGAGAGATTCCAAGCCCCATTGGATTCTTTAAGCTGCCCACCTCCATTATAAGAGTGACGCTCGTCCAGTTGGAACTGCTCGAACACCATGCTACAGAGAGATGGGGTGGATTCTCCATCATTTGAAGTCTTTACTGGATGTCTTTCTAAGACATATGCTGGAGCTCAAACAGAAATGGTGGGCTTGAAGCAGCGGTTATTAGGTGAGGTCGATGGTCCACATTATGCAGGAGGTCGGACAAAATGACCATAATGGTCCTTTCTGGCCTTTAAATATCTATGAATCTATGTGAATCATGACTGATACAACTAATACATGCAGCAATTATGAGTTTTGAGTATTGGTAAGTGCAACAAATTCAAAGCAATTCACAAAGTTTAAAAAAACACTTAAGAAGTTTGAATAGTTCTTTTAAAAAATGGCTTAGTTCATGAAAAACCATAATTGGTGTGGCAATCTCACAAACAGAATAAGCAGCTAAATCACCCACATTATTCCCTAAGTGGTATTTGCTTAGCAGTACAATCATGTATAACACTGGGTGTAGAACCTCTCATTTCATATTGCCAAAGGATCCCAAAACATTTTCCAAATTGTCTGCAGAAATCACTTCCCATGCCATGAACTGCAGCCAGTTCTGTGAGTGGCACACACTTATACCTAGTCTGAATTTGGCTCAGAGAGAAAGGCGTTCCTGAAATCTGAACAGAAAGGGAAAGGCTGAAATAGAGAGGCCTTAAGATAAGAGCGATCTGGAGCAGAGGGAGTGCTCCCTAGAAAAGAGATAGCCTCAAAGGATACATAATGTCATGGGATCCCCTGGTGTATATGGCCCTTTAGCTGCCAATTAGATTTGTAGCCGGTGGTACAATTTGCTGCTGTGGGGGCATTTGGTTTCATGCAACAAGATCAATGAATTTGTTTTTTTACCACAATACATCCAGTACCTGAAGATCAAAGTTCTGTAGAAAGTTGGTAAATAGTATATTCTCGCTTTG
Organism: Eretmochelys imbricata; assembly: GCF_965152235.1. NCBI lineage: Eukaryota > Metazoa > Chordata > Testudines > Cheloniidae > Eretmochelys > Eretmochelys imbricata. The sequence goes on from NC_135580.1 coordinate 10,058,269, forward strand.
ATGCATGCTTAACTCCCATGAATGTGTACACATCAAGAGGAGAATGCATCCTTTATGCAACACAAACCATGCTGTTCTGACCACTTACATTGCTGGCAAAGGGGAACAGATTTAAGGGCAGATTTAGTCAAATATTTTACCTTTGTTCTTTCACTCAACTATTACAGTGCATTTCCGTGGGTGATGAAGGATCTATTCCCCCATCAACATCTCCCTTCTCAGCTCAAAAGCGTCCCAAACCAGGTAATATATAACTACATTCATTGTGATGCTAAATACAGTTAAATAGAACTCTTTAACTGGATATCATGACTCCATGAGATGACCTTTCGCTCCTGGGAAGTAGTTTTAAATTCAATCCACTGCAAAAGAAAATCCTTCCAATTCATTGGCTGTGAAAGGTCACAAGTGAAATGTGTTTTGATGATATCTGCTTAGTGGTTTAGTTCTCAGTATGTGAGAGCATCAAGCTGGTCTGAATTGCCTTTTGTCTTCCAGTCTGAGTTCCAAGAAGCCTGAGAAAGCAGTGTGGAAAAGATAGCCAAATAGCTGGCAATGGCAAGGTGCTGTGGCCAGAACTGGGAGAGGAGATACCATGTTGATCCCAACCATTACTGCATTGAATTAAAAAATGAAGGGCTTCTCCCCAAACTTGACTGGGCATTTTGAGGTTTAAGTTATTAGGGTTTTTAGACATTAAAATATAAAGCAAACATTAGCTCAGCTTCCTGCAGACTCAGAGGATTATCTCATATGCAAAACCTTTAATTGGACAGCTGATTTAGGGTAGATTGGAGCAGATCTGCAGAGTCAAATTTCAGGATATAAACTGATGCAGAGGACAAAAGTAAAGCTGTATACTGCCTGCAGTATGATATATTATGGTATAATAGTTCTTTCTCTCTTTTTCCCTTTGGATACCAAGCAGTTATTGTAAATCATCAACCTGACACACTGAAATAAAACCTCACGATGGGAATTACTCTTTTCTTTTCTCTCCTGCTTGGTCATTCCCCATACAGCAGGCTCTGTACCTGGTTACTCACAATATTCATCCTAGTGGTGCTGAGGTATCTTGAAAGAACTAAAATAAATGATAGGAATGAGACCTGTTTCTCTCTCTCCTTTCCTAATTTATTACTACAGTATTTAATATTTGTATTACAGTACTGCCTAAGGGAGGGAACCAAGATGGGGAGCCTCATTGCATTAAGCATTGTAAATCCATGTGATAAGAGGCAGCCCCTGATCCAGAACACTTACAATCTAAATAGGTAATAGAAACAAAGGAAATATTAACCCCATTTTACAGACGATAAATGCAGGCACAGAGGGATGAAGTGACTTGATTAAGGTCCCATAGGAAAATGGTGCCAAATCTGGGAATTAAACCCAGGTAAGTGCCTTAGCCACAAGACCATCAAAGGATTTTTCTTTAAACTGCATAATAGTGGGAAAGCTGACGCATTACAACAGAGAAGTGCTTTCTGCAGCAAGTTCTGTAGTCATTCTAATCTCTCCCAGGACAGAGTTGCACAGTTGTGCAGCAGCTGAGCTGGGTTGACGTCAGGTTTGGCTTTAGCTAAAGCATTCACTAAAAACTAGATAAAGCTGAATCTGAGGCCATGTCTTGGTGCCCCACACCATGTTACCTCAGTTGACTTAGCTTAACATGATTGAAAAGCCCTGTTAATACACAGGCTAGTGTATATAAAGCCATGTTAGCCAACTCAGATGAGCTAACACAACTGAAAAGAACACCTGTTTTGTCTGTCAAGACATAGAATCATAGACTATTAGGGTTGGAAGGGATCTCAGGAGGTCATCTAGTCCAATCCCCTGCTCAAAGCAGGACCAACACCAACTAAATCATCCCAGCCAGGGCTTCATCATGCCCTTACTGTTTGGCTAAATTAAACCATGATTAGAAAGTGTAATATTGTGACTAACTGAAAACTTTGCTAAGTCCTGACTATTCCAATGCAGTGAGAATGCTGAGGCATATGGTCACATCGACCAGTTTCACATTCAGACTAAGTGTTGTTCTCTTTAAGACAACACAATTCTTCCCTCCTTCGATTACCGCATGAAACTATGCTCAGACAAGGAAATAATGGCATGTTAGTTGGTAACGTGCCTTATGAGATCTCTGCTTCTGAACTCTTGAGCGTTTGGTCAACCTCAACTGATAACAGTGCTTTAGCTATTCCATCCTAGATGGGAATGGGTAATGGATGCTGAATAAAATAAAATAAAATAAAATAAAATAAAAAATAAAAGATCAATATGGTGCACTAGTGCTACTGGGTAAGAAAACTTTCTAACTATAGTAATTTATGGGGAACCCCCCCCTCACAAGTTAAAACCTCACACATACTACTAGCAAATATATTGCAGTGAACAATGCATCTACATCAGACAGATGCAACTATATATATATTAGATACCTATTTATATGCATTTTAAAGATATATCTATATCTATATCTATATATAGTGTATTGTGATATCCCAGTAACAGCATAAAGTAATAATAATGGAACCTAATTCCAATGATAATATCCATTGTGCATATAGGTCATAGTAGGAAGAGACCAACTAGTTCAGTTAAAATAAATCATTCATCGAACTGAATCCAAATCTTTGAGATTCCAGAGTCTAGCTGAGGACTGAGATGATGCAGGATTAAGGAGTAGGGAGGTGATTCCCAGAGCAAGCACTGTCCACAGGCTTCAAATAACCATACTTAGCACTTCATGTTCAAAGCATTTTACAAACATTGGGACTGAATTCAATGGGACTTTTGCAATTGGTTTCACTGGGAGCAGGATTGGGCCAAATATCAAATCTAAATCTGTGTTAATTTAAGGGTCAGATTCTGTTAAGCAACTAAACTCCACTCAGCACAGGAGAACAGGGATGGGGCAGTTTCAGGGAATCATATTGTGGGGAATAGTTAGCTCAGGTTCTGTGTGAGCAGTCTAGGGGTTGCTCTATGTTATGTCACTAGTGTAGGTACAGAGGAGTAGGGAAGCAGAGAATTGCACTCTGTCCTTGGCATGTTTCTTCCCTGTCCTCGCACACTCCATATGCTTGAGGAGGAGTATGTGTCAGGGGGAGGGACTGGACAGAAAGGGGCAGCTGGTGTAAGATCTTGCATGACTGCTTTATACCGGCTGAGAGCTCCTCACCACTTAAGAGAGATCTCACCTGGCCAAATCTCAGCCCTTTGGTGCTGTCAGAGAATGCAAAGGGGCTGGTCTAAAAATATACATGAGGAGTGAATGGGGAATACAATTAAGTAAGCATATATGTAGTATCTGCTTTTTGAAACATTACCCTGGTGCCTTTCCTGATTCCCCTCCCCACTGCCATAAAATACCGCAAAGTATCAATCGTTGCAAACTAACAGACAGCAACATTTCTGTTTAAAAATCCCAGCTGGGTTTGATTTAGAAGAGAACAAAAAATACCTTGGTGTACAATTTTTTTAGAAACAGTCGGACGTCTTATAAACCTGTCAAACTGCATTTTTAAAAATTTCATTAAAAGATATGCTCCTGTGTCCTTGTGTGTCAAACTTTGGCCGCCAGCTAAAGTTTAGGATAGAAATTCCAACACATCTTTAAGAATAGGGCTGCAAGCGGGTGCCACTAAAATATTAAAATATATGTATCAGCTGAAATTTTTTGCATTGTTAAAATGTCACTAAAGATTCTGTTACATGATTGATATCATTCATGTTTTTATGTTATTGATCAGACATACATTTTCTGATCCAAAGCTTACATGGACCAAAAGGAAAGGTATCATAGTATGTCCTTATCTTTCGGACCTCAGGAAGTGGCCAGGCCTCAGTTTCCCCTTTACTCGGGTAAATTGATAAAGTGTAGCTCTCTGGCCAAACCACAATCCTTCCCTTCCTGGGGAAAAGAAGTCCAAATATAAACATACACCCTTAGCCCCCCCAGCCCACTGCAGGCCACAGCCTTTGTTGATATAGAGTTGATCAGTACCAACTGTAGCTTTGTAGTTTGCCTTTGCGCTCTCTGGACTAATCAGTTCTATCATCCTTTCCCCCACGTGTTCTCTGGTCTTTCTCCTGTCAATACTGGGGAACTTCCTCCTACCCTCCCTCTCATCTCCAGCCATGCACTGCCCAAACAGGAAGCTAGTGCTCAATTCTTATCCCAAGCCCTCTCCCCTTACCCATATCCTCTTCCTTATCTCACTTCTCCCCAACCTAGGATCTTTCCATAACCTGTTTCTAGGCCTCTTCCCAAATCTCCTTAAAGCCCCTTGAGCGACTTACCCACACCTGGGGTTCTTCCCTCTCCAGGTTCCTTGAAAAGGATCCCAAATCTTGCCTCACCTCTAGTCTCCCACCCTTCTAAGGGGAAGCTGCTCCTTATATTCCTTGGCACTTCAGGACAGAAAATTGTAGGTTGGTGCTTTGGGGGATTGGCAATTCACTTTTACTTTATAAAGAGCCCATGAGTCCATACTACACTGTTCTGGCAGTTCATTCGTGCATAAAGATGTCCCCTGTAAGACTGGTAAGTTCAGTCAGGCGTTGGGTTTCCTGACAAACAAATGCCACTTGACGAAATTCTAGCTGCCTGAGGCAAGCTTCAATTTGCACATTCAGCTTTTTTTTTTTTTTAAATATTCTACGGTAAATTTTGCACTCATAAACTGATGTTCTTCTTTGGCTTGCTTCTCTGCCCTCTGTGACTTCTGCCCCCTCTCCTCAGATACCAAAAGAGTGTCCCATTGTGTGCAAAAATGCTCAACAATTCCCGTAAGTTAACGAGAAAAGACACATTCAGCCACTTTCTATAGGAATGGCTCTTTAGATTTGGAAAGCCATAATCTAGCGCGCTCACACACACACACACTTTTACTACTCACTTGAATTCCTGCCCAGCAGCAATGCAAAAAAATCTCTGGCTTTTGCTTTGTTACATTTTTGTTGAACTTGACTATGAAAAATTTGCAAATTTTGGTCAGTGCAAAATCGTGCTCATTTCCACTGTTTTGGCAAAATACACATTCAGATCACAACATTTTCCATTTTTTATCTAGATTTGGTTTTTCCACGGTTTGATTCCATTCATTACATCTGAGGGGTCTGTCCCACCTGTGAATCCTCATGTGTTGTTAGAGGCAGGTCACGTCACGCATGCAGACACTAAGGCAGAAAACCATAGAATACTCTATACCCATGTCTAGCCAGCCAGATTCTCAACCCAGAGTCTCAGTATATTATGAATAAAGATAACTTCAGACTAAAAGCTAGGAAAAAAAAGCATAACACGATTGGATTTGAAAACCAAAACTGACAAACTAAAACCATTGATAGAAGTACAAACCACATAATTTACATCTGGATCAAACATCCAAGCATTTATTGGTGCCTAGACCACTGTAAAAATGGGGGCCAGATGCAAAATTTGGACCTCCATCCAGGTTTTAATTTTAAACATCCTCAAAATCCTTGGATTTTGGTCCAAACCCATCTCCAGTTAAAATAATATTAAGGATCTGATTTCATCCAATTAAACCCTGACACTTTCAGCTGACTGCTAACCAAGCTTTACAGCTGTGACCTGGTTTTTGTGTGTGTGTCTCACATAAAATATATTTTTGGGGAGGGGTCGGGAAATAGGGACAGTGAAGGGTAATGGGTTTTGAATCAATGGGTATGAATCAAATCCAATGTTAGCCGTTCAATTTCTTTTGGGATTCCCTCATGAAAAGATAGAGGAGTTCTGTCCCGTTTACATCAGATGGTTATAAATTGTTAGACGTTTTACACCAGGATGGCCTCTTTGGAATTTGTAGCTATGTATTTTTAATACTGTCAATAAACTACTTCCTCAAGACATAGAAGGGCAATAATGGAAGCTGTTAACAAAGTGTGAAAAGAAATGGGCTAGCAAAGGTTAATCACATGGCTGTCCACTAATGACCTCTCCAGCCCTGAGTTTAAACCCTCCACTACTTGTAAAGACCAATCACGTGAATAATTTCCTGTCTGAGGTAGCCTTTATGGCTAAGAATAAAAGCTGAGCTTATTGTGAAAAGAAAGCTCTCAGCAGGGGAGGAGGTTATTATTTTTAAGCTGATCTAAACACCTGGGTTTCCCAGTAGACCCTATTAAACTTCCTCCATTATGTCTAAATATTTCAATCATTCCTACCACAGTAGTGAATTAGTGTATTACTGCTTAAAGCATATAAGCCCTGGTGATGCGGACATCAGAAGCTGACACCAGTCACCCGTGCTGAAGAGGTGCACATTGCAGACAGGCGTCACTGTCGTCCCTTTCCCCTGTGAGTACACTGCTAAGGGCAGATACTAATGAAAGGTCCCAGCCGTATGTTCCCACTCACGTGAAAAGGTGAGCGAGAGGAACATTCACCTCAAAACCTGGTATGGAGATAGAGGAACAGGAATCCTCTACTACATTGGGCAGGGCTGCTGGAACAATTTGTATAGTGAGGGTGCTGAGAGCCATTGAACCAAACTGTAAACCCTGTATATGATGGAAACCATTTCAAGCCAGGGGGTGCGGTAGCACCCCCAGCACCCCTAGTTCCAGCACCTGTGACACTGGGCCAGAAAAGGTGTATCCCAGGCACGGTGGGCACGTGAAGGGTGGGCATCCACAGAGCAACCTTTGCTTCCTTCTTGCAAGTAGATGGAAGGTCTCACCTTGCCTGTTCCCCGTGGCCCCCTGGGTGATATGCCTCCTATGATGGAGGGTAGGGAAAGCACATAGGATACATTGAGATAGTAAACGATGCTGGCTAACACTGAGAAATGTGGCTTTGACATCCCACAGGGGGGTGAGGGGTGGGGATGTGTGGGTAAATATGTTGCACAATCCTCCTTCTGACCCTTCTCACTCCCCCTGTGGCTTATCCATGCTCTCTTTTCCTGCATAGTTACAGGTCACAGGTCACCAGGATAATTTGAACTGGGGCTGCATGCAACTGTATAGAAATGGGGTACATGCCACATATTCCTCCCCAGTGGTGCTGGAACTAGGGTGCTGCCTCACTCCCTGGCTTGAAGTAGTAATAACAAACACCAAATACATGGTTTCCATGATCAGCACCCCCACTTTAAAAATCGGTCCAGCACTCCTGCTCCCCCTCTGCTTGGCTTCGGCCATTTTTCTCCACATAGTACTTCATTAGCTTACAAATCAATCACGATCAAAAGGAACCAGCACCAAAATTCCTTTCTAATTCCCCCAAGCCGATCAGAGCTATTATTTTCCAGGAGAATTTCCCTAGTTTTGGTCCGTTTTGCTTAATGAAGAGTGCCAGAGAGGCCTAAGTAATCGAACCTTTGCAATGCTTCACAGAATAAATATACCCAGCTTTGAATATATTTGGTTTCCTGGTCAGCATACAATGAGGGACAGATCCTCAATTGGAAAACTGGGTTTATTCCATTGACTTCAATGGGGTTACCTTGATTTACACCTGCTAAGACACACTTTTTCCTCTGCTAAGACTCTAATCTGTCATGCCTTGTCTAAAGCTAGGTGACCGTGCAAGATTTCCAAAATCAACGTAACCTGAAGTTTACATAATAAATGCCTAACGTTTTCAACTTCAGTCTCTCAAGGAATTGATATCATCATTCATTATTAACCCGTTCAAAATGCTTTCCAGGGAGCCACTTGATATTATACAGACAGCAGCAAAGTCTACTTAGTATACTGCAGCCCTGATTTTCCAAAACACAGAAGCTGTCCAGGTCTGTAAACAGTTGTGTGTCTAGTCTGCATGGACAGATACCTGATTTGTGCACGCAGCTGCAGTTATTGTGCATTCAATTTAGGCCCACAGTTGCTCACGGGGCTGGGTTCCTTGCCATTTTGGAAGTCAGGCCTTGTGTATGTGGAAAGAAAACGAAGTATTTAATCGTATCTAATAATGCACATGGCCTTGTGTATCCAGAGTTCCCAAAGCCATTTACAAATGGTAAGCCTCACAGCATCTCTGGGAGGGAGGGAATATTTTTATCTAATTTTTGCAGTTGGAGGAAACAAAGGTTACGGGTTTAAAAACTGGAGAGAAAAAAAGGAACCCAATCTTAACACTTCCACATCAGGGGTGAAAATTTCCTGTCAAAGAAAAAATTGTCACCAAAGCCAGCAAGGAAGGATTCAAAAATTATGTTTCACAATTCAATACAAACGTATCCTTGTCAGTCTAATTCTTTTAAACAAAAATGAAGGCAGTAGCACACCCTGGTGTGATTGGGCAGTTAAGCTGTCAGAGAGCTTGAGTTTTCCCTCTAAACCTTCAGGAGGAGAAGACAGCACGGGCCGTAGGCAGACAAAAATCTCATTACTTCAGGGGCAGTTCTGCCTAGCAGGTAAGGGGTGCCGCTTAAGGACTCTCTGTGTGTGCATGTGTCTGGAAAGAGAAGGAGCGGGAGACTCTACACTCTCATAGCAGAACACACTATGGAAGACTTATAGGGTGAAACCTTGACCCCAGTGAAGTCAATGGAAAAACTTTCATTGGCTTCAATGGGGCCCAGATTTCACTCATTTTTATTTTATATTTTTATAGCCCACAGAAGTTCACTATCATCAAAGGTTTCAGAGTAGCAGCCGTGTCAGTCTGTATTTGCAAAAAGAAAAGGAGTACTTGTAGCACCTTAGAGACTAACCAATTTATTTGAGCATAAACTTTCGTGAGCTACAGCATCTGATGAAGTGAGCCGTAGCTCACAAAAGCTTATGCTCAAATAAATTGGTTAGTCTCTAAGGTGCCACACGTACTCCTTTTCTTTTTATCATCAAAGGTTCACTCTGACTGGTATTGCTGGTTGCAATGCACTGCAGTTATATAGGACTTTCATTCAGTTCCACTTTTACTATATCAGAGTGTACATATTCCTCTGTATAACTACATATATATGGAGATTAAACACAAACACCCAGAGAAACCTGACATGTTAAAAATATGGGACAACTATTCTATGGCCTTGGAACACATTCCTGGTTCACAATATATTTTTTAAAAGCCTTAAAGGAAGCCTGTCTTATTTTGAACAACTTGACAAATTACAGCCGAGTTCCATTTGCTTAAAAAAAAAAAAAGAAATAAAGCTGTATGGGGAAAATCCAGGTTGCGGCAAAATGTTAAGAACAAACTGTCCAGGTTCTTCTTTCAGAACAATCCCGTGACCTTACAACTCTCACTTTAGAGTAAAGTGGTAATGCAAATACCTAATTAAAAAAACGGCTTGTATTTGGAGTTACTAATTAAAAATCCTCATGCTCCCCCGACTTTTTTTTTTCCTGTGGAAATCGGCAAGGTTATTTAATTGAAGTCCCATTTTGTTGGTGCAGATGCACCAAGTGTCTGAATCATCAAACGGATTTAGTGTGTTTTGATTGTTGTGTGTGCCTCATTGCTATTCCCAGAATGTCGAGCTGAGCTTATGCTGATCGGCAGGATTTAGAAGCATGAAACAGTAAAAGAGTCCTTTCTTCTCTCCCCAGCCCCCTCCCCCTCCTTGCCCCCCTGGATTTACATTGAAACTTTGCCAATATCAGATCACACTCTGTCTGCTGCCTCTGCCCCGCTTCTTTGGCCCCAAACTTCATCTCTAGATTTCCCTTTACTGACTTGAGAAGTTTCTTGCTGTTTCAGTGGAACTCCTTTAAGGTTTTAGGAGGGCGATTTGATTATTTTTCTATTCCCCTTTTCTGTTTTCAGATTGGGAAGTTGTGTGAAAAGAAGTGAGAGAGAGAGAGACAGAGAGGCTGCTTTTCGTCTAGAGGTGAAAACAGCCTGGTAACCAGCAGGTGCAAAGCCCCAAAGCAGCTGCTTGCTGCTCTCAAGCTGAAGCGTCTTGGTTCCCCACCCTCCAAGCCAAGAGCACTTCATATAATCCTCTCATGCAATTCACACTGTAATTGCAGAGATCCAGGCTGCCAGGGCTCATTTTATTATTATTTTTACTGATAAGATCTTCCGCAAACAGGGGACCAGTTGGATTAATTATTTTTACGTAGCTCTGCAGCTTCTGCAGAAGCAAGTTGGCTTGTTATTTTTCTTTTTTTGGACCTGCTTTTCTCCCGCTCCCCACCTCATACCCTCTTGAAGGCCACTCACAAAGTAGCACATGTGGAACGTTCATGCCGGCTCTGTAAGTCCCTTTATTGACTGGCCCGCTTCATTCACTTCTCAAGACGAAGCCTGGCGGTTGGGTTCTAGCAGTGGAGATTAGTGTCTTAAGAGCCAGCTTGTTTTCTCAAGGCTCTGCTTGTTACATTGGTAATTATGGGTCTAAGGGATCCATTTCTGGTATTTGACTAAGTGGCATGGATTACTGTGCAATCATTTCTCACTTGGGGGGGGAAAATCTTATTTTTTTATTATATGCCTCAGGACAACTTTTCAGCAGCTTTTATATAAGTAATTGCTCTTCCCTGTTATCTGTGTACAGATATTTTTTATCACATGATGAAATGTATCAAACCAATAGTTAAAGCATTAAGGACTGGTAAATACACAGTGCTGTTCTCTTTTCCAGCCTGAATGCTGATCCAATGAATATGTTGTGCCTCTTATACAGGTTCCTTATTTGCTGTTGCAGTCTAATATGCCAATAAGTTGTTTATTGAGTGAAAATGTTAAATATTTGGTTCTAATCCTTGGTTCTTAAGGGTGGGATTCACAAAGGTGGAGATGTAACTTCCATTGATTTCCAGGAGAGTTCGGCACCTAAGTACCTTTATGAATCCTATTATAAGATTTCATTTGTACTCAGTTTGGTTTTCAGTAAACAAACAAACAAAAAAAAACAAACCCCAAAACCCCAAAAGCAAAAAATCAGTTTGCCTAGATTATTATTATTTTTTATTTTATTTTATGAATTAATATTTTGCTGCTCAAAGGTGACATGTTAATATCTGGAAGCTGAAATCCTCTGTTTAGGCACAAATGGCCTGACCCAGTTCCCACTGAAATCAGTACAAAACTCCCATCGAACGTCAATGGGACAGGCTCAATACACGTTTCCCCCATAGTGCTCCAGTAACGTACCTCAACTCTGTACTGAAGGGACCATACTTTTAGGGACAGATCAGTTGTTTTGTCCATTCCTGCAACTGGTTAAAAAAAATTGGAAAAAGCATTCCATGATACATGTCCAAGTTGATTTCATTTCTCAGGGCTCAAAATTGACCCTTTATTTGTTTTTCATAAAAAATGCACATTTTAAAATTTAAATGGTTATTGAAATTTTTCATTTATTGAAAGCCTGTAAACAAAATATATCAATAAACTTTTTGATTTAAAAAACCATGAAAATGTTCAGTTTTGACAATATTTCCCCCAAAGCTTTGGATTAGAAAAAAGAGCATTTTTGTCAAACCATTATTCATATATTTATTGTTATTAGACCAGATGGGCCATTCAGTGCTTGATGCCTTCATCAACAAGCTTGTCACTTAGTCCAAGTTGTGGTGACTTTTGTGATGTCAGCACCTTTCCAATGCACACTGGATTAAAATCACCAACCCATTTCTCATACGCCACAGAATAACCTTTCGGTTGTAAGCTCCTTGGGGCAGGCACCATCCTTTGTTCTGTTATTGTGCAGCTAGTACAATGTCCCTAATTATGGTTTCTACACATTACCACAATACAATTAATAATAATAGGTTATAATGCATATCAATCTCTTTGGACCTGAATCAGTTTCAAAGCAGGACTTACAGAAGAAAAACTTGATTATGCCAGGTTGTATAAAAGTGACCTTTCATGTGAGAGTTTGTATAGTTTTGTCCTGGGCAATTTCATGATGCCAAAATCTATTTTTCATAAAATAGTAATTTTTACATTGAAAACAATTCAAAATATTTTGAAATTTTGCAGGTTTTACTATGAATACTGATTTTTATCTCAGATAAATATGCACATTTATAGGGATGGTTTTGAGTGAACTTGGAACAAAAGTAGGTCCATTTTCAACTGAAAAAATCCACAAAATTATACAGGATGTTTGTGAAATTGAACAATTTTGGGAAACTTAAAATGAAGTGTGAAGTTGAGGTGTTTGATTTTTTTTTCATGCGCCTCTTTTTGAGATCTACAGGTAAAAGCTTCACAGAATCACAGAGAGGTAGGGCTGGAAGGGACCTGGAAAAGTCACCTAGCCCAGCCACCTGCAGTGACGCAAGACCAAGTATACCTAGACCATGCCTCACAGGTGTTTATCTAACTTGTTCTTAAAAACCTCCACTGATGAGGATTCCCACAACCTTACTTGGAAGGCTATTCCAGTACTTAACTATTCTTATAGTTAGAAAGTTTTCCCTAATATCTAACCACAATCTCCCTTGCTGCAAATCAAGCCCATTACTTCTCGTCCTACCTTCAGTGGACATGGAGGATAATTGATCACCATCCTTTTAATAACAGCCCTTCACATATTTGGAGACTCATCTGGTCCCCTCCCGCTCAGTCTTCTTTTCTCAGGACTAAATGTGCCTAGTTTATTTAACTTTTCCTCACTGATCAGGTTTTCTAAACCTTTTATCATTTTTGTTGCTCTCCTCTGGACTCTCCAATTTATCCACATCTTTCTTAAAGTGTGGTGCCCAGAGCTGGACACTGTATTCCAGCTGAGGTCTTACCAGTGCCACATAAAATGAGACAATTCTCTCCTGTATGTTATATATGACATTCTTGTTAATACACTCCAGAATGAGATTTGCCTTTTTGCAACTGCATCACAGAGTTGACTCATATTCAATTTGTGATCCGCTATAATCCGCCCCCCTTCCTTTTCAACAGTACTGCCACCTAACCAGTTATGTCCCATTTTGTAGTTGTACTTTTGATTTATTTCTTTGTATGTGCAGTATTTTGAACTTATCTTTACTGAATTTCATTCTGTTAATTTCAGACCAATTCTCTAATTTGTCAAGGTTGTTTTGAATTCTAATCCTATCCTCCAAAGTGCTTGCAATCTCTCCCATCTTGGTGTCATCTGCAAATTTTATAAGCACACTTTCCACTCCATCATTCAAGTCATTAATGAAAATATTGAATACCAGACCCAGGACAGACCCTGGTGGGATCCCCTTAGATATATCTCCCCCCGCCCCCAGTTTGACAGTGAACCATAGATAACTACTCTTTGAGTACAGTCTTTCAACCAGTTTTGTACCCTTCTTATTGTAATTTCATGTAGACCATACTTACCTAGTGTGCTTATGAAAATGTCCCATGGGGCTATGTCGAAAGCCTTACTAAAATCAAAATATACCATGTTAACAGTTTTCCCCCTAACCACCAAGCCAATAACCCTATTAATGAAGGACATTAGGTTGGCTTGACATAATTTGTTCTTGATAAATCCATGTTTGCTATTACTTACAACCCTATTATCCTCTAGGTGCTTACAAATTGATTGTTTAATAAATTGTTCAGGTATCTTTCTAGGCATCAAAGTTAGTCTGACTGGTCTATAATTCTCTGGGTCCTCTTTGTTCCCGTTTTTAAAGACAGGTGCTATATTTGCCCTTCTCCAGTCCTCTGGGACCTCACCCACCCTCCAGGAGTTCTCAAAGATAATTGCAAATGGTTCCAAGATTGCTTCAGCTAGTTCCTTAAGTACCCTAGGGTGAATTTCAACAGGTCCTACTGACTTGAATACATCTAACTATTCTTTAACCTGTTCTTTTCCTGTTTTGGCTTGCATTCTTTCCCCCAGGTGTTAATATTAATTGTGTTACATATTGGCCACAATTTACCGGTCACAATTTACATTTTTAGTGAAGACTAAAGCAAAACAGGCATTAAATACCTCAGCCTTCTTGACGTTGCCTATTATCTACCCTCCTTCCCTGCTAAGTAGAGGAACCATACTTTCCTTCATCTTTCTCATGCTCCTAATGCATTTATTGCCTTTTATGTCTCTTGCTAGGTGTAACTCATTTTGTGCCTTAGCCTTTCTCATTTTGTCCCTACATGTTTGAACAATTCTTTTGTATTCATCCTGAGCAATTTGCACATTTTCACTTTTTGTTGGATTCCTTTTTGATTTTCAGGCTATTAAAGAGCTCCTGATAGAGCATGTCAGCCTCTTACTATTCTTCCTATCTATCTTTCCTTTGCATCAGGATAGTTTGCTATTGTACCCTTAATATTGTCTCTTTGAGAAACTGCCAGCTCTCCTGAACTCTTTTCCCCGCAGAATTTTCTTCCTATGGGATCTTACCTACCAGTTCTCTGTGTTGGCTAAAGTCTGCTTTTTTGAAATCCATTATCCTTATTTTGCTGCTTACTCCTTCCTTTCCTCAGAATCATGAAATCTATCATTCTATGATCACCTCAATTGCCTTCAACCTTCAGATTTGTAACCAATTCCTCCCTGTTAGTCAGAATCAAGTACAAAATGGCTGTTCACCTAAGAGTATGTCTACACAGCCTGCAGCAGCGAGCCTCCCAGCCTGAGTGGACAGACTTGGTGTAGCAGAGCTTGTGTTAGTGCTCTAAAATTAGCTGTGTAGACCGCTCTTTGAAGTTGTGACTTGGGCTGGAACTCGGACTCTGAAGTCCAACCCCGCCTGCACAGGCTTCAAAGCCTGTGCTCCAGACCAAGCCTCAATTCAAAGTGCTGTCTACACAGCTAAGGGGTGTCAGGTTCTGTGCCAAGTAAATATGTGGGTCCAGTGAAATCAGGCAAGGGGCACTTCTCTACTGGGTGAAGAGGGAGTGTGAACAGGTTTTCAAATCGTGCATAATTAAAGGTTGAGGCAGCTGGGTGACTTTCAAAGTGTACATGGGGAAGAAGGCTACTGCACGCCAGTGGGGTGGGAGAGAACAGGCAGAATGCATCTCCCATAAAAGTACCTGGGCTCATGCTCACAGCTGGCCATGCCTGCTCTTAGTTACAGTATGTGAACAGAGATTTCCTTGAAAAATCAGTTACTTCATTGGCATGTGCAATGACAAGATACACTGACATTGGCTGATGCAAGTCTGAGGATTAAATACAGGTTTTTGGAGCGAATTATAAAGCCACATATGCACTACTATTAATTATTATGGGACAGATTTTTCACTACTTTGTCTCTTGAGTCATCATTTGTACCTGCATGAAGTGGGTATAAAATGCTGCCATTCCAATTTATTATGATCCTACACCCAATTTTCACAGGTGTAAACCATGACTCAAGGTACGAGGAATTAAGCCCTATTTTTAATCATCTGTAGTAAGGAAGATAACTTGGCCCAAATTCATCCCGATCTCCTTCCTCTCTTTCCTTCACCTTCCTTTTCAATGGCAAAATGGAAAAAGGAAAATAAGGGAATCATAGAACTGGAAGGGACCTTGAGAGGTCATCTAGTCCAGTCCCCTGCACTCAAGGCAGGACTAAGTATTATCTAGACCATCCCTGACAGGTGTTTGTCCAACCTGCTCTTAAAAATCCCCAATGATGGAGATTCCACAACCTCCCTTGGCAATTTATTCCAGTGCGTAACCACTCTGACAATTAGGAAGTTTTTCCTAATGTCCAACCTAAACCGCTCGTGCTGCAATTTAAGCCCATTGCTTCTTGTCCAATCCTCAGAGGTTAAGAACAACAATTTTTCTCCCTCCTCCTTGTAACAACCTTTTATGTACTTGAAAACTATCATGTCCCCTCTCAGTCTTCTCTTCTCCAGACTAAACAAACCTAATTTTTTCAATCTTCCCTCACAGGTCATGTTTTCTAGACCTTTAATCATTTTTGTTGCTCTTCTCTGGACTTTCTCCAATTTGTCCACATCTTTCCTGAAATGTGGCGCCCAGAACTGGACACAATACTCCAGCTGAGGCCTAATCAGCATGGAATAGAGCGGAAGAATTACTTCTTGTGTCTTGCTTACAATACTCCTGCTAATACATCCTAGAATGATGTTTCCTTTTTTTGCAACAGCATTACATTGTTGACTCATATTTAGCTTGTGATCCGCTATGACCCCCAGATCCCTTTCTGCAGTACTCCTTCCTAGGCTGTCAGTTCCTATTTTGTATGTGTGCAACTGTTTATTCCTTCCTAAGTGGAGTACTTTGCATTTGTCCTTATTGAATTTCAACCTATTTACTTCAGACCATTTCTCCAGTTCTCTCCAAGTGAAAGAAAGGAAGAAAAACCAAAATGTTTTCATTTTTGGTTTTTAAAAAAATCAGTTTTTTTCTTCTTTCCTATTTTGATTTTTTTCATCTAAAACATCTGAAAATTTGAAAAAAAAGTGACATTTTCAGAGAAAAAACATTTTCAAAACTTTTTGCAAAACATGCCATTTTCAGTCAGCTCTGATCCCCGATATGACTCAGAAGTGATGTCAGTTTTACCCAAGGGATGAATAACATTTACTCCATAATGTTAAAAAGGGTTTTTATACTATACATTTACCCACCTGCACCTTTCTAAACAAATAAGATTTAGTAGACTTAAAAAATTTAGAACCCTTGCACATTTCCTTGAAAGATTTAATATTCCATTTAATCTAACAGTAAAACATAACAAGTAAAACTATTATGAAGGCTGGAAAACTCCATCCTTTGCCCATCCAATTATACTTAGTTAGAGCAGCTTGTACAATTTTCCATTAGAGATCTTAAGAGGTGTGGGTGGTCTTACACGCACAAAAAGGTTCATTAAATTGTCAGCTGTATTTTATAATTTCCTTGCTTTTGTTAGTCGAAACGAGGTCCCCATATATTTGAGAGATGGACCTGGACCAAAAGCTTGGATCCAAACACACCAAGACCTTGGAGAAATTCAGCTCCAGATCATTACATTATGATTTATCCTTATCTCCATAAGTCCTAACTTGGTGTTTAAGGCACATGTGTTTATCTATATGTGAGTGTGTGTTTATCTTTCTGTACACACACATGCTTTATACAGCATCCATCTATATTACATTAAGATTACTTTGCTATAATTATTCTGTTTGCTGGTTTAATGCTGCTGGAATATAATATAACATTTCCTTAAGTACCAGAATCTTTGTATGGTGTCTTTTTATTATTTAAATCTAAAGAAATACCCCCCCCCCCAGCATTTTACGGTAGTCATAGAACTTTATATCAACACACTGATAAAGAATTAATATTTTCGTCTTAACATTTTAGTTCTTACCAAATGCATATTTAGCAGTTCAGATGCGCTGGAATATTGATATTGTAACTGTAAAGCTGCACATTAGCCCACAGAGCTGAGATTTGCTAGTTAGTTGTTTATATGTTATAACACAGATGCTAAATAAGCTAGAGAAACAAAGAGAAGTACTTAATTAAGAGAATTCAGTACCTTGGATTTCACCAAGAGTGAATGAATAACAGTGGTACTTTTTGAAAGCATAGACAGCATCTATATTGAAACTAAACTAATTATAGCTATTGACGACATTTTTGGAAGAAGAATTAATTCACAATATATGGGCCTTTGGACTCAACCTTTACATTTGGGCATGCAGACAACTTCTGGTTACCTCATGTGCACACAAATCCAGAGAGAGAGAGAGAGAGAGAGAGAGAGAGCGAGCACACGCACGCAAGCAAAAGCTGTTTACATTTAGAGGCTGATTTTGAAACTGAGGTCACTGGTGTTGCTGAAAAGATTTGAAAAGAGACAAAAAATAGTAATCAATTAAACAGAAGCTTTGCAGATTTTTACCTAAGAATAATAATTTAAAATGCCATGGGCCAAGTTCTGTGCAGACTGATACTCCTCTGATTTTGGTGGGATTATGTTATATTATGACTATTATTGTTATTTGCATAATAGTAGCACCAAAGGCTCCAGCAAAGATTGAGGCCTCATTGTGCTAGGTGCGACACAAACAAACACGTACTAAGCAACAGTAGTCTCTGCCCCAAAGAGTTTAGATAGACCTAAAAAGACAAAGAATGGGAGAGGAAACAAAGCGAGGTGAAGTGACTTGCCCAAAGTCACACAGCAGGTCAGTGGCAGAGCCAGGAATAAAGCCAAGGTCTCCTGATACCTGGCCCAGTCCCCTATCTATCAGATCATGCTGCCTTTCCTAGGGTACAAATCCACACAGGATTTGGTCTGATGAGTTTACATGAAACCAGATTCACAAAATTCTATTTGTCCATTTGCCAGGGGCAAGTAAATAAAAAAAAATCTGTTATTCTCAATCATCATGGCAAATGGCAGGTGAGTAGATTTTGTGCCTCAGCTGTTGGTAACTTTATAACAATTTTGGAAGGCTGAATCCTGGACGTTATATTTGGAGAGTTAAAGTTCATATGTTGAAGTGCTCAGCACTCCCAATTGGGGTCAGATTTTCAAAAGTGGGCAGCACCCAGCAATTCCTCTTGTGCCACTTACAGCCAGATTTTCAAAAGACATCAGCGCCCCGTATGCTGAGATCTTTGGAAACCGTGGCTGCTTAGTTTGGTGCCTAAATGGGAGCCGAGCTCTTTAAAAAAACAAAACAAAACTATTCCTAAGTGGACCCTACAGCAAACTTTTAAGACTGGTAGAGATGGTCTCAAGCCTTAGTTCTGAGATCCAAATCTCATATCCTGTATGGTTTAGGGATAGATCAGATCTGAAGATTTTGGTTCACCCCATTACAAAGACAGAGGACTTTATAGCAAAATACAGATCTTGGTGTATCTCTGACAATAAATTTTAAAAAACAAATTCACAGGTGGGGATGGCAAGCAAGTGCCACGTGCTCAGTTAAGACTCTGCTAGCAAAAAAGTGCAGTTCTGTGGCTTTCTCTCAGCCTGGATGAAAAGTAACAGGTCTTCTTACCAAATACAAACTCTTAAATATCACAAAAGAGGGGACAGAGTTTGTAAATAGCAGCAATTTTTGAGCTTCTAAGTTAAGCAGGAAAAAGAATGATTTTTTTTGAGTTTTCACAAGAATCTTCTGCTCTCTACATTGATCTCATTCTTGCAAAACATAAAAAAAACCCAAAATGTGTGGATCCCAGTCTTCCTTTTCACCCCCATCCCAAGTTTAATGGGCAGTTGGCTTGCGAGCTCTTTTATATTATTAACAAGCGAAGAGGGCTTGTTGATCATAGTTCACCACAGCTCTATTTTCTCCCCTCTCTAATTTTAAGAGCAGACCAGCCCCAATATTTGAAACTCCTCCTGCCCCTCTTCTTTTCATTCTCGGTTTCTTCCTTCCTTTCTCCCCCCACGGCCCCCCCACTCTGTCCCCTTCAGAAGCCCCCGGGATGACACAGCTCATTGATGCATCTCCTTCATTAGCATTTCAGCAGCTTGGCTCAGTAGTTTCAGAGACAATCCGTCATGAGAAAACTGAAGAATGTGCCCCATTTGCATGATTCTGTGCCAGAATGCAACTTTTTCTCAGCTGTTCATTGTGCAATTTCCCCCTGAGCCTTCAACTTTCCCATGAAGTCCCAGAAATCATATTATTAGATTTCCAGCCCAAATGAAATGGCTCCAAAGTTTGGTTTTATGAACATTTTTACCTAACCTCACTGCTATACATAAACAGAGAATTCAAGTACATAAGAGACATGGGTTTACTTTTTGTTGCTATGAAAGGGAATATGCATTAGCTGAATGAAGTCGCTTTGAAACTACAAGGGGAATTTATGTTCCATGATCAGAACAATCCAATAACACTAGTGAATCCTTAGGCATATTTTGAGCTTCCATTTGTCCTTGCTTAACTATTTTATACCTGTCACAATTAAATGTTTGTAATCCATTTTGAGTGTCTTTCTGAAATGAATGGATATGCAAACAACTTGATTGAAATGCTCAGTGCATATGTCTAAAAGTTACTGGCCCTCACACATAAGCAGAACAAATCAAGCTTTTGGTTAGTTTGTTTTAGAAATCAAAATGCTGTTTATAGAAAGTTGGACATATAAAACCTGCTCCTAATCACATTCCGGAGGGTATCTGCGTCTGTGGAAATAAAGAGCTTGTTATAGTAAAAGTGAACAAAAAAAATTAAAATTGGTGTAAAGCAACCAAACTACTCAATTAAAATGTATCCCAGTAGGAGAATTAGGCACCTGTTTTATAAAGTTATACAATAGGGCATCAGAGAACCACAGTGCATTTTCACAAGCAAAGAAGCTTTTAACAATCTAGTTGCTCATTATAGTCTTTATTTGGGTCTATATACACCAGTAATTATATTTTCCTTTGTCTTTTTTTTTTCAAACCCAGTATCAGCAGAACAAATAATATTGTTTTCATTCTTGTGCGGCTAAAAGATTTCAACTCAGCTTTTTTCCTCAGCTTTCTTCTCTACTTTCTCAGTTACTCCTAATGAATATAGCTCTACATTAGGCTACTAAAATATTTTCTCTGCCGCTTGGTGGGCCGGGGAAGGGGCACCATGACCAATTTAATCAAGTGTATTGAACAAAATGTAATTTCTTGATCTATATATATGCAAAATGACACACAATTAAAACCTGCTTGGTTTGGAAGAAAACCTAAACAAGAGAGAAATTGGTTGCCAGATAATTTCATGCACAAACAGATAAATTAGAGCCCTTAAGTTGCAGAAGTTTGGTTGATGGTGGGAAGCTCACACGGTGATTAGAATTAGGTTGCGGAAGATTTCATTAATTATAGGTGACTGGTTTCCCCCTCAGAGGACAGCTCAGGTCCCCTTGTTCCCCCTCCCTGGCTCATCTTAAACTGTTGTCTAACCTTTCCCTTAATCCATCTCATCTTGAGCTGATGGGAACTGCTTTCATTCCACCTTATGTGGAGGTAATGAAACAATCTTCTTATTCACTTGGTTTCTCTGAGCCGGTGACACACAACAAAAAAAATGAGAGCTCTGATTAATGGCCGCTAATTAGCAATGTTAATGACCAGGTGTCCAAGAGCATGGCCAGCTCCTCTCAGCATGGAGTGATCTCTCAATGAGGGCCCTGCAAATCCATCCCCAGTGACCCTTCCCCTCAGCTGCCAGTAATGAAGCTGAGCTCTCTCATTACACCCAAGAGAGGCTCAGGGGGAGGCCAAGGCCTTGAGAGCCAAACTTTTCCTTTGGGTCTAGTGGGTCTCCATTAATTAAGGTCAGCATTTTTGGCCCCCCCCCCTCCACCTCTTAAAAACCCTCCAATGGTAAAAGATTTGAGAAAAAGGAAGCTTAACTCTAACTCATTTGCCATTCTGAGCTTTCCTAGTGATGAAGATGCCTTTTCCCAACAGTCCAGGTTGCTAGTTAAAACTCTTTGCCCCGCCACCTCTGGGTTTCAGTCTTGTATAAATATAACTGTATGAAATGAGTGGGAGAAAAAAAAAATATCATCAGCACAGCCTCCTCCCTTCACATTCTGCCTAGATGTCTGAAGTTACAGAGTGCTATAGAAGTGAAGAGTTATTTTAGAATGTGATGTTCTGTCTTTGAATCAGTAATGATAAAAACTTAACATGTATTAAAAAGCTAATGTGCATTTCCATACAGGTTGCGGTGGGTGAGATGTAGTTTGTTAATTCATTGATTTTTTTTTCCCCAGATGTATAAAATGTGTCCTTCCCTGTATACATAATGTTAACAAAAACACCCACATGGCATGTTGGTAATTCTGGAGAAATTGGCAGCTCACTTGATCTGACAACATGCATCACAGAAGAATTTTAGCTAAACGCTGAAGCTGATCTTTGCCTCTGCACAGAGGTTTGATAAAACAGAAACTGGAATTTGCCTTCCCTCCAGTGTGGCCTCAGTTTGAACTATGGTAAAACTAACCAGGCTGCCAGCTGTCAGCTCCAGTCTGAGCCTGTGATGATCATAACATGAACCTGTATCTTTCAGTACAGATTGTGTATATCTACAATAGTTGATAAGCTATAGAAATCTACCTTGTTTTTCAAATTAGTTTTTTTTTTCCAGTGTGGAAGTAAAAATCAAAATGTTTAAAGACAGAAGAATTTTGGCTTCATCAGTGTGGCAAGTAGCTACTGTTGGTGTAAACTTTAGCAGCTATAAAAATAAATAAATAGTGCGGTGGAAATATCTATGGCGTTTGTATTAAAACACGATTTTGTGTAACTTCATTTAACCTGATTAATTTGACAGTATAAATGCTTTCTTTTTCTTGGAAATAAATCTATTAGCAATCTACTGTTTTTCAGAGGTGCATTGCAATCGAACTGCACAGGTCAGAACTAAGATGCTTTTCAGGACTCAAGCAGCTAAGGGGATTGGTAATGAGATATGCAGCCTTTCACCTCTAGGTCACCAGATCCAATACATCTTGAGCTGGTAGTGGCAGAAAGTTATCACTGTCAGATAACTACCACTATTCAGTGGTTGATCTGGGATGAAGAGGAGCTCTGATTTCATTTTCTAGTGGACAGGTGTTTTCATAAGGGTGTCCCCAGTACATCTACATGGGCCGAGATACCGTACAATAATAAGTGTTGTCCCATAAATACTTAAATGAGATATTCCTAAACTTTTTCATATCACGAACTGCATCTTGACAGAAAGATTGTCTCAGGGACTCCTGCCTTCTGAATCATGACCACCTGGATACCCTCATTTTCTACTGGCCATTGAATAATGTTTCCGCAGGATCTAAATAATTGCTTACATGGAAAATTAATATTAGAACAGTATTTAATGCCATTTTTTACTTTTCTTAATGCAATTGCAGGTGGAATAAAGGAGAAGCTAGCACCCTCTGACTAGTTCTCTGTGGAGCATTGGTAGTTCATTGCCACAGTTTGGGAACTACTTCCCTAAGGGATACCACCATGCCATTTGGCTTTCTAATGAGAAGTTTCATTGGTGAGATTGAGAATTGAATAGGGGTCCTCACCAGGCCAAGATTGGAGCATCTTAGTGTGGCGCTGTGGGAAGCTTGCATCACAGTTGCTGGGCTTCTTTTGTGGATATATAATAAACTGTGATTTCCAGTGCTGTCCATCAGCAATCTTTTACCTGCACTAAATGCACTTTCAAAAAAACCTAGTAAGATTTACTGGTTCAGTCCACACTTACGTAGTGACTTGTTTCCCACAGAAACATTAGAGATTCTAAAGAGACACAGCAAGTACCTGAGTCAGCATTGCATATGCCTTTGCTCATGTACCACCAGTGGTATATGTATCGCAGTTTGGGAACCCCTGTCCTAGAGTATGGGACTTGGTGTCATGCTGTAGACCAGGGGTTCCTAAACTTTCGGACATGTACCACTGGTGGTACATGAGCCTGATGTTCCATCAATTCACTCCACAACACTCTTTTGAGAAGATCATACAAGAACAAATAAACTTTGGTTGCTGCTGCTCTAAATATGTAATTCCTGGGTTCTGTTCTTGGCTGAGCCACTGATTTGCTTAGTGACCTTAGTCTGTCTAGGTTTTTATACAGATGCTTATCCCTCTTGTATCCAACCACCTCACAAAGCCACTCTGTGCTTCAGTTTATCCACCTGTAAAATGGACATATGAATACCTTCCTGACAGGCTACAGTGAGGCTTAATTCATTAACGTTTGTACAGCTCTGCAGCACTTGGATGAAAGAAGTCATGCAAGCGCAAAGCATTATTAATATGCTAATTGCATAAACATGTGTGTTGATAACACTTTAGGAAGGAAATACGTGACTATTAATGACAGGCAACTGGAAATAAAGTAGGAACTCTGCCCTTATTTAGAGTAACCTAGATGCATAGACAACTTAAAACAGGCGCTCTGTCCTCAGTTTTAGGCAATCCAGGCTCCATAATTGACTTGAGAAGAGCTACTCCAGGCTACTGTGTAATTGCAGAAGTATTCTCTCTTCTGGCTCCCAGTCTCCTCATCATGTTCTAACTCACTGCTCTTTACGCTAAAGCCTTTGTTGACGAGAGGCCGGAAGCAGTAAGTACAAATAAAGCAATTAGCAGGTGGGGGGAAGGCTACCACTGCTTAAGGCTAAAGTACACAGTCTTTATTGGGACACTAAGTAAGTGGAAGTCTAGAGCTTGGAAGACAAGGAAGAAACACAGCAATAATCCAGAAAAATAGATGAAGGAAATACATTGCAAACACACTCTCTCTAACACTGTATTCAGAAAAGATTGGCTCCAAGGGTATATTGGTAAATAGCTTGAATCCCAGATTTGTTTGTTTCATTTTACAGGATTATATTTTGATGGGGAATTTCCCTCAGATTTTTTAAAAAAGAAAAATCCTATATTGTCCTCTTTCTTGTTTACATTTTTAACAACAACAAAAGCTGTAATTTTTGTAGGGCTAACAATATTTGGTGCTAGACTGCTGCAGAGCCAGCCAGCAGAGGGAGCCAAGGTTATGAACAAACCTTTGTTCTTGCGGCTCTGCTGACACATACCCTGGCAGAAGGAAGAAGAGCCATCTTGGCTGGTACTTCTTGAGAAACACTGACTAATATTAATGTATATGACAGGAAACAGACAAAAATACCCCAAATAACACATGGTCTTTCCAGGCTTCTAATACTAGATTACAAATAATGGTATCAAAAGAGAAAAACAAGGTTATTGTGCTTTCCCTTTGGGATTGTCTCCATTGCTGCTGGACAAGTTGGTTTAAGCTATGAAGTATTCCTGGGATCTGTTCCTAAGCTGCTTTTACTTTAATTAGAGATACTCATGAACAAAAGTCCTGGATTTTAACACTCAGAAATGTTGGACACAGAGACTATGTCAGAACCTGAACGAAGATCAGGATTAGGATTTCAGGGCACTATAATGAATGAAAACAGGGTCTCAGAAGAAACCCAAACTTTTCGCAAGGGGATGTTTCTAGAATCTAAACTCTGACCCCACTCAAAAGGTCAGAGCTGCTCCCTATCTCTAAAATAGACCAAATCAAAATGCCAGATGCAAACATGGCCAGACTTTTAGATGATTTAAAATCCAGATCCAGATATGAGCTGTGCAGGGTTGGGCCATCTGTACATGTAAACGCTTTCTGCCTCAGTTTACTCATTTGTAAAATGCGGCTGAGGCTTAACTCAATCATGTTTGCAAAGCACTGAGATTCTCACAGGAAAGGTACTATAGAAATACAGTATATTTTTTAATGCTAGAATCAACACCATTCCCAGTAGATCCACCAGTATTATTTCCAGTAGATATAATTTCTAGTCTCAGTAGATAGCTGAAAAACTGTAAATCATGTATAGAAGAATCATACGTTTATAAACATTGGCCAAGGAGTGAAAGGAAATAAGAATAAATCATTTTTAGAGCTGACTGAAGACTATTTTATTTCCCCATAAAATTTTTTCATTGAAATTTTCCACTCAAAATTGTTTGCTGTTCATGGGAAATTTTGAATAAGAATATTTTGGTTTTGTTTCAGTTCAAATCAAAATGTTTATTTGACTTCAAATACAAAATTTCATTGCAGTGTTTGAAACCTGAAAAATGTAGGGTTTCGATTTTCAGTTTGTGTATTTTTGATTTTCTTCTCCATTATCTTTCACTTCCTATTTCCTGGAAAAAGGAGAAAAAATGGTAAAAAAACAGAGACAAGGTGGGAAAACCCCACTCTCACTTGTTTACTTTTTTCAAGTGCAAAAGTGTAAAAAATAGATTTAAAAAGTTTAAAAAGTGAGAGTTTGCTCTTTAATACCTTTCTAGTTGAAAAACGTGAAAAAGTAGAGGAAATGTTCTTCCCCTTTACCACACTTTTAAAAATCTTTTTTCTAACTTTTCCCAAGTGAGTCAAAAATAAAAACAAGGTTTTCTGCACTTTGTCTCAGTTTTTTCCCCTCCCCTCACTCCTTTTATTCCAGTGGAAAAAATAACAAGGAGTAGAAAGGGAGGGTGGGGGTGTCAAAAAAACCTCAATATCAAAAAAGTCTGTTTTCAAAAACTGAATGAAAAATGGAATTTGAACTGAACTAAAACAAAAATATTCATTTTGTATCATTTTGAAACTTCTCACTGAAAAAAATCAAAATTTGTTGACGATGACATCATCCTGTGAAAACTCCTGTTTTTGATGAAATCTGATTTTTGGTAGGAAGATGTTTTGATCAAAAAAATGCAATTGGGTCTAATCATTGTTGATCTTAATGCTGTATTAAGAGACACAATATGTCTTACTGTGGACTGATACTATCAATTTGACCATAACTATATATAGCTCCACAATCACAAATTAGTTCCTTACTACTGACTTTAATTTTTGCCTACATTACTTTGAACCTCTTTTCCCCAGTGTGCAGATACCAACTTCTTAGTTATGCACCCAAAAGGCCTCTCAGCCATGAATTAGTAATGGAACGGACAAATTTAAAGAGCCCCTTCACTTCTTTTCTTTAAAGAACAAAGTATCTGGTCTGGAGAGAAACACATTGGACATTTAACAAGAAAAATCTTATAGAAGTTACCTATGAGATTAACATTTTGATCATAATCTGGAGATGCACTATTCTATGAGATTTGTTACAGTATGCACTCAGCTGCCATTGGATGGATACCACAGTATCCATTTGTGCTATCCTGACTGAATGGGCATGAAGATAAAACTACATTTCACTCCTAGTTGTTGTCTCTCCAGATCAGAATTGAGGCACATTATTAATACCTAGCTCTTAGAAAGTGCTTTTGATCAGTAGAGCTCCAAGTACTTTACAAAGGAGGTCAGTATCACTATCCCCATTTTACAGAAGGAGAAACTGAGACAAAGAGAGCTGTGAAGTGACTTGCCCAAGGTCGCCCAGCAAGGAACTGACAGAGCAGGATTCCCAGTCAAATGCTCTCTCCACTAGGCCACATAGTGCAGCAGTGTTGGAAGATTGGAACTTCTGCTATGCTTGTTCTGTGGATAAACAGAGGAATTCATTTCCCTGGCCGTCAGTTGGGCAGCTTCCATCAGCACTAAATTAACTAATTTTCTTTAAAGAAATGAAGACAAAACACTGATCAAGAGTACTATGTGCCCAAATACCATATGAAGCGAGAGGGTTTTAGAGTAATGTCTCTAGCCATTACATGAATCCTCAGTCCACCCTGTAAACCCCGATTAAAGTCAAAGGGAGTTTCACATGTGACACTTAGGGGATGTCTACACTAGAACTTATTCTGGCAAAACTTTTGTTGCTCGGGGTGTGAAAAAACATGCCCTGAGCAACATAAGTTTTGCTGGCATAAGCGCTTGTGTGCACAGTGCTACGTCAGTGGGAGACGCTCTCCCGCTGACATGGCTACCACTGCTCACAGAGCTGGTTTTATTATGTCGACCAGAGAGCTCTTTCCTGTGGGCATTACATGGCTACACGAGCGATCTTGCAGCACTACAGCTGTGCTGCTGTAAGCTTGTAAGTGCAGACATAACCTTAGTGACCGGCCACACACGTCAAATAACAAAGAGCAAATCCATGAAGGCGTTGTTTGAAGACAAGAGGCTGTGACCAATGTATAGACTGAAATATGTTTGTGAAAAGTGTGCATGGAATGATTTGAATAATGAAGAAATTTGGAAAAATCAAAGTCTATCTGCAGATAATTAAAACAGAAAAAAAGGCAGAATTGGTTGGAGACGTCACTATGAATAGCGTAACAAGCTCTGAGCTATATAAAGAGAATGATCCCATTGTACATAACCTAAACATTCGATATTTATGCAGCACTAGTAGACTGGAAAGCGTGAAATGATCACTAACTATTCAGACAAGTCCCTTCGGGTAGTGTTCTGTTGAAAGTAGATTTGTTACAATGTAACAAACACAAAAATCTACACAGCCAGTCTGATGGATTTGCAATCCTCGTTCAGGACTCAATCTTACATGGTGCTGAGTCCCTGTGAGAGGGGATGAGTTTGGATCAGGCCATATTTATCAGGTCAGGGTATGTCTATACCACAAGTGATACAGTGGCACGGCTGCAGCTACATTACTATAGCGTTATAATGTAGACTTTTTTTTATAGTGAAGGAAGCGTTTTTTTTTTTAGTTGCTATAGTAAATCTGTCCCCTCAAAGGGCAGGAGCTAGACTGATGGTAGAATTCTTCCATCAACACAGCTGCATCTGCAGTATGGGTTAGGTCAACTTAACTACATTGTACAGGGCACAAAGTTTTTCATAACCCTGATCAACATTACTAGGTTGACCTCCGTTTTAGGTGTAGACCAGGCTCAGTGATAGGTGACCTTGCTGTCACTGCAATGCAATGAAAATAAAATTAATCCTATTGAATGTCCTAGGTAGTCTAAAACTCTCAAACAATGGCAAAACCAGAGATTTCACTTTCCTCCCTGCACTGAGATAAGGATCCATGTATTGACTTAGTGAAATCATAACTGTGCATTTGCAGATGAGCTATGAGCTATTTGTTCTGCACTACACACAAAATCATACCTTCTAGCTCCTAAGAGAAAAGGTCAGGAAACCCAGTAGACGCAAGATCAAAACTCCTTTAAAACAGCCTGTAGTATTTGTTGGCATTATTTTCACATTGCTCAAGTGCCTACCTGATGTCATAGCCACATCATTGACTAGGATCATATGGATAACATCTGACATGGCTGATGGCAGGGAATGATCATATGACTGAGAAAGGCAATTTGGGCTTCTAGAAAAACCTTTGATTAGGGTTAGAGCTAGGGAAAACATTTGGTTCACAAGTTTCAGAGTGGTAGACTAACACATTTATTTGGGCATAAGCTTTCGTGGGCTAAAACCCACTTCATCAGATGCATGGAGTGGAAAATACAGTAGGAAGATATATATATATATACAAAGAACATGAAAAGATGGGGGTTGCCTTACCAACTCTAACGAGACAAATCAATTAAAGTGGGCTATTATCAGCAGGAGGAAAGATCACTTTTGTAGTGGTAATCAGGATGGCCTATTTCAAACAGTTGACAAGAAGGTGTGAGTAACAGTAGGGGGGAAAATTAGCATGGGGAAATAGCTTTTAGTTTGTGTAATGACCCATGCACTCCCACTTTAGGCCACTTTATTCAGACCTAATTTGATGGTGTCCAGTTTGCAAATTAATTCCAGTTCTGCAGTTTCTGGACCATCTGAGATATTTATGGTGGATGGTACCTAGTGTATTATCATACCCTCAGAGTTTGTCTACGTATGAAAGTCAGTCCAGAATAAAATGGGATGTGAATTTAAAGTGGATTAACTATTCCTCATTAACGTCATGTGGGGTTGCTCTTATTTCAAGTGGATTAAGCTAATTAGAACAAGGCATTCTTATTCCAAAATAAGAACATTCACACAAGCAGTTAATCAGGTATAGCTATTCTGGAATACCTCTCCGTGGAGACAAGACCTCAGCGATTGGTCAGGACAACAAAGTGGGCGGGAGAACCCAATATCCAGAGAAGGTCATACTTCTCCAAGAAATTTGGCTCATCCTCAGTTAGCACAATTGACCCTGATAGGGTTTACACATGCACCTTTGGGAGAAGAACCTACCATGTTCATCTTGATTCTGTGTGACCACGACATTCCACAAAAACCTACTCACTTGGAGGTTTGCATTGGTTTAGTTCAGTGTCTTTTCTGAACCAGATGCAAAAATGGCATGTGCCAAGCAGTACAGTACATCAAACCACATGGTGCCTGTATAATATGTTTTGGGTTTTTTTTCAGATTAACTAGACCCACAGGATATTAATGTAGTGGTAACTAGCTCCACAGGAGATAAAACTGGAACACACTGTAAGAGCTGCTATTAGTGTGTAAGCTTCTAGTAAATGTAATGGTCATTTCATGTGAACACGTGGAACTAAAAACAAGCCACAATGGGATTTAAAAGCATTCAGTGCATATTTGTCCATAAGCCCATCATACAAATAAAAGCTCTTTTAAACAAAGTGTCAAACGAATCAATGTGCATTATATTATGGAATAACACATGTTCTCTGCTAGCAAATTACTTTAACTGATATAATCATATTTTCCATTTTGTGGTATAGCTTATAATTTGACTTGTTGATTAAGGTCCTGTTCCTGAGGATGTCAGTGATCAAACTCCTATGGGCTAAAATGGAGCAGGAAAAGGCGCTAAATAATTTGACTTTAAGTGAAGAAGCAAATCTGTTTTTCCTCCCCGCTCTTCCTGTGAGTGAAGGAAAAAGCCCACTGAGGTCAGTGGAAAGCCTTGCTGCTAACTTCACCATGCTGTGGATTGGGTCCTGAATATACATGTGTGAGGTAGGTTTTGGCTCTATACTGCAAACCCCACCCCATACCTCCCACCGAGACGATGTCATATTTCTATGTGCTCATGCATGCCAAAGCTTTATCTCTTTTGAAATGTTGCCCAGATCCAAACCATGTTTACATAAGTAATAAGGAGATTCTCTTGTATGCGATAATTTCTTCATGGAGAGATGGCCTTTCCCTAGTCATTCTTTAGACTTTGTTCCTAGGTTAGCTTTCATTTTTCTAACTTGATGATTTTATCCACCTTTGACAACAGGGTATTATAATATTTTTTTGAAGTTCCACACCTGGAATTAACTTTTTCTGCCAAGAATTACAGTGCACCTGGAAATACTAAATAACTTTTATCTGTATTTTAGTGGCTGTGTACAATGAAAATGGATCTCCTGAAATCTGGCTTGTCTTTTAGTAAAATTAATTGCAGCTTTACGATTATAGAGGTGCTGATATCATGAAATAACCATGCACTACTAGTGTTTGCTTCTACCAATCCCAAGACTAGTTAACTGAGAACCATCTCCCAGAGTCACTCTCCTCCTTAATGGCTCTGCTTACCTACATAACATATGGAAATGTGAGCATACACTTACAGCAGATTGTTTGCTATGTTTACACCAGTTCTAACACTAATCCCCATTAATGTTTGATATAGCTCCCAAAGCGTTTAAATAGATGTCAGGTCCCAGATCCATTGCATATGTATTGGGCATCATATATACTCCAAAAAGAAAGATACAGAAACACTGGGGGATTTCCTTTTTTGACATGTTTACTGACTGGATTAACCACTTTGTGCATATGCAAAGTTGTGCTATATGCATGAATACTGTCAGCTTTTAACCGCACATAAAGGTCCCATTTGCATAGGAAACATAAAACAGTATATTTTTCCACTGAATGCATCCGATGAAGTGAGCTGTAGCTCACGAAAGCTTATGCTCAAATAAATTGGTTAGTCTCTAAGGTGCCACAAGTCCTCCTTTTCTTTTCATAAAACATTAACACTCTCTCTTAGGATTCCAAGTTTTGCTACTGCTTTCAGTTTCTTCCCCTTATTGATAATGTTTCCTGATGTGGAGCAAAAACAACCTGCTGCCACTACATTAGATTAAGTAGATCTACAAAATACTACGATACACAAGAATCCTCAAAAGCTACAGTACACAGGTGTGTCTCTCCATTCAAAGATGGCCTACTGCCATGGTTCTTAACCTTTTCATGCAGGAACTGTGTGTTACAACAGAAAAAAAGTTTTGGTCCCCTCCCCACCCTTCATCTAGCCATAAAAAAAGAGAGACTGGTCAGAGTCGCCCTGGACCTATTGTGACCCTCAAATTAAGAGCCCACACCCCACTCAATATCACTGTACAAGTGTAAGGAGAAAAAAGAATTCAAAATATGGCATCATGTATCTTCAGCATTGAGAAACTGTTCAGTTCATCCAGTGGATTATCACTGATACCTGGACAGAGTTGTCCAAATGCAACCTTTTCTTTTTTTTTTTTTAAAGTTACCTCTGCTATATTGTTAGTAGGTTGTTTCTCATATGCTATTAAGCATTTTCAAAAGTGCCATCACTGTTGGCTCTACTTGTATGTTATATCCCTTCCCAAGCGCCAATCCATCTCTCTCTGGTCTATTTGAATGGTAAACTCTTTGGGATAGGGATCATCTCTCACTATATCTTTGCACAATGCCCAAACACCAATCTCGGGTGGGGGCCTTTCTGGGCTACTGCAATGCAAACTTTATTATTATGAATACTACCAGGGTAACAAATTACACCAGTAAAACCAGATAATAGTGTTTGTGCAAAAGCGTTGTGGGAAGGAGAGGCAGAGAATGGATAAAATAACACTTTTAGAACCAAAGTAAGTTGATCTGTTTCTTGGACAGCAATGAGAATAATTTTCACTTTAGCCGATCATAGGAAAAATAAATGAGAGATATGAACACAGCCATTTGTATTAAAGTATAGAGCACCGTTTGTTACGTTCAGAAATAATTAGATTTCACAGATGAATATATTCTGAAGCAGGTATAGTTTTACGTTAAAGTGACTAAGTTCAGCCTCAGTTATAGCTAGCCTCATTATATCCTTAAAGAAGTTCAAATTTCCAGATAACCAGCAGTAGAACCAGGTAAGCAGGCAGAATTAGTATCCAAGCCTCATAAATGACTGGGAAAAATTGTATCTGTCACACAGTTCTGGTTCCCACACACTCTGGTTACATCATTAGTTAGTCTGTGAATGAGGAGACCAATTAGACCAGGGAGCTAAGGTCAGGTGACCAAAACATGAAAATGCACAAGAAATCCTACCCCAAAGATGGGATTTCAGTAGGGGCCCTTGGATAGCTGACTCCTCTTCTGCTGCTCTGCAATTTTCGTATTCCATTTCACCTTTGCTTTCAGGCTGAGCTCTTAGGTCCCACAGATTGATGGTTGAAGCTGCCTCGTTGATGTGTTTTTCCCCCCTATGCAGGTGCATTGGCAAAATTATTTCCTGCATCAAAAATTACACAAAATTACGTAATAGTTTTCTCTCTTCTATTCTGTGAAATCTTTCTGCACCTTGTACCTAGAGAAGGCTCCTTTTTGTTTACAGTTTTGAGAGTATGGCAACAGACTCAAAAGTGAATTATATACGATTAATTCCCTATGGATAAGTATATGGGATCATCTTAAAGGAAGAGTGTAGGTGTAACTTTACCACAAAGCTAAAGTTTCAGGGCAAGTATAGTGTCAATAATTATTTGTTTTCAGCAAATGTTGAAGGCATTTCTCCCTGTGCCTAGGAAGCAATCTAAAGTTAGTGGGGGCTTGCTATGTGGATCTGTGCATGGGGGAGTGGAAAGGGGGCGGGGACTGTCATGGCAGAAGGGAGTCAGTTACCTCCACAGCAAAGTACAGCTGTTCTCCGAGACCCTGAGGAGAGCCCCCTGTGAGGCAGAGGATCCATACATGGGGAGGATAATAGGAGGCAATGCAGCCTGATGCAGGCACATATTATTACATTAGCGCTCTAAAGATATCTTACAGGTGGCACAGGAAATGTTTATAGTTAAGGTTCCCCAACACCTTCCAATATAAGACTCTGTTTTTAGTTACTTATACATTTGTTAAACTTTAATTGTGCAGGATGAAATTTTCCATACTGGGTGGCTGCCTCCGTGTGATTATTTTTTCTGAAAATTTTAGCTAAAAATGGTTTTGCTATTTCCCAGAATAAGGTTGGGAAATACGTGTTTTGCCAACGTTAAAAAGATTCTTGCAATTATTTCATTGCTAGGCTCTAGCACCCTTCCCCCCCCCCCCCATGCTTTGGAACAGGGAGTTGAAATTTGGCAGAGGGTTGGACTGGGCTTCATCCCCATGCCTTTTGTCATGCCCATTGACATCTTCCCAAATTTGAGCAAGTTATAAATTCCTGAAAATCTCAGTTCTCACATGCTCAGTGGAGACTTGTTACAGTTTGGCAGCTAAATGATCTGAAGATTCTGTCTACACTAAGCATGCCCCATCCCCTCACAGCTCCTAGTGCCAACCAGAACACACACCATCCTCACAGAGTGACTGAGCATGCACAATCCCTGGGCTATGCAGGACTTTCCCTGAAATTGCTCCTCCCAGCAGCCAGGGCTGTTGATCACCACAACTGAGAGCAGGGACACAGTCTCTTCTGTGCTCCCAGTGCCGGTGCCCAGGCAGCCTGGAGGAGCAAGAAGTGCAGGTGGCAACCTGACTGAAATGCAGTGAGACAAGAGATGACAACAGCGGGTGCTCAGGGGGAATGGGAAATAGAAGCAAGAGCTGGAAAGGTTAAAGGAGCAGGAACACAGTGAGGAGAACAGGAGCGGGGGAAGGACAGGGGCACAAGTGTGTGGGGAGAGGGGGAGGAACAGGAACCAGGTGGAATTATAATGGCAGTCCATAGGAGCAGGAGCTGGGGATTGGTGCAGAAAGGCACAGCGGGAGGCTGGAGGGAGTTAAGGGCACAAGAGTTCATAACCTCCAGAACATGCTCCCCTACCGAACCTGGAAATGAACCAATTGTTTCCAAGTCTAGCAAATAGCTGTGAAACCCACTGGCAACATGTGTGTTTCCATGTCCCTCTAGTGGCAGATCAACACAGAAGATGATAACCCGGTACTTCATCAGCTCAAGCGGTAAAAGACTGTACTGTGGATCTAAAGATCTCTCCATGCAGCAGATGACTCATGTAGCGAGGAAGGGTCAGCATAGTTCCACTGGATGACATTTTTGTTTGTTCAGTGTTTAAGTTTTTAGAAACGTAGGCGATTACATTAAAAGCACGACATTAAAAGAATGCCGAGGTTGTGAAGTCAAGCGCTTAACGTTTTCACAGGCGAACAGGTGTCTTTCTGAAATGCAGGTGTGTTCCTCGTTTTCTGGGTAGCTGACGTCTTAGGAGTAATTTGCAGACGTGGTGAGCACTCATGACGGCAACAAAGGTCAGTGGGAGCTCTGCTCTGAACATCTGCTCTAAAGTGTTAAATACTGTGCAAACTCAGGCCCTCGGTGTCTCAGATTAGGCCCTTGCAAGAAATGTACAGTTTGATAATTTTGGCTTTAATCTCTCTGCATCACTTTTCCATGTGCAAAAGGGGGATAAATAATATCACATGGAATCATAGACTTTAAGGTCAGAAGGGACCGTTATGATCATCTAGTCTGACCTCCTGCACAACGCAGGCCTCAGAATCTCACCCACCCACTCCTGTAACAAACCTCAAACCTATGTATGAGCTACTGAAGTCCTCAAATCGTGGTTTAAAGACTTCATAGCAGTGTTGAGATCATAAATGTTTGTAAAGAACTAAGATAGTAGAATAAGAGCAGCACAGAAAAGCCCATGAAGAAATTAATCATTCTGTATTCGGTACAGGTTTTGGATGGTGTACAGTAAAAAATGCATGGGGCAACATATTGAATGATGAGAACAAAAGGAAATATTAAATAGACATCTAACTGGTGAGCACCATCCACCCTGTGCACGGAATGAGGTGGGATCCTGTAGAAAAAACAGAATACAATTATCTAATTAAAGACTGTATCATAATGCACAAGAGGGCTAAGCAACCTTAATCTTGGCAATTGCCAACTTTCGAGAGCTTCACTTTGCAAACTTAATGTTCTTTACTATAGTTTTTTGGATCTATCTATCTAATCTATCCATGATGTTACTTTGCATTGATACAGAACCTTCCCCATAGGGTCTAAAAGCACTTTGCAAATATGAATTAATTAAATGTCACAACACCCTTTTGAGATAGGAAAATAATGTCCCTATTTTTACTGATGGGGAAACTGAGGCACAAAAGTGAAGTGACTTATCCAAAGTCACATAGGAAGTCTGTGGCAAAACTACAAATAGAATCCAGATCCCCCAGCTGCCAGTCACATGCCTGAACCAGAAGGGTATCTTTCCCCCATCTTCTTGTTTTGCTTAATTGATTCATTTGCATGCTGATTTTCTGTTTGGAATCCGATTAAATAAAATATAGGTGTAAACCATCTGAATTATTAAGTGATATTTTCTACAAACACGTTCAATATTTTGAAAAATATCTTGTCAGATAGAACTAAGAAAGTTCCATGCATCTTGCATTAAAGGAGAAAACGGTTTGTTCAAAGATCAACTCAAGATTAAAAAAAGAGCATAAGGCGGCTTTTCGGTCATTGGGATTTGGAAAGATGGCAGGTTAGGGAATGCGGGCTCCCAACAATAGTCTAACTAAGGCTCCCCAACATCCTAAGAGAAGCATTCAATGGTATTATGTTGATCGGGTTAAAGATATTTTTACTGTTGTGAAATCCTGTAATTTATTGTCTTTCTTCATTACTGGTTTTGGTAAATGATCAGCAGAAGTAAACTAATCAGAAATACTTTGCTTCCTGATTATTTAGTCACACAAATGATTTGATCACTGTGCCAGGAAGAGCAAACCAGTCTCCACCGGATGTCTGCCAACAAAAAGAACTAGAGTCTGACATGTTTTCCAGTACAAGCGCCTCATTATTAATTCATGGTCCAGATCTTCTGTACATGCTGTTACTAATATTAGGTTTCAGCAGAGTAATGAGCAGAAGTAATGGACTGACTGTCTTAATATATTGTAAATAACATTTGCAACATTAAATTCTAGCTTGGGTTTTAATTGGGACTTGACATAAATAAAGGGGTCTGTGCAGGGTATTGAAAATATTGCTAGTGTTTTCTAGCTGACATGCAAATAGGATAAGGAGTTCTGATCTAGACAGTGGAAGAGGTTAGTCTAATTTAGGAAGTTCTGTTTAGGGATGAATCTGCAATGGAACACCAAACTCCTTTAAAGTTCGGGGTAGTTTGGGGCTCCAGGTTCTGAAGTCAGACTTGGGCTCATCCTTATTATAAAGGGGAATTTTCATTATGTGACCTTGGTAAAAGTAGCTTTATTGGGCCAGGTCCTCTGATAGGATATGCGTGCTTCACATCACAAAGGTGGTGTAATCTGACTGTAAACCCAGTTTAACTACCCCAGGGCAGCTGCTGCTATTAATTACAGTTCTAGTACAACCTTGTGATTAGCAGACACAGGAATATTGGGTGAATTATTCCTCTGGCAGAACACAGAGAGGACAGTTTGTTGGGGGTATCTATCTATATATCTAGTGAGGGCAGTCGAGAGAGAGGGAGGCAAGTCCAGGTCAAAACCTTAAGGGTCTCCAGAGTCTACTGCATTGTTTCACTCCAGAGTGCAGCCTAGGTAGTTATCCCCTCCTTGGGTGGCTGGTTATACATAGATCAAAAGACTCATTTAAGAATCTGAACTGGGCAAAGGGCCACAGACATTTTTCTTGAGTGTGCTGTTCACATTTCTGAACTCATTCTCTTTGACAAGGGAGTTTTAATGAAGGTTTCCCAGTTCTGGAACTCACTCCTCCTCCTTGATCAGTTAGAGCCCGAATACATTAACCTATGGGCCACATGGCAAAGCCTGTTTTCCCAGGATTTTTCTGAATGAGTGAGTTGAGTAGATAGAGCGGGGAGCATTTCACTTCTGGTGCAAGTGGGTGGATTTTAATTAATAATGGTCACATGTAAATGTGCACTGCATTTTAAATCATCATCATAATTTGAAAGATATGCCTAGATCACTGGATAGTTACATTTCTTTACACTGAAATTAAAACAAACCAAAACCAATAAAGGCAGGACATTTCCACCTCAAGTGACTTTCAGACTTGGTCCTAGGTGGTGCACTACTGAAAGCCCTCAACTCTGTCTGCACTGGGAGTTGAAGCTGCTTAAGACCTTGCAGAATCAGGCTCAAAGATTTTTAAAATCACCATAAACCCCACCATCACAATTAGAACCCTCCTCGGTAGTCCCTCCAAAGCGCTCTCAAAAACCCACCTGTGCTGGGATGTCTAAAAAAGTACTTGACAACAGCTAAGCTGCCGGTGTGCTAACGTCCTGATCATTACACTAAGTAATAATCATCTTGCTGTTACCATGTCCCCCGCCTCCCCTCGCCTGTCGGTTGCTCTATACTTTGCTTGTAAGCTCTTTGAGGCAGTGACCCTCTTTTCATTATGTCTACATATACAGCACCTAGCACAATGGGCCTTGATTTGGACTGGGGCCTGTAGCTGCTACCACAATACAAATAACCATTATGTCTCAAAGAGGCAAAGCTTCGAATGTGCTTATTTTTCTACAAGTTTTATACTGCATTCCATCACCACAGAATCTGAGGGCCTTCCATGTAAAATCAGTAGCAACACAGAAGTCCACAGTGGACTTCATGGAGTGTCCGGCACTTCTTTTTTTGGAGTTAACACTGCGTGGGGTAGAGTTTCCTCCTCACTCCCCCTCCCACCTTTTTATATATATATATTTCATTCGTTTTTCTCCCCTGTCCTTTTCTTTTACTTCTTCTTCTTGTTGCTAGAAGTTATGAGCAGCAGTGGGGGTGTCAGGGTCATTCTTATGATAGAAAGGTTTTTATGGTGGGAGGGGCCCTACAAATGGCCCTGCTGGGGTAGGCACATTGCCAGACTGGGGAAGGTTGTGCTGTTCACGCTTCTGTTCTCTGGATGGAGGAATTCAGTGCATAGGGCTAAGACTTCATATCAGGCTTTTCCAAACAGTAAGTTCCCTTAATTGTTTTTTTGTTAACGGGTCATCATCCTTTTAAAAAAAACAGACTCTGATCCCACTGCTGAATTTTTATTTCTTTTCACTGACTGTGCTGCCAGGATTGATTTTTCTGATTGGTTACTGCCCCTTTCTAGGCTGCCACACAGCCTTCCCTCTGCTCAAGCAACGGTGGGGAGAGTGGGGCAAAGAAACTAGCCTACGACTTAGGAAACCTGAGTTCAATTCTCTGTTCTCTTGCAGCCTTCCTCTGTGGGCAAGTCGCTTAGCCTCTCTGCAGCTCAGGTCCCCGTCTGTAAAAATGGGGCTAATGGTACTTCCCCACCTCACAGGGGTGTTAGGTGGATAAATACATTAAAGACTGTGAAGTGCTTTGAGATCTACTGATGAAAAGCACTTTATATTTTATACAGCTGTGCTAAGTATTATTATTGAGTACATACCCTTTTCCAAGAGTCCAGACTACAGAGCTCCATTGAGGAACTGCATGGGCAACCACATTATTTTTCACCCCCCCCCCCTTAAAATACTGAGTGTTTTGTGCTTAAGCCAGGCATTGTAAGAGCTTCCTCATGCAGCTGTCAGTGCACCTCAACCTTGACCTGCAACACTCATGTCTCTCTGCCTCTCTTGAGCAGAAATTGTACCGATTGTACAATTATACTGAATGTGTGAGAAGTGCTCAAATTGGTAGTAACACAAGGCCACGGAGCCCATTTTCACTTATAAACTATAGTCCAAATTCTGCCCTCAGATGAGCATGCACAATCATTGCTTTCAACAGGCACTCACATGGGAGGACAACATTTAGTTTTAAGCTA
This sequence comes from Eretmochelys imbricata, assembly GCF_965152235.1. Classification (NCBI taxonomy): domain Eukaryota; kingdom Metazoa; phylum Chordata; order Testudines; family Cheloniidae; genus Eretmochelys; species Eretmochelys imbricata. Next base: position 10,097,460 of record NC_135580.1, read on the forward strand.
GGGTTTGAACTCTAGTTTCCAGAACAAAAAGGCAGAGGCTTTGAACGAACGCACTGAATGACTAATCTATTCTATAGACAAGCTATATGGCAACTCATTGTAATATTTTTCCATTGTTATTTACCCTGATGTCATGATGTACATTCCTTGTGGTTAAAAAAAATAAGCCAACTGTTAATTTAGGATTTCTTTCGCATTCCCTGGGGCAGCCCAAGAACTTTCTGGTGGGGAAAAAACAATGCCTGGCTCGACAAATCTCGCACAAATGGGAAAAAAAAAATCAAATTATAGATAACAAAAAAAAACCCAAAAAACAACCCACTTTCCATTTTACACCTCCTTCTATCTGAAGATCTTAAAGTGTTTTACAAACACTAATCAATGAAATCTGACCCACACCCCTGTAAGGTAGGTGAGTATTGTAACATCGAGAGATCCAAAGAAAGGAGGTGAGACCCCCTTGTGTTAAAACAAAAAATCCAACAGACTTTAATGCTGCCAGAGCCCTCACACAGATGCACCTAACTCTCCTATAGCTGATGACAGGTGGTACCGCTCAGCAAAAGAACACTTTATTTCAGTTCCCATTCTCCCAGCCTCTTTCTCAAACTACACACAGCTGCACATTAACTAATAGGGGATGAGATGACCACTGCAGCATTATGGTCTCCATTTTACGGTGTACATCAAGCTCTCTAAGATGTTAGGTGACTTGACCTAGGTCAGCCGGCAAATCTGTAGAAGAGGCAAGGCTAGGACCCAGATCTCTTGAGACCCTATCCTATGCTTTAGCCACTATACCACAATTTCTATTGGAGGGGTTATTTTATCTGTCTCTCACTATGTGTTTATACAGTGCCCAGGCCGATGGGGCCTCAATCTCAGCTGAGGCCTCTAGGTGTTACTGTAGTAAAAAAAATGCAAATAACAATAATGTCTTTGATTTAACTTTGGCACAATGAGCCCCCCGATGAGTGACGCAGTCTGTGCTTTCCTCCAGATAAAAAAGGTATCCCCTCACCCCACATGAATCAAGGAAGGAAATATCCTCTACACGCACACACAGCTAGCTCCTTAAGCTAAAGTCTTCCTCACACGTCCCAGGGCAGAATAAGAAGGAAGAATGTGTTTCCTATAACTGAATATTGCTCCATATAATATTTTACTCTGTGATACCATATAGATGGGAGTGTTGGGAATAGCTAGATAAAGAGACAGATAACTTCAAAGAAAACTAACCCTGCAGAAGGTGCTTTGTAAGACAGACACAATAAAAGGAAGTAAGATGCCAACCAATCCATAGGCAACTCAAATGCAATACAGATTTGCCAGTCCTTCAACAGGGCTCAGTGAGCCTCCGGAGTCCTTTTCCTCCCCCATCACAGCCTTTAGGTAACTGTTTGCAGGAAATTCAAATACTTGTGAGCTGGCAAGCTTTGCTGCTTCACAAGCTCTAACGAATGTAAACACTTCTGTTTCAGCACATCTGCCATTGCAATACCTACAGCTTTTCCAGAACCAAAGGATTAACTTTATTGTGCCTTTGCTCAGCAGATCTGGTAACACAATATTGTACTTCTAAGACGACAGATTACTCACAAGTTTCTGGACGCTACATCTTTAGAAACTCATTCTACTTAAAGATAAGTGTTGAATCTTGTAATCCCAAAAACATCCAGCTGATGTAAAAACCAGCTATACTACAGACCAGATGGATACTGTTTTTCCTTTGGTTATTTGGATGTTCCAAAGAGCAGTGCCTTTATGATCATTTTTTGCACTTTTATATTAAACAGATGCAGCTTGTTTGTAAAGACAGTTCCAAGTCATTTTTCTTTAAATTTATGAAACAAAACAAAAAGACAATGGCATAGAGTTTTATTTTTTATGATGTTGGAATTCACTGTATGAGGGTAAAAGTGTAGACATTATATAAATATAGGGACATTACAGGGTTTTTAAATCTATCTTCTAATACATATCTACACACACACACTTAAATATAAATAAATATACGTAAGTCTGACTCTACCCCCACTACCAATGTAACTCCATGGACTTCAGTGGAGTTATCCCGGGTTTACACCCGTGTGAATGAAGATCAGGCACTATATATTAGGGTTGCCAGCTTTCCAATACCGAAAACCCTTTCCCCGAGGCTCTGCCTCTGCCCCACCCCTTTTCCAAGGCCCTACCCCCACTCACTCCATCCCCCCGTCCTGTGCTCTCCCCCACCCTCACTCACTTTCACCAGGCTGGGGAAGGGGGTTGGGGTACAGGACGGGGTGAGGGCTGTGGCTGAGGGCGGGGCCAGGGATGAGGGATGTAGTGTGTGGGAGGGAGCTCAGGGCTGGGGTATGGGAGGGGGTATGGGGTGCAGGTTCTGGGATGGAATTTGGGTGCAGGAGGAGGTTCTGACCTGGGGCAGGGGGTTGGGGTGTGGGAGGTGGTTTGGGGCGTGGGATCTGGGCAGCACTTACCTCAGGTGGCTCCTGGAAGTGGCTGGTATGTCTCTGCAGCTCCTAGGTAGAGGCGTGGCCAGGGGGCTCTGCGCACTGCCCATGCCTGCAGGTGCCATCCCCACAGCTCCCACTGGCCACAGTTACCAGCCAATGGGAGCTGCAGAACCAGCGCTCAGGGCAGGGGCAGCGTGTGCAACCCCTGTGGCCACTCCTTGCACCTAGGAGCAGGATATGTGGGTCACTTCTGGGAGCAATACGGAGCCAGGGCAGGCAGGGAGCCTGCCTTAGCCCCGCTGCACAGCCAACTGGACATTTAGCAGCCTGGTCAACAGTGCTGACCAGAGCTGCCAGGGTCCCTTTTCGATCAGGCGCTCTGGTCGAAAACCAGACACCTGGCAACCCTATTATATATATAGTGTATATTCTATATACAGTTCTCTTTATAGAAGCATATTACTAATTTTAAAATGTTTCTGTTGTTCTGTAATATTTAGTCCCTGATTCTACGCTCTCACTGACTGAGTATAACAGAAACACTTAAAAACAAAACAAAACAGTAAGACACCTTTATAAAGAGTATTGTTTCCCTAGTAACTGAATGCCAGCTTCTTTTTGACTGATTACATGTAGGGACCAGCATGTGTCCCAATATAGGGCCTGACCGTGAAAGGTACTGAGTACTCACAACTTCTGTTTGCTTCCATAGGAGCTGACTGTTCAGCATGTCTCAAGATAATTTCCTTAATTTCTATGGCTAGCCAGGCACAGATAGGCTAAAAATAAATATGCATTTGTGTTGCTGACCTATTCAAACTGTGACTGACAGCCCCTAGAGCAATTTGCTAGCTAATCAGGTAGGAGGCTTCTCCCATAACCCTGGCCTCCACATTCAGTTTTGACCTCTATTGTGAAATGTTTTGCCCTTTGACCTAAGAAGAAAATGAAACTCAGTATATGACCAATTCCATTACACAGAATGGACACAATACAGTTAGATCTAAAAGCTTTTGAAATTAAATTAACTACTTAAGAAACATACTTAAAACCTGAAATGCAGGATAAGGACCTTCACTTGGTTGAAAGTGCTCCTTTTCCCTTTGGTCTTAAGAGGCCCGACCAAAACTGACCTCATCCCAAAATATTTCACATTCCAAGACTGCCCATTCTCAAATATTTAATTATAAGTCAGCTTGGAAGGATTAGATTTTTATTGGTAAAGGTCGATTTCATCCGACACACATGAACTGATGAAAAAAATATTTCCATCAGTAATAGTCAAAAATATATAGACGGGCAAAGTGAGAAAAATGCTGCTTGAAAATTATTAGAGCTTGATTTAAGGATATATACTTTGTGTATTTTGACATGTGATGTTGACCATTTGTGTCTGAACAGTCATAATGCTTTAATGTTTTGCATCTCAACACCTACTGTCATTACATAATTACTATCTGACCTCCCCCCATCCCCTGACAATAGTTTCTGGCAAATGTAAAATTTGAAACTGATAAAAATAGAAAAAAGACCTGAAACCCGTAATTTCATGTAACTGAAAATTTACATTGACAAAAATATTAAAAAAATGCTTAAAAATAAATATCAATATTATCTGTCAAAATTAATAAAAATTGAATTCTGCCAAGTCTTATTATGAGTATTGTTATTGCTACTGACTATTATTTTCAGTCTGCCCTTGGTTACTTTATTTGTTATAGCCTGAGGCTCTATTATCAAGATTATAAACCAATGCTATTATAATTCCCTACTTCGGATGGCCTAAGTTTTGGAAACATTCATCTTCCGGGCTGAAATTTGCTATGCTTGGTTCCTGTTCAAAAGCATTTTTTTACTTTGAAAGTTTGAGCAACAGAACTTCAGGCTTTACTGAATGAGTGAAAAAAATGCATTTCTGCACTACAGTAAAAAATAAATAAATCAGGAGACCCTTTTCGTCACAATATCTTGGTAGTCCAAATGGCTGAATTGGGAGCTGTGGAGCTAGTGCTTGGGGCAGGGTGGAGGCAGTGCACAGAGCCACCTGCCATGCCTCTGCCTAGGAGCAGCCAGGATAGGTCGCTGCTTGCGGGGAGCCGCCCAAGGTTAGCACCCCCCGGATTCGGAACCCCACACTCCCTCCCATGCCCCAACCCACTGCCCCAAACCCCCTCCCTCCCAGAGGCCGCGCTCCACACCCCCTCCCGTGCCCCCACCCCGATCCCCCTCCTGTACCCAAACTCCCTCCCTCTTAGTTAACGGTAATTTTTCACTTACTGGCACCCCTGATTCCCGCAACATGCCGGATAAAACAGCTTTGCTGTATATAGAACAATATAAACGAGTCACTGTCTGTATGAAATGTTAGTTTGTACTGACTTCGCTAGTGCTTTTTATGTAGCCTGTTGTAAAACTAGGCAAATATCTAGATGAGTTGACATGCCCCCTGGAAGACCTCTGTTTATCCCAGGGGTACACATAACCCTGGTTGAGAACCACTGCTCTAGTCCCACTGCTCTAGATAGTCCCTTCCTGGCAGCCACCCCTCTCCTTTGATCTCCATCATCCCCCAGCTATTGCTGACCCAGCAATTAGCCACAATTGAGAAGATAATTTGCCTACCTGTTAACCCCTTAGTGGCTGTGGTGGAATGGCATCTATCCACCCCATGTTTCAGAGTAACAGCCGTGTTAGTCTGTATTCGCAAAAAGAAAAGGAGTACTTGTGGCACCTTAGAGACTAACCAATTTTATCTGAGCATAAGCTTTCGTGAGTTACAGCTCACACCCTGTTACTGTCCTCCAGAACTGACTTTACTGGAATTATTCCAGATTTACACTGGTGTAGCTGAGAGCAGAATTTAAACCTAAATGTTCCCAGTCTGCCTTTCAGAACAATGCAGTGGCGTGACATAGTCACTCTCCTCTTTGGAGAATGCAATGTCCTCAGTGCCTGTCAGACTATTTGAAATTCCTTTCTGAGTTCTCATCTCCACCCTCAAAATGGATCGCTGTGCTGCAAATAGAATTTACCATGCCAGTCCGTGGATGCTCAAAAACTGCTGTCAGAGATATTTCTGTAAAAATATGCCATTATAAATGCTTGGGAGCAATGGGAGCTAATCACACAGGGTTGGTCTGGTTTGGGGGTAAACATCATTGATTCAATAGCTACAGACCTCGTCCTCCTGTCTGGAAACTGCCACTTCTAAATTACCCAACTGCACTCCAGCTGAGAGTCCAGATCTGAACTCTCCCAAATTTGGGGGCATCTGAGTCTCAATACTAGAGCATTTCTAAAATTAACACCGTAGATAGCATGCTGCTCAGGTCTGTGCATTGCCTGTAGCCGAGTTCATCAGAGCTTAGCTGTGGGGAAAATGAACAACCACCATGGTACAAATACAAAATGAAAATAAGTCAGTCAGAACAGCTTTGCTACAGTCTGTGTTCCTGAAGCGTTTGGTTTATGCTAAAGGATCAAGAGGGGCTCCATAGTTAGCTAGTCTCATGCCGGAGGTGCCAATGGACTGGTTTGTCCTCCTTCACCACATCCCAAAAGACCAGCATATCTTAGCATGCCAGAGTATCCACTGAAGGTACAGCAGCTCCATCCATCTAACTGATCAGGAGGAAGAATGATCCAGTAGTTACAGTGCCAGCCTGAGCCATGAGAGACCTGGTATCAATCTACCACAGGCATCCTATGTGACCTGAGGCAAGTTACTTTGTCTCTCTAGGCCTCCATTCCCTGTAGAATGGGGGAAATAGCTCTGCCCTACCACACAGGTACGTTGTGAAGTTGAATAAATGCATTACAGTCTGTGAGGTGCCCAGGTACTATGGTGACGTGGGCCATATAAAGTATCATAACTAGATTATCAACATACCTGCCACTTGCTGAGCACTTTTTGTGACGTGTTTACAGTTGCTCCATCATACAGCACCCCCCCCCCACTTATAGTAGACTTATACTCTACACGGGCCTCTTTTCTACCCAGGCCCTAGACCAGCTGCCCTCACTCGTTGGCAGAACCTTTAATAAGGCACACAGAACAACTGGTTCTGCATAAATCGTTCAGCTCTGCAATGAATGATTATAATGATTAATTATTTGTATTCCAGTAGCACTTAAAGGCTGCAACCAAGATTAAGGCCTAGTGTGCTAGGCTCTGAGCATAGTAAGAGAGACTTAACACCAATCTTATATCTATTTTTCTCAGCGTTTTTTTTTTTCCTTCCCATTTTGAGAAGAAAAATCAATCTTTGTGCCAAAAGACAGACAATGCAAGCAGATGTGAGCATTTACTTTCATGGTCATGCAGTTTGGAAAAAGTGCTCCAAGACAGGGCTCTGAAATGGGGGGTTGGGTGGAGGAGGGAAAGGTTATTATTCATCTGGCTCTTTTTTGGTTATCAAGCAGTTCTATTTATTGAATGACTTGAATGGCCAAGAGAGTAAGGAAAAAGGACAGGAGGTTTCTGCATGTCATAATAAAAATAAACCAAATCTAACAGTGACAACTCACAGCAAGGGTGGGCTCAGCAAAGTGCTGGGAAAAGTGGAGCAAAACACCCCAAAGAAGACTGCTATGAAATTTGGGTTTTTGCTACATTTACACATATCGCAGCAGATTCATATATATCCTGGTATAGGGGCACTGGTTAGTGAAAAGCATCTATTTTAGATACTTACAGGGCCCTGTCTACTGTAATATCCAAGAGCCTCACAATCTTTTCATGTATTTATCCTCATAACAACCCCTTGTGCTATGAGGCTAAATAGGGAAGTGCTATTTATCCCTATTTTATAGATAAGGAACGGAGGCAAACAGACACACTAAGGGTATGTCTAAACTTGCCATTTAAAGCAGAAAAAGTTCCTTTTTGCGCAAAAACCGTGGGAGTGTCTACACTTGCCAATGACTTTTTGTGGTGAAACTCACCACAAAAGAAAATCACCTGCACGAGAGGCGTACAGCTCTTACTGGTGATGCTTTTGCGGTGATGTGCAAGTGAAGACATGTTCTTCCTGTTTACACAGCTTTTAGCCTCCTGAGGATATCCCACAGTGCCTAGGTGATCACTCTGGCCAGCAGCTCTGCTGCCAGGTAAACAGACACTGCCCCTTCCCCTGTAAAGTCCCGGGAACTTTGAAACTCTCCTTCCTGTTTTCTTGGAAAGTGCTCACTTACGATCTGGCCAGGTGATAATGCCTGCTCCACGGAGCAAACAATCTCCTCCTTGGAGCAATGCTGAACTACTGGAGCTGATCAGTGTTTGGGGAGAGGTGGCCGTAGAGGGACCCAGGATGCCCCGCGATCAGCCCCCCCTTCCCAGAAGACCCATCGTCAAAATGGAGAGCGCTGCACTGTGGGATAGCTGCCCTCAGTGCGCTGCTCTGATCGGGGATGGAAGTGCTGCAAATGTAAACACTCTCTGACACCTGTGGAAGTAGTGAGTACACAAACCAGCGCTTTTCTTTCACCAGTTCACTATCACCGTCGAAACGGACAGCGCAAAACCTCTGCAAGTGTAGACATAGCCTAGGGCTACGTCTACACAGGGACAAAAGTCTCACAGCATGGGATAGCTGACTCGTCTTTACAGCATTACTATTGCCTAGACTATCCCTTTACCGTTCTTTCCATACAGGTGTGAATATTCAGTAAATGTTACAGCAAAAAACTACATCCACCGGCTACCAGCTACGGGCCTCTGCCACATAAACCCTAACGTAGCTGTTGTCGTTCTGTTCAGAATCCACCAAGTAAATTGCTAAATCTCTCCATCACTATATACATTCACTAAATCATATGCTGGGCACAGGACTGTAAGAACGGTTGATGATGAAACGGGGGACAACGTGTTATATTTGGGAAAGCACCGGTTATTTTGTAACAGTTTAAAAGTTGTTTTGTAGTCACACGTTTGCACTGAGCAACAGCCTCTGTGTAACGTTACTGGCTGGAAAGAGAGTCAACAGAGACTTATATCATCTATCCAGCCTCAGTCTTTCCCCTTGTCTTATTCTACAGTATCTTCTGCCATGTTGTTGGATGCATTTTGTTGTATAGTTCAGTATAGTTATTATGTGCAGTAAAGGGCTTTGCACTGCCAGTGTTTTAAATAAATTATTATCATACCTACCTCTTTTATATAATGCTTTTGTTCCATAAAGCTCACATTTTTAAGTGCTTTGCTGATCAGGGATGGGATTACTGGCATGTTTAAATTTAAGCAGTCGCTCAGCTGCTATGCTAGATCAGGGCTCAGAGAATAGAGGCACACATTTTTTATTCAGTTAATTTAATAATAATTTTACTAATGACTTATTGGATGGAATATTGGTAAATACTTCACCCAGCTCTAATTCTGTCATTGGAGCACCTCTCGTGGCTTGAGTAATGTGTGCTTTGAGATTATTTTAATCTCACCATGCTGGTAATGTGCACTGACCATGTTTTATCTCGTTAAAGTAAATGGTTAGGGAATTGCACGGAGCTGTTTGATCGGTGTAACATGATTTAAGAGAATGGTTATGCCTTTATTCAGTTCATAATCCTGTGTAATATCTCTGTATGATTCATTACAACAATAGGCAAATTCATAATAGCTGCCAATATATATGTATATGACAGCAAAAAAATATTTCCTGCCTCCTGTTACAGTAGATTTGAAGAGTTACACTAATGCAAAACCACCTCAAAGAATATTATATTTATTTAAGACAGTCTAACATTCAGTAGCACCTTAGTGGGTAGTCCCACTGAGATCAATGAGGGTAGTAAGCACTATGAGTCAGGCACCGTAAATCGAAGAGATTTTCTAACACACTTGGGGTTTTTTTAATTTGCTTTCTGTTTTTTCAAACCATTAGGTTATGCTCAGGTCACATTTTCAAGCTTTTATCTGCAATTGTGAGGGCTAGATATGTGCTTAGGAATAGCAGTTTCTCTCACCAAGGCAACAAAGAGAATCTCCATATTCTTCCTCTCTCAGGTCACCTCCCATACCTTTCTTCTCCCTGTCTCCTATCACAAGCATGAAGCCTGCCTATGGGATGTACAAACTACTGTAGCTAAGGTTCACTAGGATTCTTCTCTCTCTGCTCCTTTTTTCAATTCTGTCCTGTCACATTTGAGTTTGAGTTGAACTTTTGACCCCACAAGCATTAAACTTGCCTTTTTATCCAATGATCATTTTGTATCATGGCACTGGCATGTGAGTCAGGAGTCCAGGGTTCTATTCCAGGGCTCTGCCAATAACTTGCTGGGTGACCTTGGGCCTATCACTTCATTCCTCTGTGCTTCTTGTTTTCCTATCTATTAAATGGAGAATGAGACTGTTTCCTTTGTAAACCACTTTGAGATCTGCAGACAAAAAGTGCTATTTAAGAGATTAGTATTTTAAATAATGTTGCTATATTTTAGGATAGGGAAGGAGCTAGATAGTAGTGTGAACTTAATCCTCACCAGGAGATTCTGTATTGTTCTTAGGACCCACCCTCTCAAACCTAGGGTTAAAAAGAATCTTAGGGTCTGATCCAGTGCCCAGTGAGAATCATTCCGCTGACTTCAATGGGGCTGGATTAGATCCTTTAATCAGTAACATTTCCCAAAGCACAGTGTTTGCAATCAAACCACCTAAGCATGTGAACAAGCCCCACTCAAGTTGAGCACACGCTTGCATGCTTTACTGAATCAAGTCCTAAAAAGGTGCATAATGTAATACCCCAGTCCTCTAGTATTTCACAGCTGATCATCCAACCTGGATAATTACATTCACTCCTGACCCTTCCTATCGCACCATGTTAATGTGTGGACTTGTCACATTTCATCCCACTGGTAGCTGCACTTCAGTGGCAGGAAACAATCTGAGTATAGTAGGAATATTTGACAGTTAAATGTATAACATGTTTTGGGATCCTTCAAAGGCTCTGTTATAAATACAGATAAATCACTATTATCATTCACAAGAGAAACCCCACTTACCGTTTTCAAGGGGAAATACTTCTACAATTAGATTTATTAATTCAACCATTCTTCTGGCAAGCTAAAAAGAAAGCAATGAGCACTTACCCATGCTCAGCTAATCTTGAATAACTTCTTTACATACCACTTGTTTTGAATTTTCAAGTATATATTCAGGTTGTCGCCTTTGCATCATTTATCACTTTTCTCGAATGTACTGCTTCAAAAGGAAGCATATCTACAGAATTACTCTAAATCACATGGATGGGATAAAGAGGAATCCAAAATGTGACACACTGTCAGTTGAAACACTCCATCATTTGCTTAATCTCACAGATCAGTTACATTTTGGGGGTTCTCTTTTATATATATGAGCCTCTTTTCATTTTTCAGAAGGATCCTCCAAGTAACAAATATTTGTGGGTGGGTATAGGTTCAAAGATAAGGTGAGGACAAGATTTTACTCGCTTAACCCGAGGTAAATCAGAGGTAACTTCACTGAAGCGTACGGAAATACTGGGTTTATAAGCAGACTAGCTGAGATCCATAACTGGGTGAAATAAATATATATATAAAGCCATTTTCTGAAAGACTGAGACAGACTTAACCACTCCGGAAAGAGATCTTGGAGTCATTGTGGATAGTTCTCTGAAAACATCCACTCAATGTGCAGCAGCAGTCAAAAAAGCAAACAGAATGCTGGGAATCATTAAGAAAGGGATAGATAATAGGACAGAAAATATCATGTTGCCTCTATATAAATCCATGGTATGCCCACATCTTGAATACTGTGTGCAGATGTGGTCACCCCATCTCAAAAAAGATATATTGGAATTGGAAAAGGTTCAGAAAAGGGCAACAAAAATGATTAGGGGTATGGAACGGCTTCCATATGAGGAGAGATTAATAAGACTGGGACTTTTCATCTTGGAAAAGAGACGGCTAAGGGGAGATATGGTTGAGGTCTATAAAATCATGACTGGTGTAGAGAAAGTAGATAAGGAAGTGTTGTTTACTACATCTCATAACACAAGAACTAGGGGTCACCAAATGAAATTAATAGGCAGCAGGTTTAAAACAAATAAAAGGGAGTATTTCTTCACACAATGCACAGTCCACCTGTGGAACTCCTTTCCAGAGGATGTTGTGAAGGCCAAGACCATTACAGGGTTCAAAAAAGAACTAGATAAAGTCATAGAGGATAGGTCCATCAATGGCTATTAGCCAGGATGGGCAGGAATGTTATCCCAAGCCTCTGTTTGCCAGAAGCTGGGAATGAGTGACAGGGGATGGATCACTTGATGATTACCTGTTCTGTTCATTCCCTCTGGGGCACCTGGCACTGGCCACTGTTGGATGACAGGATACTGGGCTAGATGGAACTTTGGGCCGACCCGGTAGGGCCATTCTCATGTTCTTAACCCTAAACTCTGGTTACGAGTGTACACAGGTATGAGCAAGCAAGTGCTTGTGGAAAATGGTACAAAGCCCCCTGCATAGCAAGAGGGCAGTAAGCCATAATTCTAGAGCAGAAAATTTCATTCTCCATAAAGTTGCAAAGGAGAAGAAAGGGGTGTGGCTTACCACAAAATAAATGTGGCCTGAACGAACGCCAGCATCAGCAGATCTTTGCTGACAGACTGAGGAGTTTTCAGTATGCAACATCTGACCAATTTATTCTACCTCTGTGGAGTATGTTAAGTGCAAGGAGACATAAAACCACTTTGTACTGTGGTCACATGAGGTTTTTCTCAGGTCCACTGGCCCATCTTTGTGCACAGCACTCTACCTGGCCTGATAATACAGCAGTGTATCAATACAACTGTAGGGGCACATTCTTGAACTAACCCTTTAGGTATCAAGCAAGCATTTGTTTTTTCCCAAGGGCCAGCTGGGATTTGACTTAATGAATTTTCCATGGAAACATGCTTAAGAAAATTGTGAAGAATTTTTTCCCACTTGAGCTCAGTATCTGAAATCTCTACCAACTGAGCTAATGCAGTATCTGTGATGAATCATCCCTGAGTTACCTCTGACCGTGCTGGAACCTGAGGAGTCATCCCTGAGCCAGAGAGTCTGATGCGTCATCAGAGGTAATTACCTGCAGGTCTTGTGATAGGCCCTATACCATTCGACCAAGGTTCAGCCAATCCTCAAGCAAAGACGTACTCATGTTATCCAAAGGCAGGTATTTAGGCTCCTAAGGGAAGCAGTTTCTCCATTCTGCTCTGGGAACACTCCCATTGCCTAAGAGTGCTGACAGACTGTCCTTGCTCCTGCACTAGCCGGTGCTTGTTTCTACGCTGGTCACGCCCTGCCTCAGCTGGCCACCTGGTGATTCTGATAGTGTCTCCATTAGATATCAGTAGTGGTAGCATTTATAGCATCTTTCCTGGCCATTAGTCACAAAGACCATTACATGCTTGGCAAGTCTTATTGGACCATATAGGAGTTTTAAATTATTACACAATGTTTCCATGATCTTACCGCTCCAGATCGTATGTGCCTTTTAGCCTATCATCTCTTATTGCTCACTTTCTCTCTCTCTTTATTCTATTTGCTTTGACTATGTTAATCTGGAGTTTAAATGCTTTTTAAAATAATTGCAACATTTTTACAACCTGAAGCAAGACGCGTATGAAAGAGAAAAGGAGTAAAAGCCACCAACTCAAAAAAATAAAATAAAAAAAAGATGTATGTGCCCTTAACATGAGCTCACAATAAATATTTAAATTTCAATATTAGAAACATATTGATCATCAATTGTTTATCCTATTCCAAGCAATAAATATTTAAATTTCAATATTAGAAACATATTGATCATCAATTGTTTATCCTATATCTAGACTTGGAAGGATTACTGTTTTTAATCAGAAAATGTTGATTTCCCCATACACCCACAATCTTATGAAACATATTTCCATCCATAATTGAAATTTATAGATAGGCAAAGGGGGGGGAATGCTGCTTGAGAACTTTTTAGAGTTTGATTTATGGTTATTCACTTTGTATATTTCAATATGTGATTTAATTTGTGTTTTAATGGTTACAAAACGTTTACTTTTTGAATGTCAACATCTATGGTCATTAAATAACTATTGTCTGACCCCACCAGAATTTCCCAGACATAAAAATTTAAATCAATAAAAAGAGAAACCAAAACCCCATAATTTTGCACAACTGTGAACATTTAAGTGTTTTAAAATGCTCCCAAACAAACATTGATATTGTCTGTCTTAATTACAATAAATAAATAAAAATAAATATCATGTTGTGCCAAGCCGACCTATGTCACCGCTGTAAATATTGTAATCTAGGAAGAAATTCACCCTGAGTGAGGACCAGCACAAAGCTGATGCATCACTTGAACCCCCATAAAGCCAGATTTTCAAAAAAGCTCAGCTCTTAAGCACATATTTAAAAGGCAGGGGTAAAAACCTGTCCCCCTTGAATTTAAAGGGATTTTTTTGCTTGCAGAAGCTCCCAGTGTGACACTTATTTTGGTGCCTAAACGGGAGCTGAGCTCTTTTGAAAATCTGGACCAAGGTTCTGTCACAGGTCCAGCCTGCAGCTGGCAATGATCTCTCTCCTTTATAGTAACTGTTGTTGCTACATGCAGGAGAAACCACACTTTGCATAGCAATCAGATTATTTTAATGATTAGCCAATAATAATATTTGTTCATAATAACAACTGGTGCTTATACATGCTTTTCATCTAGGCTTCAAGAGAAAAAAAAGCCAAGGTCAGAGATCTTTGCTAAAGGGCATGTCTACAATGCAATAAAAGACCCAAAGCCGGCCTGTGTCCGCTGACTTGGGCTCAGGCTGTGGGACTATAAAATTGCAGGGTAGACATTCAGGTTCAGGCTCTGAGCCTGGGGTGTGGGACTCCATGAGAGAGGAGGGTCCCAGAGCCCAAGTCTGAACATTTACACTGCCATTTTATAGTCCCCACAGCCTTAGCCTGAGTCAGCTGACCTGGGCCAGCTGTGACTGTGCCATGGGTTGTCTATCACAAGGTAGACGTACTCAAAGGTTCTCACCTAAGAAGTATGTCCATTCAAAAGGACCATAAAAATCTTACTCATTCACAGATAGAAGAAAAATGGTTCTAGTTTCCTTTGAAAAACCTGATTTTAAAGACCCACCAAGTTTTGAAATGCCTGATAGTGAAACATTGAGGAAAATAACTTAGCTCTCCAAGCTCTTTTGAATATTTCTATCTTCAACAAAAACAAAGGGGGGAAACTCGTATTTAAGAATAACAATCTGGCTTCCAAGCAGAATTTCGGTGACGCTCTCTGATTAAAAAGTGAAGTGAAACTTTCCCATAGTCCCAGGCACACTGGCCCAAAATGAGCTGTGGGATGCTCAAACAAACATTAAAGGGTGCCATGTTCTAAATTTCCAACTCCATTTTAGATACATGGAGCTGCACCTCATGACTGCAGACTTTATTGGGCTGGTAGATCTGTGCCTGAGTAAGGAATGGTGGGGAAAGACAAGTTCATTTTTGTGGCCTCCTGTCAAGTCAGGATGGGAATGCATTGGCAGGGTAGTGTAGGGGGAGACTTTTTGCACTGCATTGTGCTGTACCTATTAGACAGATGAATAGAAGACTTCATTCCTGAGGGCTGTCACTTTGGAGCACTTTTCAGTGGAGCTGGGACCAAGATGCATCATTCAAATATTTTTGAGGAATCTGGGCATTTGTGGGCTCCTGCCAATAGTGACAATTCTTCAGTTTTAAGGGAAAATGTATACATATTTTAATCATCATCATATGAGCACTCTCCACTCCTACTGGGAATTGAAGGTACTTAGCATTTCAAGATTGGGCTCTCTATTGCTTACAATGTATCATTGCAAGACATATGTTACTGAAATAGACTAAGAGTTAAAGTATACAATAGATGAGCTGCACAGTTCTTTGACAGCATCTTTATTAAGGGCTTCTTTCCTTCATCTGAAGTTATTGTGGTAAGCGTATTCACACCAATGTAGGACCGGAATTTACATCTGCTGCAGCAGGTGATTAAACTCCTATGGAGTGCTAAAGGAGCAGGGCCACAATTAATGTAACCTGTTAACTATCTATTATAATCCCTGTTTTAGGACTTCATAATTCAACCATAAAATGCCCTAGTCAATTCAAAACTGGCGTTTAGCGATCTTGACCTGATTTAAAAAGAGACAGACCCAATCTGAGGTAGCTAGATGGATAACAAGCATTGTGTGGTAACACCCTCCCTTTCATTAAAAGCTCTTCCCTTCAACATTACCGTTTATATATCTTATAAATATTGTACAAAAACTATATTGGTGTTGATGAAAAGGTCTGACTTAAAGATACTTGTAAAAGCAAAGGGATTCAGACTTAACATTTCCCCTGCTTTCTTAGGGGCTTACTTTCATCTCACCATTAATAGGAGCAGGATGCGTCCACCATCACAGACTTTTGTGATCATTGCATGACAAATACCTTTGGTCTGACCCATTGATGTCTATGGGATTCTCTGTGCGGAGAATTTGCAAGATGGGGCCTGTGTGCTTTGTGAAAACATTAGGCCCATAACTTAGTCAGTGATTAAAAGGATTCCCTAGCCATGAATTACTTTTCTTTCATCAGGGTAAATGAGACCCTTAGTTAGCCTAATAGATTTTTGCATTAGATAAAAACAATAGCTTATAAACAGAAAAGAATATTCTAGAGGATGAGTCGTGCCCGTGATCTGAGGAGCACTAAAAATGAGATATTGTACAGGAACTCTTGTAAACCACACATAGGAACTCTTGTAAACCACAGATTAAAACTCCCTAAGTAGGCACTGAAAAGATAGACCATAATGACTCAAACAAAAAAAAATCTTGAGTGTGCTGGTTGAAAATCTAGAGACAGGTACTGTACAAAGCTCATTTAGAAGAACGGTGGCAATGCTTTTGTCAACCTGGTGTGGAAACAACAAATCAGATAATTTTTTTGTAAGCCACTGTGAGAGTTGTCAAGTACCTTATGTTCTGAACCCACTCATTCACTATTTTTCTGATATGGGGCTATGTGATCTGTAACAGGCTGCCAGGATGTTGTAAAGACTTCTATACAATCCGTCTCTCAAGAACTGATGCCAGGTGCCATTGCAAACATTTAAAGGATTTCTGACCTTGGAGTGTCAAAAAACTTTCTTAAAATATTACATTTTTTTTAACATAATGAGAAACATAATAGATCCAGGATGAAAATGCATTACTCGTTTAAAATTAAAACACTGCTTTTAAATACAAAGCTTTTGAATGTGTAAGCTCAATGGTATACATCTCTATTTTACCACTCTATAATGTATTCTTTTAGGGTGAAGTTCATTGCTATTCAGAGAGCACAGAGAATCAAGTCGATTGGGGTAAATAGCCATCTAAAATGTTACATGCCAGCTGAAACATTATATCACATTGTTTAGCCCTACAGACTGGCTACACCTCCAACCCCTAGAATACCCTGGGGGGGGGGAACCCCCCAAAATTGTTGATCTAAATCTTCTCCTTTTGAAATCAATGCTACAACTCCCACTGACTTTACTGGGAGCAGAAAGCAGAGTCAAGCCATTGCTGAGTGCTTCCCACTCTTATCTTTTAAACATGTCAATCCTAATAAGTACAGGCCCCCTCAACTCCCATTTATTTCAAAGGGGGGTGAGGGCTCTCATCATACCGCAAGCGATGGTTAGAATTCCACAGCATGAGGCCAAAAGTTTTCCAGGCTCTTGAGTAGTTCTAATATTGACCGATCTAAACCCATGAAGCATTAATGAGCCACCTATACCACAACTGTCTCACCAAGAATGTTATACTGACAATTCTATTTTGGCAACAGGTACAGCTTGGCCACAAATGATGATTTATAAACAGCATAAAATGATCTGAAACCCTCACTCAGGTCATACCATGAGGTTGGGTACATTAGAGTAGTGATAACCACATTCTGCGTTGTGCAGAGGTCATGCCTGCAATGCTTTTGCCAAATTCCTTACCTACTCTTCATAGGAACTCCCAGGGCACTGTCTGGAGGGCAGTGCTGGAAGTTCCAGTGCAACTTAGAAAGAGTACACCTTCTTCATATTCATAACTCACTTGAAGGTGGCTATTTCATGGCTTCATTTGCACGTTTCTGTGAAGCGACAAGAGGAACGCAATTCATTACGTCCTTTTTGACCATTTCAGGAATTGTATTATTCTCTGGGAAGCAGTTTTGTTAAGATTAAGAAACTCTACTGCCATATTTGGAACAATTATAGTAAAAAAAAAAATTATACAACAGTCCAATACTTGACCAAGTCAGAAAATAGCTGAAAATAAATACAGCAAATTCAGACGGGAAATAAGGTGTAAATTTTTAACAGTGAGAGTAATTAATCATTGGAACAATTTAGCAAGGTTGATGGTGGATTCTCTATCACTGACAACTTTTCAATAAAGATTGGATGTTTTTCTAAAAGCCAAGGTCTAGGAATTATTTTGGGAAGTTCTATGGCCCATATTTTACAGGAGGTCTGACTAGGTAACCACAATGGTCCATTCTGGCCTTGGAATCTATAATTTTACAATTAAAGATTAAAAAAATGACCAAATTCTACCCTCAGATGTTTGCTGCAGGTCACACTGATGTCAAAAACAACTATACCCATCCCATAAGAGCTGAATCTGAATGTAAATATCCATAGACCTAGATAATGGTAAAGGATAATGAACTCTTTAAAGAGGGATTCATAAGTGTTTAGTTTTGCCCTAACTCTGCTCCCATTGAGGTCTTTTGGGGCCATTGTGTAAAATCCTACCCTTGACTTCAGTAGGGCCAGGATTCTAACCAGGAGCACTTCAACGGGAGCACGGAGGCCAACACTGAGTGCTGAGTGCTTTTGAAAATCCAACCCTAAAGATTTCTCTGTCCTCTACCATTGCAAAGCTTTTGACACAGTCTCCCACAGTGTTCTTGCCAGCAAGTTAAAGAAGTATGGGCTGGATAAATGGACTATAAGGTGGATAGAAAGTTGGCTAGATTGTCAGGCTCAACGGGTAGTGATCAATGGCTCCATGTCTAGTTGGCAGCCAGTATCAAGTGGAGTGCCCCAAGGGTCGGTCCTCGGGCCAGTTTTGTTCAATAACTTCATAAATGATCTGGAGGATGGTGTGGATTGCACCCTCAGCAAGTTTGCAGATGACACTAAACTGGGAGGAGAGGTAGATACGCTGGAGGGTAGGGATAGGATACACAGGACCCTAGACAAATTAGAGGATTGGGCCCAAAGAAATCTGATGAGGTTCAACAAGAACAAGTGCAGAATCCTGCACTTAGGATGGAAGAATCCCATGCACCGCTACAGACTAGGGACCGAATGGCTCGGCAGCAGTTCTGCAGAAAAGGACCTAGGGGTTACAGTGGACGAGAAGCTGGATATGAGTCAACAGTGTGCCCTTGTTGCGAAGAAGGCCAATGGCATTTTGGGATGTATATGTAGGGGCACAGCCAGCAGATCGAGGGACGTGATCGTTCCCCTCTATTCGACATTGGTGAGGCCTCATCTGGAGTACTGTGTCCAGTTTTGGGCCCCACACTACAAGAAGGATGTGGAAAAATTGGAAAGAGCCAGGGAGGGCAACAAAAATGATTAGGGGACTGGAACACATGACTTATGAGGAGAGGCTGAGGGAACTGGGATTGTTTAGTCTGCAGAAGAGAAGAATGAGGGGGGATCTGACAGCTGCTTTCAACTACCTGAAAAGGGGTTCCAAAGAGGATGGCTCTAGACTGTTCTCAGTGGTAGCAGATGACAGAACAAGGAGTAATGGTCTCAAGTTACAGTGGGGGAGGTTTAGGTTGGATATTAGGAAAAACTTTTTCACTAGGAGGGTGGTGAAACACTGGAATGCGTTACCTAGGGAGGTGGTGGAATCTCCTTCCTTAGATATTTTTAAGGTCAGGCTTGACAAAGCCCTGGCTGGGATGATTTAGTTGGGGATTGGTCCTGCTTTGAGCAGGGGGTTGGACTAGATGACCTCCTGAGGTCCCTTCCAACCCTGATATTCTATGATTCTATGATTTTCTAGACCTGTTGTACATTCATTTATCTGGCATGAATGTAGAAAGGAGATTCATGGCCATATATTTGAAAGTTTCTAAACAAATGGATAAATGACATCTTCTCCGTTTAAATGGCCCACATGGTATTGTTTGCAACTTATATGCAATAACTGACATGCGCAAGTTGACATTACTAACAGAAATTTCTTGCTGTGCAGTCCTTTGTATTGTTCCACTGCTTGACTAAGGCTCCACACACAGTTTCCCTATGAGCCTTTGATAATCAGGATGATTGTTTTGTTGGCATGTGCCCGTATCTACCAGAGCTACTACCAATTCAGAGGTTTTACCTGAATTGTTTTTTCCAAGCAAACAATGCAGTTTTTTTTTCAATAAACTAAATGAAAATTCCATTATGTGCATTGGGTATAGCAAGCCAGTGTAAGGAGAAGAGCTTTCTTGTTTTGCTTTACACTGTTCCAGGGCTTAGGAGATGACACTTGTGATCTCTCTCATTTACGGATTGTAAAGCCTGTTAGAAAGGGGAAAATCTTTTAATTGGAGGTGAAACTGCAGCTCCCCATTAAACAAGCAGATGACTTAACTAGTGTTGTTAACGAAGATGTAAGTTCAGCTGATTCCCCTGAAGATGGGACTTAATTATTTGAACTAAAAAGGTCTTTTATAATATTTACAATGATATGCTTACTGTGTAACAAATAGATGACTTATCAGAAGTAAAATTGTGCCTAAGTGAGAGAGAGAGAGAGAGACTGAGAAGGAGCAGACATGCAGGTGATTTAACAGCATTAATTGAAGCCATGATGGCAGATAAAATCATCTAGGAAAGGGTGACGGTGTTAAGGACAGAGCCCACGCACTCGAAGAGATGCTGAAGACATGGACACAGATGTAGTATTCGAAGAGCTGGGACAGAACTGTATTGTGATAGGACCTGGGAGAACAAGATGTCAAGAAGCATGGTGTGATCAACAGTGGCAAAAGCAAAGGAGAGGTCCAAGAGGGTAAAGATGCAGTGGAGATTCAGTAATTTGGTCAGGAAGAGGTCCTTAGAAGACCTGACGAGTGCAGTTTCATTGGTGTGGAGAAGGCAGAGGCCAGAAGGGGCGGGGGGTTGGATGAGAGAAATGGCTGTAGATGACATGTTTAATGAACTTAGAGGTGAAGGGAAGAAAAAAGATGGTGCAGTAGTTGGAGAGACAGGTGGGCCAAGAGATAGTTCGTTGAGGCTAGATGAAGTCACTTGTACTTCAAGAGGAGAGAGCTAGAAGACAAGGTGAGGTTAATTAAAGAAAAAGATGAGGGCTGGGGGGTGAACGAGTGTAAGGGAGGTTAAGATGTGGCAGGAGATGATTACCTGCCACAAGTGTAAGTATCTGGAAAAGAAAAGTGGACATAAAGCACAATGATGGTCACAGGACAAGGAAGAGAGGGGATGCTGGACATCACAGCAAATCTTGCCAATCTCTTTGAAAAAGATGGCAAGATGTTGCATGAACAAGGAGGAGGGTACAAAGGGAGTGGGATGGTTTAAGGACTAGGTGCTATATGACCAGCTAAAATATTTGTTTGTCTAATTAGAAAATAAATGAGACTTCTTACATTTAGAGCTGATATTCCAGTGTGCTGGCTGATCTGAAAAACTGAAAAAAAATATTGGGAAACTGAAAAACAAAACAAAAAAGTTTTGGGTCCAACAAAGTTTTGCTTTGTCTTTGAGGTTTGTTTTTGTTTTTAAATGTGCCTTAAAAATAAAATTGAAGCAAATTTTGAAAAATCAGAAGATTTCATTTTACCAATGTTGAAACAAAACATTTCGATTTTTTTGGATTTTTTTTTAACCAAAACAATTTAACAAATTCAGCATGAATTCATGAAACGGAATTCACACTTTTTGGCAGAAAAAAGTTTCATCAAAAAAATTTCACTCAACACTACTAGCAGTAATATTTACCTTACACTAACTTGAGGGTGCTCTAATAGCTGGGCAAGAACAAGCTGAATGTTAGCTACAAGAAGGGCTGTAGATGGCAAAAATATCTGCAACCAACATTAAAAAATATTCAATAGGCCTCTGTTTAGAACATCCTGTACTCCAGAGGAGATGTTTCTGGAAGTGAGATGGGCAATATTGACTGCAAGAAATCATATAATGAGTGACTTTTACAGTGGGGTAAAGTTTAAAGGGGAAATATCACAATTATATCGGAAACAATTTATTTTGCTGATCATTTTGTATTTCCTTTGCTAGCTTTGAAGACAGTTGAAATTGAATAATGGATTTCACCTTTGCAGCTAGTGTCTCCTGCTTGATCCTGTCGTGATGTTCAACATCTTCATTAATGATCTGGATGATGGGATGGATTGCACCCTCAGCAAGTTTGTGGATGACACTAAGCTGCGGGGAGAGGTAGATATACTGGAGGGTAGGGATAGGGTCCAGAGTGCCCTAGACAAATTGGAGGATTTGGCCAAAAGAAATCTGATGAGGTTCAAGAAGGACAAGTGCAGAGTCCTGCACTTAGGACGGAAGAATCCCATGCACTGCTACAGGCTGGGGACCGACTGGCTAAGTATCAGTTCTGCAGAAAAGGACCTGGGGATTACAGTGGACGAGAACCTGGGTATGAGTCAGTAGTGTGCCCTTGTTGCCACTATTTGACCCACATTTAGAATTGTCTTTCTTTCTTTCTTCTTTCTTGTTTGCTTCAATCTCAATGGCTAAAGCAGATCAAAATTGGAGCGAGGAAGCCACCAGTTTTGATGGATGTCATCACAGGTTTCAAAGTCAAATGGTTATGTTGTTCTACCTCATCTTGTGGTATCACCATGGAGAAGAGAAGGCACAGGCAAGAAATGACTGTGTATGTTCAAGGTGGGTGGGAGGGGCACATCCATTGTGTTCCTCAACCTCATTCTTCGAAGTGGCCTTTAGACTCACCAGAATGGAGGCGCTGCATTGATGTTCCTTAAAACGATGGGCCTGATTCTCAGTTACACACCACTGGCAATGAAAACAGGCTTTAAAGTGGGCAGAAATTATGATCCCATCCACTTCAAGGCCCCTTACACTGAGAATCAGGCCCAACAAATAGACAGTCTAGAGGTTCTTCCCCTAGAAAATACTGAAACCCACCTCATGCAATTTCTTGCATTTTAAAAAATGTTAATATAGCGCAGAAAGAAACACTTTATGCAATAAATAAATGAGTAAATAAATAAACGTATTTCAACAGAAACTTCCCAGAGGCAAGGAATGTTCTATTAAAATAACAGGCACAAAAGCCAGCATATAAAACCAGAATGGGTTATTCCTTCTCCTGTCCATAACAAACACAAGGCACCTGTGCTTATCTCCTGTTTAAAACCAGGCCACTCAAACACTCTCCCCCTACACAGTCATGTCCTCAGCATCTGTACTGAACACTCGTGTGCTTTTTATTGACATATGTTGGCACCAGGCTTTCAATACAACACTTCAAATACTTTTATTACGTCTCTAATGTTTTCTGTTCTTACTGATTCTTTCCCTAAGCCACTCAGCTTTCTTTCTTTCCTTAATTTTTCAGTTTTCACTTATGAATAATTCCCTCTACCATCAGTCATCCCTCTGCCCCCCTCCTCTGTCCTCTCCTTTCTTTTCTCTCTTTTCCTCTGCTTTCTCTCCTCTATGCCTCCTCCCTCCTTCCCCACTCACTCCCATCTGGCTCTACATTATCTCCTATATTCCTCCTACAATCACTACCTGTGTCAAGAGTGTGCTTCTAAATTATGAATGCAATTAACATAGTTGTGCATGCAAATTGTGAGTCTGCTTGCACAATAGGGCCAACTGTGCATCCAATTTGCTATTTGCACATGCAGTTTTAGCACACAATCATGGTAACTGCACATGTAAATTAGATGCTCAGTTACATACACATAATTTAGAAAATCAGACCCACAGGTTTATTTAATATATTTTAATTTTTGTGTGTCAGCTCTCGTACAAATCTGCAAAGCTTCCCTTATATGGTCAACCATCAGTTACTGACTGATTATTAACAAAAATGAGTCATTAACATAAATAAATAAATAAAAATAAAAAATCAAACACTGACTGACTGACAGTAAAAGTCACTAAAAATATTCTCGTCAGTAAAAATGGCAAGATAATTTAGAAATGACTTTTCATTCTTTGGCATAAGTTCCTGGACTACTTGAGTACTTTTAATATCAATGGGCTTTATTTTTGATAGTTGAAATAATGACTTCTATAAAAACGGACACATAGGCCATAAACAGACATTGTAAGAGTCCCAAATCATCTTGAAATTCTATATTTCCAAAGCATACAGGTTTTAAAATATTAGAAATCTGCATGTATGTTGACAGCCAGAAAGCATTTAGGAACAAAAGACTGGATCAGACCAGTGGTCCATCTAGCCCAGTATCCTGTCTCTGACAATGGCCAATTCCAGGTGGTTAAGAGGGAATGAGCAGAACAGGACATTTTGAATGATCCATCCCCTGTTGTCAGTCCCAGCTTCTGGCAGCTGGAGTTTTAGGGACAACTGGAGCAGAGGGTTGCATCCCTGATCATCTTGGGTAATAGTCATCGATGGACCTACCCTTTGTGAATCAATCTAATACTTTTTTTGAATTAGATGACATTAGCATGTACGTTGTTTGGGAAAAGGTCATTTGTTTAACTGAATCAATATTTTGAGCAATATAAATGAAATCACTTAAAATACACAAAGTAAAATATTATGAAAATTTGCTAAATTAATTCCACTAAGAGGCTTGTATATTAATTTATCTTCTGAGCAAAAATGTCTGGATATGGATTAACATTCCCGAAAGCGCTAAATGACTACGTCCCGTACTCTTAAACCGTGAAAAATGGTCTTTTATATGAACAACGTACTGAAACTTAAATACAGTTGATAGTACTGTGACCACCGCTTGGATTAACAGGGCAAAGTCCATTTTTAACATCACTAACTCATTTCTATAGCCCACCCTCGTGAGTAAAGTGGCTTTATTTGGGAACTGCAAAACAGCTGCCCTCTGGGTGTTTTGTTTTGGCTGCCTTTCCCATCTGTTTTACCTATCTCCGTGTCTGAATAATTTATTTCACCATCTGCATAAATAGAGCACCTGGCCTGAGGCTAACTCTTTCACCTAAATTATTTAGAGCTGAAAACTCTTTATAGGTGGATAATGTAATGGCTCAACAGGACAATGCCCTTAACTGGGGAACGACGACTACCCTTTCTGGGGTCTGACAGTGTTGTGTTAAAAGGTCAGCTCGGTAAAATTTTCACAGAAACATCACAGATTTGTTTTTTCTTCAAATGCCTTTACTAATGGTTCTTTCTATATACATCCCTGGCACTATCTTCAAGAGTAGGACCTGCTTACCATGCTGTCCTGCACCTGCCTGCCACTCTTTTATCCCATGGGTGGCTGTATGATACCTTGTTGTATATACAGTGGAACTATCTTGTCTGCAGCCCTTGCTCAGAGCATACTCTCACTAAGTCAATGAGTTAGGGCTGCAGGATTTGACCCTATATACGGAGTTTCATTGGGACTGAGCCCATTACAAGAAGGATCCAGTGTAGTTCAGAAAGGGTGAAATTAATCCCCATGCAGCATATGCTCTACACACCATTTAAGCCCCATTTAAGCCTTAACTGCCACCCTGTACCCTTGGGAATACCTGTCCATCGAAACCCAACTTAATTGGTACACAGGACTAGTGCTGGGCCTCTATACAGGAGTGAATTTCACTCAGAGTGGTTTGGGATCCGTTATTCTTTTGGATGAAAGGTATGATATAAATATAAGATTATTATTATTATCCTTTTCGGTTGTCATGTATCTTGAGCAAGTGTGAGTCTTTTATTTTATGGGGAAATTAGGGGTGATTAGCGCTTCAGAAATGCTTCTGTGTGTGCTAAGGGAGACCTCAGAGAGTAAGTCTACACCGCATTTTGGAGCCCATGGGAGCAAGCCTCCCAGCCCAGGTTGACAGACATAGGCTAGCAGGGCTTGTGCTAGTGGTCTATAAACAGCTGCCCAGACATACCCTGCGAAGTCTCCATTAGCACACACTGAAGCACTGAAATTGCTTTGAAATTGCAGCTCGGGCTGGAGATTGGGCTCTGAAGCCCACTGCCATCCCTAGGCTTCAGTGGCAATCAGCTTGTGCCTAAGTGATCCAAGTCTTAGGGAGAAATCCTGGCCCGACTGAACCAGTGTAAGTTTTGCTGTTGACTTCAGCCAAGACAGTATTTTACCCTTTATCTTAAAAAAAAATAAATATCCGTTTTTCTGCCACGGTGCCAGCGGGTGTTTTTATTTTGTAAGCAACGTGCCCATGGCTTTTTTTTTTTTTAAATTAAAAATAAAAATCTTTTGAAGTGGAATAGTCAATGATAGGAGGTGATCTTCTTTCTTGGAGGATGCGTGCGGATATGACTATGCGTACTCAGAGGAAGCAGTTAATATCGCTAAACAAATGGTCATGTAGGTTACGTCCACACTATGAACTACAGGCATGATCCTCAGCTCGCATGCACATACTTGCATTCGCTCAATAAGAGCTAGCTTGAGTATGAACAGTAATGTAGCCACACCGGTAGGGGAGATGTGCACTCGTACAAACCTGCCTGTGCCCCGGGGGCACATACTTGGCATGGCTAAGTTGTGCTATCCTGGTTTCACTACGCTTGCGCTAGGTCTCATTGAGCGACCGTGAGTATGTGCACACGAGCTGGGAATCACACCCCTAGCTCATAATGCAGATATAGCCACAGATTTGATAGAAGATATAACCTGAGTCTCCAAGGCAGGGGATATTTTTGGAGCCTTTTCCCAGGTAAATTCTTGGTTGCCAATGACATATGGACCTTCGACCATTAGCACTCACTAAGCCGAGAATTTCAGCTAGATGGGACCCTCGGGAATGATGTAACAGTTTTCAAGGGAGTTGTAAATCCCTTCTGTGTCCATATGCAATTGCAGTAAAATGGAAACATTGCCAAGTAAACCAGTACATTCTTCAGCTGAATTACTCTGGGTGTACACCAGTATAACAAGGATCAGAATCTGGTCCAGTATGGCTACACATGCAAAGGTAAATTAATCGTTTAATTGAAATCAGTCTGTAAATAAGAGTAACTTGTTGCTTTCTTCTAAAAGTCAAATAAAAATTCACTGTGTACGCTCATTTACATGTGCATTTCCCAGAATGGACAACTTTCATGAAGAAAAAGAAAATTTTGCAATCTTTACTGAGACCTTATCCAGGCAAAACTCTCATTGATTTTCGTAGCTGATTTACTTGAGTAAGCACTGCAGAATTTGGCACTATCTATAATAAGTAACAGTAGCTATCTACTGTAAGGGTATCTATAGCACCCATCACCTTAATGCTTATAGGCACTTTATTAACTGTTTCATTTTCCTCCAAGAATTTTATCAAGTATCAGGTATATGCTTTTTGCTCCTGTCCTGGAAAGCTGTGATCACAGATTTCAAATGAAGTGCTTTGTGCACTCTCAGGGCAGTGAGAAAGCACAATAGCATAGACAAAATCTAATCATGGTATTTTGGCTTTCTGCCTTCTTCTTATTTTACAATGGTGAAAAATAAATTCAAGGTGCGACTTGAATCCCTTTAGGAGTTCCCTTCCTGTGGACACTGTCTCTCGCCAGACACATGAGACTGACAGGATGATAAAACGCGATGCCAGGCTCCCTTGCCCATTCAAAGACCCTCCCTCAGGTATCAGGTGCCTTGCCTGAGCTTTGAGGTCAACCAGACACCTCCCCTGAGGCTTACCTGGGCTGAAGGATATATCTACTAGAAAATCCTCTCAGGTAGAGCAGCTGTTATCTGAGCTAGGATCAAAGTGCCCCTCTGCACTCCAGAAAAACATCTTCCAAACTGCTCTTCTTTCTCCATGATTCAAATGAATGTTGAATGAGTCTCTGGGGACAACAGTTGCTTTGCTGAGGAGCGAGCTGTCAGAAATACTTTGTTATGAAAGTTCAGTTCCTTTTAAGGTCTTTGATCATTAATACTCATAGCTCCAGGAGAGCATTAAACATAGAACCTATTTACGCTACAAACTGACGTACTGTAACTAACAAAAGTCATACCAGGGCTCTGTTAGTTTACCAGGAATTAGAAAGTGTTGACTAAGCAGAATTGCACAGCCTTTGGATCACCAGAATTTGGAATATGAAATTCAATTTCGCATGGACAGGTCTCACCTGTTCAAAGCACTGTAGGGGAAAACTTGGCTCAGTAGGACGTTTTTTTGGGTGGGCAACAGTGGAGGAGGCAATATGCATTCAGGAGTGCAGGGTGGCTCGGGGTTACGCTCAGTGGTACTTGATTCACCTGTACAAAAGAGGTAAGCATGCATTCCTCCCTCATTCGCCCCCCCCCCCCAGCCCGTGTTTTTGTCCTAGTACTAAGAGGTGAGAAGGGAGGACAGGGCATTCAATATCAGGATTTATTTTAAATGGGAAAGGGGGAATCCTGACAGGGTGAAGGGAAGGTCAAGATCCTAACCTGCCCAGATATGCCCACTTTGAGTTGTGCAATGCTGCCAACAGAGCTAGCAACCCCTCTTTTGGACAGGGAGTGCAAAGAGCTGCATCACTGAAGGAGGAAGGGACATACCCCGTACCCCCTTCACACTTGTGAACCTGTACAATCTCAGCCCAAATTTACAGGGAGCAGCTAGCCACTTAAGTGTTAGTGAAGTATATTAATAGCTGTACTCAAAAGTTCAAGGTGCAGAACAAGACCATGATGTAGCTCAAATAAAACAAAATAGAACAAGAAAGGGATTTTTCTACAGGTGCAAGTGGGGAGCATTTCAGTGGTACATAAATGGGGGGGAAAGAGAGGGGTGTTTTTGTCTCTCTCCCATACGACCTCTGGTTACAACCACTCTCCTACCCCACAGGAGTATTTTTGCTCAGATGGTATGGGGCATCTCTTCCATATTTTAGAAGGTGGACAATTAAAAATTGATATTTTGGATGGTACCCCCAGTAGGTAGCTAAGGAGTTCAAATATCTATAACATGGGGTCAAGCTGTTGTATTTTGTGTTATTTAGAATCATGCTTCTTAAGACAGCATTTTCTGGTTTTATATCTTATTTTTTATTGTGAAAATGGCACTGCCAGCATATGCAAACTACATATTGACTTCAGTTTTTTTCCCAGTCACCTCTTTTATTTAGTGTTTCTTTCTTTTTATTTCTGGTGGTATTTTTTCCTCCTATTCAAAAGTACTTTGGCTTCTTGTGCCCCTTAATTCTTTGTAGTTAGCTGTCTAATTTCTTCCTTCCTTTAAAAAATATTTTTGTTTTTTATGCTACTTGGTCAGATACAGTGTTATTCATTTTTCATTTCTATTCCGTTAATTTATTGTTGCAGGGAGTTGCTAGCTTACAAGCTACAATAGGACAGAAACAACACTGGACTAAAGCTTGTACAGATTCCTTTTTGGTTGTGATCAGTGACAGTTCAGTGATTTCTTATTGTTTCTGTCCTACTATATGCACATCCAGAAAAAGTGTCTCTCATATGCTGGGAACTAGGGTAAATAGTGATAAAGGGCCTGCCCCTGAGAGGTGCTAAGGGCAACAAGACTTAGGTCCGCTTAGCAACTCCAAGGATTGGGCCTAACAGTCTGAACTCCTGTGGCTTTTTCGGTACTTCATAATTTGTTCAATTCACTGTTCCTCTATATCTCGTCACCCGCCAACCAAAACTAAAGCCACCTCTAGAATGCTATTTGAATACTGGGTAATAGTGCTTAAGAGTCATTCCCATCTGACAGATGTTCAGTGGCCTATGTGAAATGAACTGGTGGGCCCAGTCCAGTTCTGAGTGGGCATATTTATATCACTAAAATCACCATTACCATTACAACTGTCAGAAACTAGTAGTCTCAGATGAGAAGTCAGGAATTAAAGACTGACCTGGTCTCACTTCCCAATAAGTGGTCTCTTCAGAATAGGCTTGAGGCACATGGATAGGTGGAAAGGGCAAGCTGACCACTCTGCAGCTGTTCTGTGTTAGAGGCCATTCCTTTCCAAGGCTGTTAGTCTGGCAACCTGAATGAGTACTGTATTAATGATAAAAGAAAAGAATGAAAGGAGGAATAGCCGTCTAATCAAAATACAGAATATTCAAATTTCAAAGTGGTATTTCAACCTCACTGGAGCAAATGCTGATACTTTGTACATTTAAAGTACACAGTGTAAAAATAAAACTGAATAGGTGTATAGCATAGTACTTACTGGTAGTGCACAGAAAATTTTAGCCCTAAAAATAATAACTACTCCTCTGGCAAAGTCTTCAGTAACAACAGAAACTGCAACAAACATGAGCCTGCTCTCCTGGCAAAGATAGTAAAGATACTGGGAAATGGAACACTCTGTTGCAATCCAAAAATTGTAATTTTGTAACCATTCTTGGATTAAACTTCTGAGAAGGACCACACAAGATTAGAGTATTTAGATTGCAGTAAGACTAGTTGACATGTGCTCCATTTCCCATTCCCTTTGCAATCTTTGTTATAATAGTAGACTCATGTTGTGCCAGTTAGGATTAATATGGTAACATGAAAGGGCTAGGTTTGTATCATTTTCCACGCACATTGCATTCGCTGATGGGGGAATGGGTTCATATTGTATTCAAGCAACTTCTTGTCTAGAATGGACCTAATTAAACGCATACAAATACTTCAGAATGTAGGTAGACGTGTCAGCTGCACCATGGCTTCAAATATTATTGGATCTCAACATTCAGAAGTACCTAAGACTTCCTGCTAGGTTGTGAAATAAAGTATCCCATTTAGCTTACTCTCCAGGATCTCAGCATGTTCCTTACACTTAGTCTGTTTCACTCTCCCCTGAGAACGTGTTATATGTTCTTTCCATTCAAACTTCTGTCTAAACTGCTCACATTGTCATTGATGTATTTTACCTTATGAAGTCTCACTAGACTTTTAATGTAGAGCAGTGTGCAGATACATTTTCTCCTCACTGTATCTTCTGACTTTGAATTCTCCACATTTTTAAACTTGTTGTAAAGTTTCATCTCAGAGCCACAATTTCCCATTTTTTTGCCATCTTTTCAGCGGGATGACATTATCTGCAAAATCAGCGAGTACCATATTTCACTCTCTTTTTACATTTCACTTTCCCAACTAACCATTTACAGGGTTTAATATTGTGCAGATTATTCACCAGATGTTGAGGCAATTGCTTCATACATTTCAGGTGCAGGCTGAACTCAGCAACATACCTTGTGATCTAAGGTACATCAGCACTTGGCAAACCGTTCCAAAATATGTATTAGAAAAATAGTTGAAACAGTGGTGCGATAACATCAAAGAGTGGGCTGGGAACACAAACAGTAATTGCTGTGAAATTTGATTCCTGAGGAACTGCTCTAGGGAGCTCCAAGTTTATTTCTCCCTGTTGTATACTGAAATATAATGTTTGTTTTAATTCTTAGAATAGAACTCAGTGAGTCACTATTTGCATTTGTTGATCTTTCCCAACATAAATCTCTCCATTATAGTCATATCAACAATGCGCCTCCTTTACTTTAGTATTAAAATTTCATTCAGCCTTTTCAAACAGTATTTACTGAGTTGTTCAATCTGTAGTTACAGAACTCCTTCAGTATCAAAATCTGAGTGCTATCACTGGGACATAAAGCATAGCACAGGTGTCAGATCTCTGTGATCTTCTTTGGCATTGGTTAAAAATAAACCTGAATTTTATTGGAATATGCCCTACTAGGGATGAAGATACATCCTTAATCATAAAACATGCACTATCCTTCTTAACCCTTTGATGTATTACACCAATGGTCTTGTCCTATCATCCTACTGGGAATTTTGTTCGTCTGTGGAATCAGACTCTGTATCTCCCTTTGAGGCTCCTACGGTGACTACTGTAATTTCTTTGAAACTCAGCAAGGCCTGGGTTGCCAGTCTTTGTTTGGCACATGTCAATGTAAAAAACTTCTGTCTAAACTGCTCACTCCATCATTGATATACTATTTAGCTGGAGTCCTGCATATGATGAAATATACTTATAGTCTCAGATTTCCATTTTCAGCAGACAGATTTTCTGAAGCGCTTGGTATGATTTTATATGTTCTGCCATACTTCAGACTCTCATCCAACGCTTTTTCAGTAGCATGATAACTGTGTTGGAAATGCAGGGAATTCTCTCTTGTTTGGGTCCTTTCAAGCCTACACTGTATGTCTTTCATGGATATTTTTTTTGGTGATGGTGAAAGCCTGGTGATGTCTCATTTCCTTTCACATACGTTTTCTTACTCAACACCATTGTGCATGTACACAAGTGCAGATGTTATCTTCTGATGTAATGCATGGGAATCCACCTGGCTTTTTTACACTATGTGAAATATGCACAGAAGTAAAGCTGACCAAGAGCTGTCTAGGTGCTCCATATTGACATCTTATAAGCCAAGACTATAGCTATGCCCCATAACCCCAGGTAAAACTAAGATCCTTATGCCACTCATCATCATTACAGAAGAGATAAACTGGTATGCAGTTGAACACGTGGTAAAGCCTACTAACTATCTCAAGGATAGAGCCATGCCACATACCAAATCAAATGCTTCTCAGGGGCTGTCTCCCAATCAAATGGGGTCGGGGGTTATAAGGACTGGTAAGTCCCAGTTAGACATAGGAAACGAGGAACCCAGATCTAACTCCCAGGATAAACAGGAAGAAGTGCTCACTTCCTCTTGCCTACAACAGAGTTTTTGGATTGGTTGCACGGTGCCTGGAAATCCATCAGATTGAATAACTAGAAGAATGAAAAATTCGTTCCCAAACGAAAACAGAGCTGGAAAATATAACAGCAATAATAACTGTTATTTATATTCTGGTAGTGGCCACAATAGGTTAGGTAACATCCACACAAAAAAGACAGTACAATTTGCGCCCGAAGACCACATAGTCTGTGAAGATAAGCAACATACAAAGGGTCAGGGAAACAGATGCAATCAAAATATGCACAACTTCTGCATACAGTTTAAAATTAAATAAATAACCATCCCAATACCTACATGGTCAACATAATAATGTAGTGAAAAGTATTGATCACAATTAGTCCATTTATTTGATTTATATTTAAAGCTCCCATCCACTCACAGAAAATGCATTCCTATACATATTTCACTACAGACATGTTTTTAAAAAAAATAATCATTCACTGTTGGTTTTGAAAAATTAACGCTGAAACTTTGAACGTGACAGAAACAAACAAGACATAATTTTGAAAAGATTAAAAGCAATTGTTCTGTTACCCCGGCAACACAAACTAGGCGCAGCCAATCAGCAAAGCTGATATATTGTTTTGACATACGTGAACATATTTCTAACATAAATAGCAACAGAGACCTAATAACAATGGGTTTTAAAGCTAGAAACTGATGTCATTTCAAATGTGTCAATCAAAGACAACCTATGAAAGTGTTTCTTCCATCAAGCTGACATTAAGTATATGCTGTAATGGCTTCATAAGTGACAGTAGACTTCTGACAGGCCATACAGGAGATGCAAAATCTATAATTACATTCTAGCTTCTTGAATTGCGTCCTTTAGTATATCTAAAAAACTTTGAGGAGAAAATAAAACTCGAGGGCTATGATATCTCATTAATTTATCAAAACAGCCCCCCCCCAAAAGTATGCAGCATATCTGAGAAAGGAGAAATATTCGACTGGAGTTAACCTGGTTAGCCCTTAAAATAGATGCACTTACATTTTTTATATCTCATTTTTATGGACAACTAATGCTAGTGAAGTTCTGCAATGTGAGTTTTCAGGGATCCTAAATGTTAACAATAGATGGAACCTACAAAGGAAGATTGTTAATGGGTTACAGAGCCTTTCCCCTCTTGATCATTGGTTTGAATCTGGCCTATGTCAGCGATAACTGAAAGCCATTACTTTCTGACAGGTGTTCAGAAGTCTGTACAAAAGGAGTTAGTTCATGACTGTAGTCCAGTACCTAGCAGACAGGTGCCCATATCCCCCAAAACCACCATCAAAATTGGAACCCTTGCTGGACTTCTCAGAAGATAGGGAGAGATATGAGCAGGCCATGGAGAATGAACTATCTTCTCAATCCTAGCAGTGGTTGTCCCAGGTCACTGCCAAGGAAAGTTAACCAAGTAGTTTTGAAAGAGGTCACACTGTCATTGCCTTTCATGTGAACCTGTCCTGTGGGCAAAGTGAGGTCTTTGGTTTCTAATGCTAATTGTGTAGCACTTTAAATGAAGACAGACTACTTAATTTTAAAAACTGAACAGATCTATACATTTCTTCATGTCAGCAACACATGTTCAGAAGAAACAAAGGCTGTATCATCAGCCTTAGACTTGTGTGTGTGTATGTGTGTGAGTAATAATAAAAAAAACTCTGCATATGTCAGGACTGTGAAATGAAATACAGATTCATAAAACTCCCAGATACACAGAGACAAGCACCTTATTTTGCTGCTGGATGGGATTACGATACTATTCTAGCACATCATCTATTTTCTCTTTCTTTCTGCAGGTTTATGAGACTCTCATCATAGCAAATGCTAATACTGAGGAATTTCCAACTGGAACACATTGAAAATAAAAAGGAAACAAGACAGCCAACAGCACTGAGGAAGAAATACAAATGACACATAGGGTATAGTACTCTCCTTTGCCATAATGTGAAAGATGATGTATTTTCTCTGAAAATTTATAATCTTTCTTTAAGGAAAGGTGGTTTTTACTTAGAATCTTAATCTACATTGTTATTGATTTGGTTTTGGAGTGGGGAGAGGAGGTGGAATAGGAAGAATAAAACAATGTAAAATGTATCATATTTAACCATTTCATTGCTGCTGAATTGCTAGGTGTAGGGGACAAAACACCTTTCTAGAGCTGCCTCACGCGTCATGAACCCCACCGTTGAGCTGGCAACGGTCCATTGGAATGTTTCCACTTAGCTGGGACACTAAGGAGGGTTCGATAGTGCCACAGAGTAATGGCAGA
The DNA here is from genome assembly GCF_965152235.1 of Eretmochelys imbricata. Lineage (NCBI taxonomy): Eukaryota > Metazoa > Chordata > Testudines > Cheloniidae > Eretmochelys > Eretmochelys imbricata. Next base: position 10,132,084 of record NC_135580.1, read on the forward strand.
AGGTCACACTAAGGTATGCTCTTTAAAATTTTGCCCTGTAGGTTATTAAATCATGATGCTGTGACTTGAATCAGTGCCACACCCTTATACTGGGATGGGACTGGAAGATGCCAGTTCTGATACAAAGCAGATGCCCTGCATTGGAGGGTCTATTCCAGTGTTTCTCAAACTCTTTGTGCTGCCAACCCCATTAGGACTTAAAAAAAATTGTGACCCCCCCCACCACCACCTTCAGCCCTGCGGGGCTTGGCACTTCAGCCATGCTCAGGGCGGGGGCTTCATCTGAAGCAGGGATTTGCACTTGCCTCTCCCAAGAGCGAGTGCCCTAACCACTGGGCTATGGATACCTTTATCAGCCACTGCCCAATGAAGTGTGGTTTTTTTCTGTCTTTTGCAAGCTAGAACAGTGAGGGAAAATATTCCATAGTTTTAACCTCCAGACCTTTTACTAATACATATTCCAAAAAGTACAAAGAAAACATGATCCTTACATTTTTTGTAAGTAATAATGTTACTTTGCTTCTATAGACAATATTTCCTCTTACTGAGACATTCAGAGTAGTCCTTTACACACATTAACTAAGCCTCATAACCCATTGTGGAGTAGGTATACATAATTATACCCATTATATAGATCAGAAAATTGAGATGAAGAAAAGTTAAGTGACTTAAGGACCTAAAAAGGAAGCTCTCATCGTTAAATCATTGGGCTGAGACTCAGTAGATCTGAGTTAAATTCCCAGTCCTGCCACAGACTTCCAGTGTCACCTTGAGCATGTCACTTAATCTCTGTGCCTCAGTTCCTACCTGAAAAATGGGGATAGTAATAGGGTGTGATGAGGATAAGAAATACCCAGATTAATAAGCAGTATGTCAGAATCTAAGCCAAGACTCCTGGTTCCCAGTCTGATGCTCTGGCACTCTTAATCTTTAGATGTTATCATAAAATATTTGGCTAATGAATTCCTAAATGGGAAACACATCTTAATATTATGAACATAGGTCTCTTACTGATGTCATTTATTTTTCTTATATATGAATTGAAGTGTAGCAGTGTGTAAAAGTTGTAATTATCTTGTAAAAAGAAAAAAAAAAGAAAAGAATAACAGATCTCTTAAAGTGTTATCTACTCCTAATTGTAATCTCACCTCATCTAATAGAATGAGATATTTTAAATTTGGTGGTGTGCAAGTAGAAGTTATTTCTGAGACTGCAGATTTTTCATACCTTTTCCTGCTCAAACTAATTTGTTACATCCTGTGCAGCTCTATCTTTCCATAAGATTGAACCATATGTAATATAAGATATTAGCCCAAAAGAAATGTAGGTCAATTTTTAACTGAGTTTCCTCATAATGGAATGGAATGGAGTTGTATTTTATATGCAAAAGGCCACACAAAGAGATAATTTGTCTCTGATAGTCTTTGAAAGTCAACCGGGCCTGTTAGCTTTAAAAGATTCAAATATGGAAATCATAACAAACTAACTAACAAGGGAAACCGAATGGAAATGGTGAGATAAATTATGTTGAGAAGTGTGACAGGTCAGGGAAGCCAAGGTAGGGTGGAGGAGGAAAAACCCACAGGTTTCGGGGTTTACTAAGTGAAATCAAAAAGTTTCACTCAGCCAGGATTCTAATAAAGGAAATTAAAAAAGAAAAAAAAATTTATGACAAGAGGTCCCCTTAACTCAGGGTGTCTGACCTCTTTGCTCAGCCACAAAAGTCAGACAACAGCTCTCAAGAACCCTCTCCCTTCTGCCAGAGTAATTCACTCCTACTGAGTCTGCCATACTTAAGAATGGCCACAATGGGTCAGACCAATGGTCCATCTAGCCCAGTATCCTGTCTTCGGACAGCGGTCAATGCCAGACGGTTCAGAGAGAATGGACAGAACAGAGCAATTATCAAGCATGTGGTTGTCCGTCTTACTTTTTTGGCTAATAGCCATGAATGTATCTAATTCTTTTTTTGAACCCAGTTATACTTTTGGTCTTCACAAATGACAAGGGACATGGGCTATAGAATTCTTAATACAAGATTTTGAATGCTGTCCACATCTTTGGCTCCTTAAGGAACATTATTTTCTACAGCTGAATGGGAAACAGTTTTCCTTTCCCATGAAAATTTGTGAGATTTTAAAATATTTTGCCATCTCAAATTAGGATGAAAAGTTGAAATCTCAAACATTTTAAAGAACCGATAATACTTCCCTCAAATGGTGAGGGTCAACCTGATCATTTCAAAACGTTTCATTTTGATTTTGACCTTTAATAGGTTTTGTTTACTATAATTAGCCTACATTTCTAAACGAAAAAAGTTATTTTGACTCAGAAAGCCAAAATTTTTCACTTTGAAAATGCCAAAACAAAATGCGTCAACAATTTCAAAATGTTTTTTCCAAAAAAAATTTGGAGTCAATAAATTGCCCGAACTAACCCTTCCCCGCGCAAAATATTTGATTTTGACAAATCAGTATTTTCTGATCGAAACAAAAAAATCAGTCAAAAAATTTCCAACCCTGCTCTATTATTTTCTATGAAGTTCCCTGCAAGGACCCTCACAATGTTTAAACTAACTACAGCAGGGCTCTCAGACTTTTGTACTGGCGACCCCTTCCACACAGCAAGCCTCTGAGTGCGACCTCCCCTTATAAATTAAAAACACTTTTTTAATATATTTAACACCATTATAAATGCTGGAGGCAAAGCGGGGTTTGGGGTGGAGGCTGACAGCTCGCGACCCCCCCATGTAATAACCTCGCGACCCCCTGAGGAGTCCTGATCCCAGTTTGAGAACCCCTGGGCTACAGAGTGAAAAGCATCTGTGCATGGCAAACAGAGACAGCTCTTTGTATAGGAAGCAAACTGCAAATTATTGAAACAAACCCACCCAGGAGGGACAGAATCCAAAGCAATTCAAACACAGAATATGGAGAAGGGAAAAAGAACAACCCTTCTTTCCTGGATAGGCTCAGGTAAGGGAAAAGGGGATGTGAACATTTCTATTGTTTACAAAAGCCCACCGCTAACAATGCATTATACAGAAATGGCCATTCATTCTTTCTACCCAGTCAAATTTTGCCCCCCTTGATTACTGATTTCTTATCTCACACCTATTTAATTCAACCAAAATAAAATACAGGGCAAAGGGACCGTCAGGAACTGCTGCATATGTCTGATGGGGGAAGTATTAAATTAGCAAACTGACAGTGAGTGTTACAAGCCGTCCTTCGGAAAGTCTGAAGTCTATAAAGTGTGTCAGTTACGTGGGCGTTCTCTGACAAAGGCAAGAGGGGAGCAAAGGGGTATGTTCAGGTTGCAGTAAGTGGATGGGGAGCTCTCTGTCCTTAAACACGATGCTGTGAGAACTCAAACTCAGCTACATTGCAAGATCAAACTTCCCAAATTAGCTGTCTTCAGTGACAGCAAAAATACCAGCCTGTCCCCTTAAGCAAGACTCTTTGCCCTACGTGGGATATTAGAAGCATGGTCCAAGACCAGAACAGGTGTTTAATGGGGAAGCTGAAAGGCAGCAGGCTTCCACATGCAGAAACGTTCATGAATTGCTGTAGGGAGTTAGCAAGACAAGGGCTTTTTCCTGGGAGAAGTTAAAGGTAAGTTGTGTAATACTGAAGCAGATGGTAAGTGTGTCACCCATGCTGGGGAACCAGGTTGTTCTACCTCTTCCAGCAGTTTGAGTATAGGGGCCTATTGTAGCTCTGCCTCCTGTTTTCAGAAGATGCAAAAACACAGGCCCACATTTTTAAAAACAATTAGTGATTTTGGGTGCCCAACTTAGAGGGGCTGGATTTTCAGAAAGTGCTGAGGAGAGGACCTGTCCTCCAAAAATCAGGTCCCTTTAAGGTATCAAGTTGGGCACCCGAAAATTGGAGCACCCAAAATCACTACTTATTTTTGAAAGCTGAGACCTGTCTGTTACTTACACTTTCTATCCCACTGTTGTTATGGGATCTCTCAGTCTCTTTGCTCAGGTGTACTAAGGATTAATTTTGAACCAAAACCCTGGATCAAAACCCCTCCCAGGCTCTGGGAGATTCAGAATCTGGATTTTGCATTTGGGCTTTATTCCTCCTATGGACTGAATCAAAACCCCAGATCTGAACACTCTGCTTCCCAGACTTTGGGTGTTCGGAATCTGTGCTCTCTGCATTCATTGCATATTCGTTCAATTTCTTAGAACAAGAATTTTGTTCTTTTGATCTGTGGGTGGGGTTGCTAGAACCTTGGCTAGTTGCCCCTTTTCATTGTTGCATAAATCCAAAGAAATAATCATGATTATTAACAATAAGATGCTGAAAGGAAATTGTTTCATACGAATGCGGATAATTTAGGTTTTGATGATGAACTTCTGTGGCTGTAGGGTCACGTATAGGTCATCTTTTAGAACATGTATCTGGGCAGAATTCCAATACTGCACCTGGTGTCCACAGGTTCTCGAGAGTCTTTTGTAGCCCAGCATAGGCTATAAATGGAGCTCTCTGCTCAGTGTCCCCGGTGTCTCAGTATGTGTGTCCTCATTTAGAAAGCTCCTTTTATTTTCTTACTGCTCTTGTTTTCCCTCTGTTAAACTCCTGGCACCAGGATACAGAGCAAGCTGGTGTCAGAGCTGGCATTTAGAACTCAAACTTTCTGCTGTCCCGTGCTGTGCCTGATGTCTTAGCAAGCCTTACCTCCACCTCTGGGACATAATGAACTGGAGGGTGGCTGTGGGTCACCTATTCAGTCTATGGATTGCGCTTGAGTCTGCCTTGGGCTGGAATTTGGGCATCTGCTGGAGGCTGCCGAGAGGCTAAGGCCAGAATTTTCAAACCTTGGTGCCTAATTAGGCATTTAAGCCTGTATTTAGGGGCCTGAGGAAACAGCCTTATTTTCAGAGGTACTGAGTCCCAAGAACTGCTGTCCAAGTCAGGCATCGTAGGGTGACCATATTTCCTTATGCTGAATACAGGACACCTAGAAAAATTACTCGTATTCAAGCAAGTTCAACGGCAATCAAGCAGAACGATGCCATACAAACATTCAGATTAACATCAAGTTGACGGAGCCCCTGCTAAAAAGAAATACTGCGTAGTTGGGTTCTTTCTATTTACCTTCTTATCTTTAAGGCTTTAGGGTTCACCTGGGGAGGGGTGACACCCCTACCCCACACTCCACCACACACACACACACACACACACACACAGAGGCAGAGTGACACGCACACACTCCCGTACACCTCTCTCACATGGGTCAGGGGGAGGGGGCTGTGACCGACTGACCCAACCCTCCCTGCCCAGCACTCTCTGCCCTCCATGCCTGCTTGGCCCCCAGGATGGACCTGCCTCTCCTAGTACTTGGTGCCGCGTCTTACCAAGGCAACATGTGGGAGGGTATGCAGGGTCACAAGGCCCCCGGCCCCAGATTTCTGCCAGGGTTCACACCAGAATGTGGCCAGCAGCAGCTTTGCAGCACTGTGTGGGAGGGAAGGGACAGGAGCTGCTTCCAGCCACAGGGGAAGAGGAGGTGAGAAAGGGATGACCTGGCCCGTGTCTTTGAGAGCTCATCTCTTTTCTCCTCTCCACCCCCTCCCCATGTAGCTGGAAGCAGCTTGTCCCTTCCTGCCCCCACAGTATCGCAAAGCAGCTAACACCTCCAGGCTGCTGCTGGCCACAGACATAACCCAGCCACCTCCGGCTACATCGTGGGCAGGAGGGGGCTAAGCCCTAATGATGCATTGTGCACCAGTGCCCAGGGAATCTGACTGCAGGGGCTCAGTGAACCTGGCCAGAGAGGTGGCTCAGCAGAGGAGGGTGCTTAGGGGATGGGGCAGTCCCACGCTCCCTGGGGGCAGGTGAATAGGATGCTAAGCCCCTGTCCCGGGGCCTGTGGTGGAGCCTGCAGGTTCGGGGCATGAACAGGCTGGAAATTGCTTCCCCTCCTGCCACTCCAGAGCTTAGCTGAGGTGTGGAGAGGCTTCCCTGTGCCAGTAATGTGCAGGGCTTTGGCACATGAAGGGCTCGGCTTCTCCTGGCCAGTGCCCTGGGCCGGGGGGTTTTGAGCTTTCCTGGGGTGCTTGCCCAGCCAGAGGTAGTGGGGGAAGTAAGGAGCCTGCTGGCCAGGCTGTTGATGAGCTGAGCGCTCTGATCAGGGGCTGGTTCTCTGCACAGCACTGGGCGCGGGACATGCCTTGCCAGGGGGGATATGGAGGAGCAGCAGGATTGGGGAGGGGGTGTGAAGGGGCAAAGCAGGGAGAGGACACCAAGAGGGGGAGCACGTAAAGAGCCGATGGGTGGGCGGGGGGCAGAGGCTCTTTACGTGCTCCCCCTCTTGGTGTCCTCTCCCTGCTTTGCCCCTTCACACCCCCTCCCCAATCCTGAGAGGTAACACAGAACTGGCTGCTGCCTGGCACCTGCCCACACTCGCCAGCCACCGCAGCTTGCAGCCAGTGCCGGCCGCAAACGGGACGGGGGGGTGAGGCCCTGCTGGCCGAGAGCCGGCACGCAGCAGGGGCTGTGCTGATGGACTAGCAGGGGGAGCGGCTGGCCTCACGTGCTGCATCTTTCCCCCATCACCAGCCTTACACACCAACTTCCATCATCGGCCACTGGACCCCCCACTCACCGCTGGTGGGCAGGCGGCTGGCAAGCAGGGATCTGGCCAACAGCAGGACCTGCCAGTACTGATGAGGTGGGAGACAGAAAATATGGGGCAATTTGCCCGTTTTTAAGAAAAAGTTGGGACACCTGCAGGAGGGCTTAAATACGGGACTGTCCCTTTAAAAACGGGACGTCTGATCACCCTAGATATCTGAGAATCAGGCCACTTACTTACGTGCCTACCCATGTATTTATGTGCCTGTTTCAGTACTTACTTAACCCAAGTCTGATAATTTGGGCCTAAGTGTTTAAAAATTTCAGCCTCATGGTTTGAGCTTTTGTGCCTCACTCACTGATCCCCCCTCCTATTCCTGAAGCAACCTCCCCAGTCCAATGCTTCCTCTCTCCCTTCAAATCACTCTTAAAAACTCATTTTCAATGCATACCAATAAATGCAATCCCTACCAGCAAAATGCTGTTTCTATTCCATCCAAAACCCACTGAAATCAATGGAAAGACTCACATAAACTTCAATGGGCATTGGCTCAGACCTTCATTGAGTTGCTGTCAACCACTTCATAATAGATTTTAAGCTTGTCTTAAAAGTGAACTAGGTTAGCTTATCCTCAGAGAGATTTTCACAGCAAAGGTCAGTTCACTATCAGCTAAACTGTGGCACTAAGCCACAGGCCTGCACTGGAAACATTATGGAGCAGCACAATCCCGGGAGAAGAGGAGGTCTTTTTTCAATAGCTGCTGACCAGTCCAAAGGGGCATCAAGGCCAACAATTCATCTCTAGTTAGCCCTTCCCTACTCCTTGTATCAGGGGCCTGTATAGCTAACTTGCAGATTTTGCAAGGTCTCTGCATGCTAAGGGCAGCAGAACTTGCTCCCAGTTCTGTTCTTTTCTGCTGATTTGGAGGGATAGTTCTTGTATCTCTGGTTCAACCCGATAGCTAAATTTGGCCCAGAAGCATTGCTAAGAAATGAACCCCACCCAATAATTTCCCCTGATTCTCTTATCACAGTTGTCACGGTCAACCACTTCATAATAGATTTTAAGATTGTCTTAAAAGTGAACTAGGTTAGCTTATCCTCAGAGAGATTTTCACAGCAAAGGTCAGTTGTCACTGGCATAATCATTAGGACATGTCTAGCCCAGACACTCAGTTAACTGCCTTGCCAAGATAGACTGCAATTTATGTGCAGTGGAGGACTAGTTAGAATGTGTGGCACACAGCACTTCTCAGTGAAAGACTGAAATGATAAACATGGCTCAGGCTGATTTTCCCGTGTGTTTTCATATGCAATGTCCTGGAATGGTAAGATAAAGTGAAGCCTGCTCGACAAAATTATATGCTTCACATATTTATAAAACAGGCAACTAATAAGCCACGCACTGATTCCTGGACCAAAAAATCCTTCTGCAAGTGGCAAAATCAACGTCATATTCCCTCCACATGATATTTTGCATTTACATCTCCGAACTGGCTGTGAAAGGATTCAGAATATGTAGGCTGATATCTTCATCCTGTTTATTACTGTTCTTTTTATTACAGTAGCGCCTAGAGATCCCGACCAAGATTGCAGCCTCAGTGTGTTAGGTGCTGTACACACAGAGTAAGAGACAGACCCCTGCTCTGAAGAGCCTGCAATCCAAATAAGACAATGGGCAACAGAAAAATAGTATTATTAGGCCTCTGGAGAATTGTGGCACAGAGAAATTAAAGGACTTGCCCAAGGAGACCATGATAGAAGTGGAACCTGGATCTTCTGAGTCTCAGGCCAGAGCCTTAGGGCTTATCTTCACCAGACGTGCTAAATCAGCCCCCCTGCAATCAATTCAGTGGCATTGATTTAGCACGTCTGGTGAAGATGCACTTTGTCGACGGGAGCACACTCTCCAGTCAATGTAATTAATCCACTTCAATTATTTTTTTACACTCCTGAGTGTCATAACTTATATCGACTTAAGCGGTAGACCCGTCCTTAATCACAAAACTATCAAACGAGGCTCATAAGCATAAGCTATTCCTTCCAATGTCAGTTGCAATTTATGCTCAGGAAGTTGCTTCAGGTCCACTCTTTTTTTCCAGCAAGTAAAATGGAAAGATTCATTCTGCACAAAAAAAAAAATGGCCCATTTTGGTAAAGACCACAAACGTTTTCAGAAAAAACCCGAGAACCTGCAGTTCTAAGGATCCATGCTTTGGAAGGATTAGGGACCACATGGCAGTATGAATGTTTAGCTTGGAAAGTCAGCGTTTCAAATTTATAAACTTATTTCAAATTCTGAGAGCTTCACAGCATGCAATTGAGAGACTGATTTGACCCCAAGGATCTGGGTGTTGCGAGTTTTGTTCAAGAAATCCAAGTTGAAAAAGCTTCTAAAAAAAGCATCAGGAACCTTTTTTTAAAATAAAAAAAACCACAAAACTACTTGTGTTGATCCCTGCTGGTAAGATAACTTTCTTATGGAGTGTGGAAACAATATTAAATGGCAGAATTGATAGGCACTGTCAGACAGTTTGCCTATAAGCCGTCATTTATGATACATTATTTGTTAAAGCACTAATGATTGGCATACTGCTGTATAAGACACCAAAGAAGACTCGGTCCCAGCCCCAACAAGCTGTGGACAATTCAAAATACACTGGCTGACTTAGGCTCTTTTGAAAAATTTACCCTTATGCATCTTTGAATTAAAGCTGAGAGTCAATGTACAGCTTGTCCTACCATATGTTAGAGGATATGTAACAGACACGCATCATGGCAAACATATTTAGTAGCTGCCATTCAATACAGTCTCTATACCGATCAGTCTCTTCCTGAAGCTGTTTTCAAGCATTTCCAGTGAGTTTCAGAAGAGCAATTTCCTGATTTGGGGCCAAACCCTGCTCATCTTACTCATTTAATCAGTCTCACTGAGTTGTTCCAAACCCCGCTGCAATGTGGGATGATTGGGCAAGGAGCCTCGATCCCATGCACAAAAGAGGGGAACAATTGCTCTTGCTGGGCTGTGGATTTCAGGGTAGAATTCTGTGTCCCTTGGGACAGTACAAATCCACCCTCCCCCCCTTAAAGCAACAAATCAGCCCATTGCAGTCAATGGAACTACCTCACATGAGGAAGTTTGTTGACTGGGTTTGTCTTAAACTTAAATACACACAAAAATTGAAAGATAATGATTCAATATTTTTTCAGAATGCCATCAATTCATAACAAGAAAACCGGACAAGTAATGTTCACTATAGCCTACAGCTCAGTCTCCACTAAGGGAAGAAATTCAATAATGCATCATTAGTGTAATTCCCTATATGCCATGGATGTTTTAACAGGTCAATTTATTTATAAACACACTTCTATTTAGGACGAATGGTGGCACCATTTTGACCTCTGTGAGCTTGTAGAGCAGTAAGGCACTTTTCAAGCACCTAAAGCCCTTCTTCACAGTTTGTCTAATCTTACATCTCCCCTGCCATCGTAAGCTGTTTGATGTTAGTGTCCATAAATAGTCAATAGTACTACTTCAGCCTTCCTTAACAAAAGACTTTCATGAACATTTCTAGTGACTTGAAGATTGACAAGATCCCCTCCTATTACCCCGGCGCATTCCCCACTCCTTCCTGGTGATTTCTTTTCTTGTTCCCAAGAGGAAAAGTGCCTCACTGAGGAATGGCCTCTCTCACTGTAAGAGAGACCTGCTAGAAACAACAAATACCACGTGAAGTTTCCTGCTAGATGGCATTATGAATGAATGGAGGGCACCACTGCCAAGGCTTCTCGCGAAACAATTCAATTATAAAAGACGCATCAAATACCTTTTGAAAAAATGCTCTGAAATAACGTTGACCTCACTGTAGAGAACGGCAACTATTCAAGTTTGAATTTTCCATACTTATTTAAAAGTGGAGAAGATATGCAGAATAGTCCCAGAAGCCTGACTGACTGAGCATAGCTCTGCTGATGAAATGTGGAAGGTGATAATTATAAGGATATTCCAGTAGGTTTCCAGTATAACCCTATTTACTGGATATCCTAAAGTATCGGTCAGAGTCTCTTCCTTTTTTGAAGATTTTGCATACTTAAAGATTTCCTTTCAAAAGTGGGAGTGAGTCCTTGTGAGTAAATCATGGGGCCTGGAGTCAGGAATCACTGTTCCAGCTCTGTTGTTTGACTCTAGGCAAGTTACTGAGCTAAAAACCACAAAAGAGGCCACTGACTTAGGGTGCCTTGATTTTCAGGTGTCTAACTGTGCCTGTTCTTCTGTTGTGTCAACACATTCTCAGAAAGCATTTGAACTGTAGCTCATAGAATAGCTTTATAAAGTCAAAAATCATTATGGAAAGCCAGTACTACTTATGAACCCAGTGTATGGACCCAGTCCTCCATACTCTAACTTCATCTGATTAATGATTGCAGGATCAGGTCCTATATGCAGTAGATATTTTCCAAAGGCAAATAGCTAGGTGCCCCGGGTGGGTCAAGTTGGGCACTTCAAAATGGAGGCATCCCCAAATCAGCGGTTACTTGTGAAAATTTAAGCCAGAATCTTTTTGTGGCTCGTCTGTAATATGAGGGTAAGAATAATGCTGACCTACCTCACTGGGAGAGTTGTGAAGGCTAGTTAAAGTTTATAAGGTGATTTGAGAATCTTGGATGAAAACAGTGACACAATGCGCAGTATTATTTATTGTCTATTTAGGATTTGACTCATAGCACAAAGTTGCAAACTAAATAAAAAGTCAGAAAACTGATGCTGACCTTTTCACTTGCCACCTTTGACAAGCTAATAAGTTTTTAATAGTTTAATACGCCTTAAGTTACTTCTGGTATACTTCTGGGCAAGTGGCAGACTAAAACTTTAGCCTTAGCTTTTCATTTGATGAGGATAAGCATCCCTCAGTAGAGTCATTTAACAAAAGAGGAAGACCAAAAAAGCTCAACGACATTTTCTTAAACACTTAAATCCCTATTCTCCTCTCTGGATAGAGATAAAACCTCCACGGATGTCAATGGGTATGGTTTTGGATGTCTGGAAGGCAAGCTTTAGTTGATTAATCTTCCGTTACAAATGGAGAGGGAGAGAGTGAATGATTTAGTCAGAGATGAGCGAGCAGAGGAAAGTCTGTTCAAGTCTGGATTAGGTTCAGTCTGGGGTTGGTGTTTTGAGGCCCAGTGAGGATCTGGGTTCAGGTTTGGGATCAATGATGCCAAAATCTTGTAAGCTAAGAGAGTAAGTTTTGGCCCCAAATGGTCAAAATCTCTTTGAGAGCTGATGTTCTCACAAGAGTTCCATCAAGGTGGGTCAGCATTTCAAGAGAATATCTGTCCTTATGTGATTTTGGCTGTATTTGAGACAGTAAAGAGCTGTCAGCCCCTTTAGGTTTGGATTCAACCAGAAACCTAACCCACAAGGGTCAGATCCAAGGACCGGCAATCCAGCCCCCATTGAATTTCAAAGGACTTCTGATTCAAAGTAATGGCCTCCATTTGGTTTCTTAAACTTTCTTCATCCAGGTAACTGAGTTTGTTTGGTGACACTGTATAGTCAAAGGGAGGAGACACAAGGTCAAATATTCAAAAGGACAGAGGCACCCCAAAACTAGGTGCCTAGATACTATGGCAATCGATGCTGTACAAACATGTAAGATAATAGATAGACTAATTGATCTCCAAACTGTATTAATACCTTTGTCATATGGACATTTGGGAGCTGGTGCCATAAAGTGTGGGCAGTCCCCTGCTTCTCCCTTTCTTCCAAAACACATGTGGGATGCTCCAGCAGAAAGGCTTCCAAGATGTCCAGGAAGGAGGCAGAACCCTCCAAATTCCACGAGGACAGGGGAGATCACCTATGGAAATTTCCCTCTGTGCATCTTTATTGAGGGAATACTCCGGGCTTGCCTCTTAGCCCACAGTTACCACATTCCTTAACTACCTGAAGTGGGGGACTTTACCAAAAGTCTCTTTAAAGCCAAAATGAATAACATCCACTGGTTCTCCTTCAGCTGCCCTGCTATACTACTAAGTACTGGTGCATATGTGTACTACTGACCTCTACTGGGTAGAATCAGAAACCCTCAAATGGTATGTATAGGCCTGTAGCGGGGTGGTCACCCGCTCGGGCCTTAAAGGGCTTAAAACAGCCCGTGAGAGGGCTGTGGCTGGGAGCAAGCAGTTCCCAGGCTGATTGGGGGAAGCAGGCCCAGCTGTGGCCGCCCCAATCAGGGCTCAGCTGGCCCTTATAAGAGGGCAGTAGGCCAGGAGCAGACAGTCTACTCTAGCTGTGGAGGCAGATGGGCCTGGCTGCTGGGGAGTGTACCAGAGTACCTGCGGTGGAGCAGGACTGGGGGAAGGGCAAGGAAGCTGGGGAGCTCTGGCCTGGAAGCCCCCCTTGCCCCCCCCCGGCTGCAGGCCTAGTGTAAGACCGGATATGTACTGGGGTTGCAGGGGGCAGCGCTAAGATAGGCAGAGACAGCAGGTCCAAACCCCCCTTGCCTGTGATGATTGGCTTATACACTGCGGTCCACCCCAATGTGCAGGGGCTCAATGGTGACTGGCAGTAGCCAAAGACTGAGGCGAGGTCGGGATAGTGGGTGGGGGTTCCCCAGGGAGGGGAGACCCAGAGACTGTGGGTGTACCTCCAGGGGACGGCACCCTGGGTAAAAGGGGCACCCAGGTCCGGGAGGGACACGGGGAGCCAGCAGCAAGCAGAGGGCGCTTCGGAGGCTGGAAGAGCTAATTCCCTGAGAGACCAGCAGGAGGTGCTGCAGGAGTGAGTCTCGCACCATGACAATGCCCTATATCACTACTAACTAAGGAGGTGGCTCTTTAACTGAAGCATTAAGGGCTTGTGCTTTTAGTGAAGGAGGAACTGAGTATTCTCCTTCTGCTTTCATGAAGTTCAGCAAACCACATTGTGCAGCATTTTCACACCCACGAAGTCCTTAGTGGGGACTGAATCCTTATATTGTTCATTAAGAGACTTTATTACCTTGCTTTCAGTGAACAGATAGTATGAATGAATCTGGATCCAAAGACGCAATGGGGTAATGGAACATCATGATCACGACTGCGTCTTATGGATCTAGATTCTTCCATACCAGCAGCCATGAGACACTCTTCCCGTTAAGCACTGAAAACATCTCTGTATGGGGGAGGATGAACGTCTCTGGGATAGAATTCCTTTCGCAACATTTTCATTATTTTTTTTTTTAAACTGGCCATAGGTTTGGCTGCAGTAGAATTTTTAGGATTAGGGCAGCCATCTCAACGGCACAGTAAGAGCTCCGCAATGCATGATTAGAGGCAATGGCATGTGGCAATCTGATTAAGCTCAGGAGTGATCACGGCCTCTTAGGATCGAGCAGAGCACCGTCTAATAGTTCTTTATGTTCAAACAGCAAGAGATATGGGAAACTAATTGAAACAATTTCTGTGCATTTGGATTTTGTGTGTGTAATATGTCCCATGTGTGTGTCACCGCTCTCTGAACTCTAATGTGTAAAAAGGGCCAGCTTTATATTGGTTTAAGTCCATTCTATAAAGCATAAGCTAGTTATATGGCATTCATATATGTTAGCTATCTGGATGGATTGGTGGGCCACATATTCACAACATACCATCCTTTTTTGAGCATGTATTTGTGTATACATTATCATTTGCACTACAGCACAATACTGCACACGCACAAAAGCAGAGGTTGCATTGAGTCCCATTTGAAAAGTTGTACTTGTACATGTTATAGGTGGAAACAGGGCATTTGACAAACACTGAAGATACTAGGAACAAATTCAAAGCAGATGCAACTTCATTAGAGTCAGTGGAGTTTTGATTGCTCTGCACTTGAGCTGGGCAGCAGGAAAAGTGAAATCATTGTATAAATTAAAACTCTCTCAAGCAGTCACTAGCGATCCTGCTTCCTTATGTGGTGCAGTGCCTCATGGCTCCTGAAGTATGGATGGTAGATTTGTGAGGAAACAATTCGAGACGAGTGGACGGTGACATTCAAATGGAAAGAAATGTCAATGCTAAATTAATTTGCTGAATCAGTATTTGAGTCCAGAGACATTTTCAGATAAGCGCGGTGGCGTTACAGATGTGCAAAAGTCAGTGGGAAAAGACCAGGAGGATGACAAATGTTGAGAGCAGGGACTATGTTAAATTAAGAGGGGACTATATCACATGGTGTAAAACGGAATACAGATGCAGCAACTATTTGCCCCTCCCCTTTATTTATTGATTGATTGGTGGACAGCATCTACTTGAAAACATGATTCTAACATGCTTGGTTCAACATGGGCTTGGCAAATATGCTGGAACTTTCAAGGATGGGGAGGGTTCTAGGCCCAAGTGAAGGCACATTTCTCCATTGGCTGGACTTTTAAGAAGGAGCAGTACTGAAAGGAATCACTCATATATTCTGGAATATGGTTACAGCAATGGGGAAGCTTGAACTGGTGGGAGACTGGAATTGACCTAATGTGGAGAAAAAGAGTCTACCCCCAATAAGAAATAATGGTGTATAATTTTTCATTTTTTTCTATAGGACTTATACCCTTTTCCTTTTAAAAATCAGTTCCCCTGGATTCTTTCAACACTAATCTTAACTTGGTTTATTTTCTTTGCTGCTGCTGCCTATCTGATTGGCTTTTGGGGTTGATATGTGGAGTGCTCCAAGTTGCTGACATGGGACCACAGAAAGTCAAAGCACAGAGTGAGTACGATATTGTGTGTGTCCTGCCTTTGAGTATGTTTATGGCAAGGTAAATTACAGCATTTCCATAACCTATGTAGGTGTGTGCTTGTATGTCTTGATTTTGTGGTTACATACTGCACATTCTGAATGAGATGCTATTGTTGACTGGAGAGATCAGTACATGTTTCTCAAAAAGAGGAGGGTACCTTATACCCCTGGCTTATTTATTTCCAGGCAAAGAAGTGGTTTCTTGCACCTTGTATAGGCCGGATGTTCGGGTGCCTTTGACTGTAAAGTGTGACATTATTCCTACATTAAAAGGGTAACCAGTTAGTGAGGTCAACTGTACTCTTGATCTTTGCTTTTGATACCCTCAAGGTTTATTGCTTGTTAGATAATTCTGTGTTGTAATGATAACAGCTTTTCAGATGAAAACACTCCCTAGTACTGAATTATTCTGATGAAAGAAGAGAGAAGTTGGAGAATGCCAATGCCAGTTTTAAAATAATCAAAGCAACGGAGCACTATTTGTTCACAAAGCGCCTTTTGACAAGGTACTGCCGAAGTAAGGGTCAAGAATGAGTAGAATTTTGTAGTGCATCTGTTCCTTTACTCCATTCATTTATCTCCACTCCAGCAGCATTGTCTTGAATGTCTACAATGCAACCACCTCGTCATCTTTCAGTTTCTTTTGATAGGTTTACATTGCACCGTTCGTCCTGAAGGACACCAAAGCACTCTGCAAACTGATGAACAAACTATGGACCGTACAATGTTCTTTCCTGGGGAAGGAGCCAAAAATCTACAGAACAACAGGTGAGTCATTGTAAAATGTGACACAGCAGGAGTTTGATTCTGTGTGCAAATGAATTTCTACATGCCACAGTTCACAAAAAGTTGTGTGTGGAGGCAAACTCCTGGGAGAAATCATACAGGGAAGAAACCCGTCGGGCTGAGCTCAAGTTCATGAGCTTGCTATGAGTGCAGGAGATCTTTGGTATATGTACTCTAAGTACATCTGACATTTATCAATTTTCATTCAGCTGTGATGAGCCCCACACCTCCATGTTGGATACTGATTGTCTCTGTATGCTCTTTCAGCTTCCATCATGCCAGTTGTTTAATCACTGCATTACCTAGTCAGCTGGCTGCTGGTTATTCTGAGGATAGCCTCAGGTTTTTTTGCGTTGCTAAAATTATGCTGTTTTATCTTGATATCAGGGAGGCATAACTTGCTTTGCTCTTGACTCCTACCTCTTTTATCAAAATCATGCTTCCATTTTTTGTATTACTCACAATTAACCCACCGGCTGCACGTTGCTATTTCTGGTGCAGCATCACACCAAGTTGGGTTTATTTGCTTGCTGCAAAACACTGCACTGTTGGATTTTGCAGCATTGTGCTTTCCCAGCAGGACCATTCAACACATGGGAGCACATAGCTCTATGCATTTAGAGATCTTTTCACCCTGCACTCTACTGCAGCTACTTCTGGGATACAACACATCAGCTGTCTGATAGCAGAGCGATACTGCAGCAAAATTTAGACAAGGAAGTGAAGAAGGATATTGCATACAGCTGAAAAGACAAGAGGAATTGTAGAGAAAGATGGATAGTAATTTTTACTTCAATTGAAATTTGGCCAGGACACAATTTACTATGATTAAATGTATATTTATGTTACTTGGAATTATTACAATTGCTTGGATGGAAATTTTCTGAATGGAAATTTTCAAGATCAGGACGAAAAATGTGGTTCAGATCATTCCTACTGGTTTTAAAACCAGGCATGGTAGCACAGCCAGCTCTTTCATCCAGAAGAGGTGTAACTGTCATATCCATTCAGAACTTCACTTGTGTTATTTTAAATCTGCATTAGTAAAACCTGTAACAAAACACGTCTCTGCTGTCCACATCTTGCATCTGGAGCAAAGTTATGCTTACGTCTGAGCTCTAAACTGAGTATGGATCTTATATCTGGTATGTTCTGCACTTTGTAATGCAGTCCATGTGGACCTTTTTTTACTTAGTGATAACACAACTATATGGTAAAAACATTAGATGTTCAAAATGACAGGCAAAAGAAGCTAGTGCAAATGCACCAGCATTACACAGGAAAGCCTGTACTATAAAACTAAAAACAAACACCTACATTTATAGGTATTATCTGGCAGCTTACTTTGAAACAACAGTCTGGAGCAAGCAGTGTCATTGTAAAGGCTTAGCATTGGGGTTTCAGGCTGAAAGAGTATAAGCCCAGTGCATTAAGGAGCTGAAATTTTATTGACATTAGGGAAGGTCTTACTAGTTGGTTTTCTACCATCTGATAATATCCTGCAGATGCAATGGGGAAAAAATATCAAAAGGCAATTCTTAAATATATAACCCTCTCAAATCACAGCCAAAATGTGACTTCATACAAATAATAAATTCGAACACTTATGTGACACATGGCAGAAAAGTATTTTAAAAGTAGAGTACAGTACAGAGGAGAAACTGGATGAGATGATCACCCCTGCTCTGGCTTTTTTCCACCAGGGAAAAGGGCTGGAACAATGTAAAGGGGCTCTAAAAGCCCTCTATCTGGCAATAGGAGGATTCCACTGGTACAGGCACTGCGGAGTCCTAAAGCTGCTCTCCAAGGAGCCCCCTCACAAGCCTTGGCAGAGGGGGGCATCCCGAAGCTGGGAGGTTGTGTCAGCGGCAGGGCCACAGTACAGAGGGCAGCCTGGAGAGGTCCCCACATCTGTCTAAATTATGTTGGGGGCCTGTTCATCTCCTGGAGCGGCCCAGGATCAGAGGGCGCAAAGGTTCAGTACAGAATCTTACCCTGGGAGTAGAGTGAGTTATAGGGTATGTCTACACTGCAGGCAGAGGTAGGATAGGCAGAAAGTGGAGACATACCTGAACTGGTTTTAATCTAGCTAGCGCGAGTACCAACAGCAATGAAATCCCAGCAGTGCACAGGCTCGTCCAAGATCCATGCTGCTGCCCGAGCTTCACTGCTAATGATGTTCACACTAGCTAGAATAAAGGTAGCTATGGTAAGTCTACATGTGCTGCAATCACACCTCTGGCTGCAGCATGGACATCTCCAAAGTACCCTTTTAGCAGTGTGAGACCTTCTCATTAGAACACATTTCTTCCTTCCATTTAGTCCCGTTACCCAAAACAGATTGTGACAGCTTCTACAATTAAATACTAAATCGAGCTATACTGGGCATTGAGCATTTACACCAAAAGACAAGAGGCCTAAAAGAAAATGTCTCTTGGGATGATCTCCATCCGGTAGTTTATGAGGTTTCAAAGTAGGCTTGTTACACTGAGGTGCTGACTAGAGATATGGGCTTAAGCTGAATAGTTTGACTCTTGATCTACAGTTCCCCACTGTTTGGGGGTGTTTGCTTTTGGCTCAGGCTAACCTTGTTCTGGTACATTAGCTATCCACGCAAGCCTGCAAGGTGCTGAATGCTCTCATCTCTTACTGGCTTCAATAGGAGCTGAGGTTCTTCAGTTCCTTGCAGGATTGGGCCCCAGGTAGGCAACACTGAGCACAACTTTTGGAATCACACAGAAGGTGCCAAAATAACTATCAAATAAGGCCCTATAAATTCTAAAATAATTTGAAGAGAAAGGGGCCTCTAGAGATCATCTAGTACCACTTACATTGACTTAATTACCCCCAAATCTACCTCTGATAAACATGTCAATTTCAGCCACTGACTTCTCCAGGGATAAACAGCCTCAATTAACAGTTTGTTCTATTGTCACAATTGGTTTTAGATTTAAAAATATTTAACCTAAATTTTCTTGCTAAGCCAATTGCTCTTTCACCAACAAGAGTACTGGCCTCTGTTCCTTCTGCAAAATTATAAGAAAATCTTACTGGAAGTTCATTTACAAACATCTCCCATATAGCCTTCAGTTTCTATTGGCAAGTGACACGGTTTCTTTCTGTAAACTTTAACTTAAAAATATCTTTTATGGGAAGAGTTTTCAGTAACAGCTACAACCATTAAACATGTTTCTTTATCATATTGATTGCACATCTAAAGTATCCAGAGACATAGCTGAAGAATATAAAAGAATGACATCACCTGCCAAGTGGCATGACCAGAAACATAAAAAGGTATTTTATAATTTGCCAATTAAAAAAAACCCCAAACCTAGTTCTGCTGTGTTTAACTAGTCAATACATTCCACACCGATCAGTCTTTTTTTTTTTTCTTATATAGATCTTGTTTTTGTAACTTTGAAACTTTAAGTAGTTGGCATATTGTCAACTCATGGGAGGGAAAAAAAAAAATCACCCTTCTTATTTCCAAGCTGACACAACATGTTTTAAGTAGATGAGTGTTCAGTTTCATTACATTAACAACATCTCTGGGCACTCTTTGATGCATCGCTCCAGTGCTTAGTAATTTAGTAACAGGTTGGAAATAGGCAGTGGGGTAAAATGAGACTCTGTTGCTAGAGCAACAACTACCCACCTTGAATTAATGGAGTCGCTGAAGTTGACATTTTGCCATGGGGTAATATGAAGTACCTTCCAAAACATAGCATAGATGCAAACTCCCTTCACCCAATGAGGGACACTTCTAACCTCATTTTTAAGATAATACAGATAAGATTGTCACACCAAAAAAAAAGGTTAAAGGGAGACTGTTAACTCCAATTTGCCCCGAAATTTAGTTTGGGGATTTATTTTTTTTTAAACCTAGGGCCATTAGAAATGTTTATCTGATTTTTTTTTTTAAATTTTCAGTGGAGAGTTGTTTTCAAACAAATATTTCCCTGTATTGCATGCAACCCAAACACTGCAGTGTTGTGCTAATGCAGGAGAACCTTACCGTGAAACTGATTAACAGCAAGTGAAAATGACATCATTTGTTTCATTGTCCAGATGGAGAGAACGTGTAGAAAACAAACAGCATAACTTGTGAAAAGCAAACTGAATTTGTGACGTTCTCCCTCAGTTTTACTAATGGTAGGAAATGCTAGTTACAGAGGACACCAAGACATGCACATGTCTGATTTCTATATAGATAGGAAGAAATGCTGTGAGCTGCAACTGACAAAGTGTCCTTTGAATTCTTCCACTGAGGGGACAATGGGGCTTTACTCCTACCCATGGAAGAGACTGCAGGCTCCATCCCTAAACCCATTCAGGAAAATTTACCAAGAATCTTCTCCTTACTGCTCGACCCTCTTGGCTCCCTACTGCCTCCAGAGAAGCAATACGATCTAGGGAAGTGGGCCTATAGCTGGAAGTGAGGAGTTCTCAATTCTGTTCCCAGCTCTGCCCCTTCCTTACTTTTACTGAGTCTTTGTGCCTTAATTTCCCCAACTGTAAGATGAGGATAAAGCTACTTTCCTATCTTTGTGAAGCACTTTGAGATCTTCAGATGAAAAGTGTTTATGAAAATGCTAAGCATTAGCAATATGGACATCATGCCTCCCACAGAAGGGATGCTGCTAAAGTCTTCCCAACAGAACTGGCTGTCCCATGGTACAATGTGGGAAACCTACACAAGTAACTGCAGACACCGGCTGATCACATCTTAGGAGTGTTTGGGGATGCATGCAAAATTTAATATCATAGGAATTGATGTTTTTATAATCTTTTAAGGTACTTTTAGTGCTGTTATGTATATGACTATAGAAAACCATTTATGAAGCAGAACAAACCCAGATTTTGTAAGGCCAGAACTCTTGCGACTTAATTTAAACCACATTTTCCATGTTCACTTTAAAAATGCATTATTGTCAGTTCAGCCTCACACACCACTTACTTAGCAATGAAATACAAGTAGGGCCCTACCAAATTCATGGCCCATTTTGGTCAATTTCATAGTCATGGGATTATAAAAATCGCAAATTTCATGATTTCAGCTATTTAAATCTGAAATTTCAGTGTTGTAATTGCAGGGGTCCTGATCCAAAAAGGACTTGTTGGGGGTGGGGTCACAAGATTATTGTAGGGGAGGTGTGATACTGCTACCCTTATTTCTGCACTGCTGCTGGTATGGGGTAAAAGCACACAAAAGATCAGATTTCACTGGGGGAGACCAGATTTCATGGCCCGTGATGTGCTTTTCATGGCTGTGGCCCTAAATATAAGGTTGCAGACAATCTACTCAATCACAGCAGACTTTATGGGTTTGTTGTTCTTTTGGGGTCCCCTTCTAAACCTAGCATCAAGTTTTCAAGTTTCCTAGCAGTGTTTTCAAGGGCCTGCTCCTGCTCCCAATGAAGTCAATTAGGTTGGAGTGTAGTCATTGGGCCTGAGTGGGCATAAAATGCTACCATTCTGAATTGGTAGCATTTTAGTGCCACTTGGCACGGGTGCAAATAACATAACCATATTTAGCTTACCTACAGCCCTTTTTATCGGTAGATCTCAAAGCACTTTATGAAGATTTGTATCGTTATCCCCATTTTACAGATGGGAAACTGAGGCACAAAGCAGGGCTGTGACTTGCACAAGGTCATCCAGCTACAGAGCTGGGGACAGAACCCAGGTCTCCTGAGTCCAAGTTCAGTGCTCTATCCACTAAACCCTGCTGCCTCACATGCATGTAATAATTTCATATAAAATGTAAATGCCTGTGCAAAGTACAGGACAACGGAAAATGGGGCACTTTGACATTAATAATAGCAGGAGCAGGTCCCATACCGAGCACCTTCTGCGCCATCACACACACCACTAGACCATGGTGAGCACTCTGCAAACAAGCTATCTGAATTTGGAGGGGAATATGTCGTTGGACTGATTTACTTTCCAAAGGGAGATGAAAAAAGGTCGTTGTTTTTTTTTAAACAAGGGAAAATGTTTGCCCCCATTTGTAGGTATTAGAGTAAAGGAAGAAAGGTTAGATGCTTGAAACAAATAGAGGGTCCTCTATCCTTTAAGCTCTCTACATCCCAAACTTCATTATACTGTCGGGCACAGAAAGGCAGCTCTCCAGTGGGTGTAAATTGTCATCTCGCTATTAGCTTTAACAGAGTTATGATG
This sequence comes from Eretmochelys imbricata, assembly GCF_965152235.1. NCBI lineage: Eukaryota > Metazoa > Chordata > Testudines > Cheloniidae > Eretmochelys > Eretmochelys imbricata. The sequence goes on from NC_135580.1 coordinate 10,154,396, forward strand.
CTTTACACCAGCCAAGGATCTGTCCCAGAGGACTTTTAGGATTGGGGCCTTGGAAACATGACTGTATATATGTACAATTACAGTGTGTGTGTATACATATAAAGTAGAATTACAATTATTCATACACAGAATGCAAATTATAACATTTATTATCGAGAAAGACAGAGAAATCAGCCCCTGAAATCAGATGCACTAGGCTGTGTGGACTTGTACCTGTGTGTAGTCCCATTGATTGCACTGGGACTTGCATAGGCCCACTGGTCTGCACCAGTGCATCTGTTTGTAGGACCAGGGTCAGAGAGAGAGATGAAAGGGTGTCAGAGGACATAGCTTTGACATGGAAAATCCTATCAGCTGCTGTTATTTTTTATATTCAGATAGAAACTCCTCCCGTTTACACTACAGTAGTGTAGATCGGGACTGGCGCCACTGAAACAAATGTAGCTCCTCTGGTGTAAAACTGCCACGAGTGAGAGGTGAATCAGACCTCAGAGATTTAAGGTATTTATAAAGAATTTTCAATTATTGCTAGGAATCAGCCTGAGTTCTGTAATAACCTGTACAAATCTCTGAAGGGAAAACAAAGAACTATTCATATAGATGATCCCCTTGCCAAACTGGGCGTGTGAACGCTTCTAAGAATTTGCTTGTATACCTTTAATATATTGACTTAATACCTTAAGAATAACTCCTTCAAATGCCTTAAATTTCAAGAGAGTTTTATTTTCCATGCTTTCTTTTAAATCCCGGGTGCATTTAGAACAACGTAGGCAGGCAAACACTTCTTTAAGCATTAAACTGTGCACCAAAGAGGAATTAAAACATTGGATTTAGAGAATATGTTTTCTAATGTATCAACAGAGCAAGAAAGGAGAAAAGATCAGCGCTGGTATTTTCAGCTACCTCTACTATGTAAACGCGAATGTGTTTTTATGAGCACGGCAGCAGCATTGGTGGTATAGCTAACCACAACCAGCAGATGTGAGTGGGGTGCATGCAAAAGCCACAATATGTGGTGCGTGGAAACTATAATGGACTGCTATAATGCAAAGTACTCCAGCTAAGTTATGGCTTAAGGCACAGTTAAACAAATCGTGGGACTATTCAAATATTTCTCATCCACATCTAAGTGTAGACAGTAGTAAAAACAACTCTGCATCAATGGAGTCATCACTATTATGCAAACAGCGTGTTAACAGTGATGAAAACAGGAGGTTTTCTATTTATTGACATACAAGTTAGGTTTGGCAGGAAGTGTACAGAAAACAGTTTATAAAGCCAGTTGCACCATTGATAATGGGTGTTTGCAGTAAGCAATACATTTAAATGGGTTTTGTTATTTGTGCTTTACTCTATTATAGCTTTTCTCGGTACTAGGGTACCAATTATATATCTATGCCGCTATAGAGTATATATTCTGAATGGTCGGTGTATGTATAAATATAATTGAACCTGCCCAAAGGTTCAGAATACACCCCCCACACACACACACACCCCTTCCAACCATCCATCCCCAGGGATGTATCCCGAAGAGTAACAAATCTGTAGAGCTGGTTGGAAAATGAGAATTCAGTTTTGTGAAAAACTTTGAAGTTTCCATATTTGTTTTCCACATCTGAACAAAAAACTAGACCTTCCCCCTTTTTTTTTTTTCAAAAAGACATGAGACACCCACCCCAGCAGAGCCAAGTGGTTAGGGTATTCACATGGGATGTAGGAGACCCAGGTTCAAGACCCTGTTCTCTAACCAGCCAGAGCAGGGACTTGAAACGAGGTCTCCCAGGTGACGGCCCTAACCACTGGGGTTGGTCTCTCTCCTTCCTCTCTGCCAGAATTTCCATCTTGGGACTGAGAAATGTTCCCCACAAAACTTTCGTCAAAACCAATGTGTTTCCTAGAAAAGTTTTGGTTTCAACAAATCTACATTCTGTCGAAAAACTCTTCTAGAGGAGCGAGAAGAAATGCATTCCAAAGCTACATCTTCTCACTGAGCATGTCTTGTCAGTGGTTACTTCCCATTTACACCTGAAGAGTTTTCATAGCTTGAGTGGGGGGGGCAGCAGAGACTGCTCAGGGCAAGAACAATTCTGGGGAGCATGGGACATGACCCCCGAGAGCCCGTCTGGCCTGGCTGTGCCCACCGGCCCCATAGCCAGCAGCCCTGCCCAGCCCAAATTGTGGAGCCTGGCTGCTGGGCAGTGAGCCCCCTACTTGCAAGTGGGACCTGCTGGCTGGGAGCTGCTCACGCAGCAAGGCCTGGGTGCTGGACTGCCCCCAGTGAGGGGCCAAACCCGGTCGCGTGGATGGGTTAGAGGGGTCCGTAATGGGATCCATCCCAGTGTGGGCCCGGCCCCAAAGCACCACTGTAAACCCGGTACTGGTTCAGGCAAGGAGCCAACTCTAAAATGTGTTTTTTCATCCCACAAAATATAAGGTGAACAAGGCAATAATACACATGCTGGGCTGCTGGAACAATTTGTAGAGTAGGGGTGCTGAGAGCCATTGAACCAAACTGTAAACCCTGTGTATGATGGAAACCACTTCTAGCCGAGGGTGCAATAGCATCCCTAGCACTCTTCGTTCCAGCACCTATGTACATGTGGCTTTACTACATTGCAAGAAGTGTCTCGTGATTTCTTTTGTTAAGTTTAGAACTTTGTTGCTAGAGCCATTGCTGACATATACAGAACTCCCATAGCCATCAATGGGATACTTAGGACTTCATAGTCAAAGTTTTGCCTGAGTAAGCAGGATCAGACTCTGAAATATTCTCTAAATATTCTTAAGAACTCAGAACTCTTATGGTCTAGTCTCCACTGACACATTTTTGAGGGAGTTCACAAACACCATCATAGACCAGAATCATTCAAAACCCCCCATTGTCATGAGAAATTAGTGACAAACTTTGAAATAACTCAAACCAAAGAGACAACAAGACACTTTCCGCCATGGATTCTGTTTGGGGGCTCAGCTGGGTCAGTGCATTTTAATGAGACACATTCAAGCAGACACATACACACACTTAAGACACAGAGGACTGTACCTCTAAAAACCCATTTTTCAAATGATAGATGTCTGTCAACTTTGCAAAAGCCGAGCATGCAGTGGCTTGATAGCACAGAATGAAAGCAATCTACAAGTGCAAGTCTGTTTCTTTTGGCAGCGGAAGGAGTTGCTAATGGATTCATCATTTTCTGTTAAGCATGAGTGTCAAACAAAAAAACATTAAGGGCTCTATTCATCTGAATTTCCGGCTTTGCTCTTGCCAGCCACGGAGGCACAGTGGCTGGAAACTCACAGAGTCCAATTCTGATTCAGTCTCCTAATTTTTGTGGCAAAGGCCGCATGGAACTTGGCATTTGTCCTGTTGGTCCTTGTTCCCAGCCCCCCGCCCCCTTCTCCTCTTGCATGAAGGCTCAGAGTCAAGCTTCCCAAGTGACTGCTATCTGTGGAATAGATCCACTAGCCATCATCATCACCCTATCCATCGGCTCTGCAATGCATTCTTAGGAGGAAGAGAGTGTCTCCCAGATGGATAGATTGCTACTGTACCTTTATGCCAATCAGCCCCAGAAAGTTTCAGCCACCCTTCCAAAAAATAAAAAAGAAAAAGAAAATGAGAAAGGGTAAAAAGTTGAAAGAGGGCATAGGAGGTGGACTCCCAGCAAGCAGGAAATCAAGTATTCATTTAAAAAGAAAAGGAAATGAGAGTTTAAAGGAGTCTTTGGCCTACCAGGTAAAGGCACCAAGGGTGCCAGAACAGGGGGTCCAGAAGGCCACTTTTTACTGGCCATAAGGGTGAGTGGGGGGGAGGGGGTAGAGAAGAGCGAGCAGGGGATGGGGTCTAAGGCGGGGCAGGGAAGAGGCGGCATGGAGTGGGGCCTAGGCGAGAAGGGGTGGTCTGGAAAAGTGGCCTCAGGGGATGGCTCAGAACGGGGGATGGGGCCACAGTTCAGGTGCCAGTGGGCCCCCCCCCACTTTTAGGAAGCTTCCGCTGCTCCTGGAAGACACCTTAGCGCTTAGGTGATTGAATGTACTTTCAATTACTGTGCACATTTCTGGGAAGGAGGTGAAAAATCCAAATGCCAGTAAGTGGTTCATGCTCTCTATATACACAAACCACTTAAAGACAAGAACCACACTTGTTTTTGAAGCAATAGAAGACAACCCGGGACAGAAAAGGGGAAGGAAAGACAGAAGCGCTGGGCAGGCAGGGTGGGAGAAGCCCCAGCGCCCCGACCCTAGTCCCCTGCAGAAGCGTGGGGGAAGCCGCAGCACCCAGACCCTCGCTGTGATCCTGGGACAGGAGGAGCTCTCACTCACTGCTGTGGCCCCGGGGCCATGGCACACAGACAGAGCTTCTCCAGTCTTGGGGCCTCAGTGGAGGGGGGCAGAAAAGAGCAAAAGAGGTTGTGGGGCGGCAGTGAGAGTGTAGAATGGGGGGGGACCCTGGGTGAAACAAGGGTGGGCGGGTCCTGAGGAAGGGACAGAAAGGGCTGGAGCTGTGGATGGGGCCGCAGGCGGAAAGGAGTAGGGTAGGGAGTAGGGTTGCCAACTTTCTGATTGCAGAAAACCGAACACCCTTGCCCCGCACCTTCCCCGAGGCCCTGCCCGCCACTCGCTCCATCCCACCTCCCTCCGTCGCTCGCTCTCACCCACCCTCACTCATTTTCACTGGGCTGGGGCAGGGGCTTGGGCTGTGGGAGGGGGTGAGGGCTCCGCCTGGGGCTGGGGATGAGGGCTTTGGGAGGGGGTTCAGGGCTGGGGCAGCGGGTTGGGCTGTGGGGGGGCAGTGAAGGTTCTGGCTGGGGTGTGGGCTGTGGGGTGGGGCCAGGAATGAGGGATTTGGAGTACGGGAGGGGATGCGGGCTCAGAGGGATTTGGGGTGCAGGAGGGGGCTCAGGGCTGTGGTGCAGGCTCTGGGAGCGAGTTTGGGTGCGTGAGGGGGATCAGGGTTGGGGTGGGGGGTGGGGGTGAGGGCTCTGGGGGGCGCTTACCTCAGGCGGCTTCCGGAAGCGGACAGCATGTCCCTATAGCACCGAGGCGCAGGGGTGGCCAGGTGGTTCTGCGTGCTGCCCCTGGCCACAGGCACCACCCCCGCAGCTCCAACTGGACAAAAAGAGGGGCTTAGTGGATTTATGGTTTAGTACAACAGTCTGACAGAATCTCACACACCTTGTTTTTGCTTAACATGAGCATTTTCTTCCTAAATCGCTGGAATTGTTTGCAATGGGAGTTTTGCCTGAGTAAGAATGGAATAAAGGGTACGGGCCTTAGTGAAAATCACCACACCTTTTACCAGCAGAATACTTTACTGTACATAAGCAATAGTTCATGGCAGGGGCTAAAATTACAGCATTTCATTGAAATGTCATTAGGTTTTGTTTGTTGCCATCATGTTTTCTTAAAAAAAACCCCAGATTGTTTAAAGAACAATTGATATGAGATACCAGACACCCAAAATATTACCTTAACCCCACATAATCATATTTTTAGATGTCTTGTTTCACTGCTAGTTTCAACAAGGAATGCACAGAATGATCAAACGAGATTTAGGTAGTAGCAATTATTGGTACATTTCAGATGAGCACAGCATGAAGGATAAATCTAAAGAAAGATTAAGACCCAAATACTAAGGGAGAAAAAAAATGAAAAGCTAGAGCAAAAAGGCCTGACAAGCAGGAAAGGACTAGCTATCTGCAGGAAGCTGGTATTCTTATGTGAGATGTGAGTGACCCAGTCTAGGCTGGAATGTTATCTCTATGTGATCTACAGAATTTCTCTCTTCACTGTAGTAACTGTAGAAGAGTGAATTAAAGTCTTAAGGGAAAAAATCAATAAAGAAAAAAAAATGGCAGAAGAAGAACCTTTCAACAGCTGTATAAAAAAATCTCTTAAATGATAATGGATGGCAAACCAATATTTCTAAGTTTGTGACAAAGAAAAAAAAAGAACCCCAAAAACCAAAACAAAAAGAGAAGAAAGGATTTTTTTCTTCTTGAAGAATATTTGTCAATGACCTCGTCTAGTGATCATCTCTCATATGGTCAGAGTCGCCCCTTTAAAAGGCCACATTGGGCTTTTCTCTGCCACTCCAGCTCTGAACTAGCTTTCTTATTCCTTTTCTCTCAGGGTCTTGAATTATGCTCCAACTACTCTACTGGCACATATTTACCCCAAAAGTCCTGTCCGAAAGTAAAAAGTATATCTGGTTCCTTGAAACCTAGTCAAACAATAAAGGTCAGGAAATGGGTTACTTCAACAACCCCTTGCAGCATTCAGCTTTGTCCTTAACAGAGGACCCCTACTCTGTGTGTGTCTAACAGCCCCCCCTAGTAAACCTTTGTACTCTTTGGTTTCTACTGGATTGAGCCCTGCTGTACAGGCTCTCAGCATAAGCCTCCTCCTCCTAACTAGAGCACCTCTCTTCTGAGAAAAACAGCTTTTTATACCTGCAGCGTAATAGGGGCCAGATGAAGTATTTCCTGTTTCTCTCCAGCCTTAATTTAACCTCTTCCTGGCCAGTGGGTATATGTTCCATCACAATACTGGACACAGCTCATCTCTAACCAACGGGAACCAGCTGTTTGTTTTCTTCTGGGGATTCATGCTCCTCTGGCAAGCACACAGGGCATTGAAAGATATCAGCTTAAGTTGGGAACGTCTGAAGTGCACCATTGCTCCCTGCTGGAATCACAAGAAACAGATCATGGTGGATATACCTGCCTGATCCCAACGGATGATCCCTGCTTGGTGTGCAAGAAAAAGGCAAACCCTTGGAAAGATCTTGGATATTATACACCAGGGGAAACTTTCTTCTCAATCCAAGTGTTTGAGATGGCTTTAATGCTGTGCACATCAGCAAGAATCACACTTATTAATATCTATGCTCATTTCTAGTTGTACCCCAAAATACCATGGGCTACTCACTGTAGTACAGGTAAGCATGTGCATAAACATTTGCAGACCCAATGATGATCACTTTTTTCTTAAATTCTGGTAAAATGGATTCTGCAGCTACCTCTAGGAGCAGTTAATGCCCACTGGGGGGTTGGAAGGGAGAGAAATAGCCTCATCATGGCCTCCCCCAGCAAGGCAGTCAGCAGCAGGAGTCAGTGCCTTGTGCACAGAAGGCTGAGGTTTCTTGACAGACCATAGTTAAGCCTATCTTTGCTTAGAAAAACAAAATGGATGCCTAGAAAAATTGGAGGGATTCCATTTCCTCTCTTTTGTCATTTCCTTTTTCACTGTTTAGTGGGTGTGTCAATGTATTATAGAGGCTACATCAGTCCTGTGACTTGGGTAAGAATTATCACCATTATTAAAGACAGGTGAACTGAAGCACAGAGGTTTACTTGTCCAAGATCATACAGCAAGTAAGTGACATACCCAAGAATAGAATCCAGGAGTAGAATTTGACTCGCAGTCCCTTGCTGTAACCACTAGGCACACTGAAATAGAAATCTCTACCACAAGAAAAAGAAATGCATGAGCAGGATTCAGAGAAAGGGAAGCCACTTAAGAAAAGGAGGCACAAACTGTCTCTTATGCGGTTTTGTAAAGCCAACTGTTTAAACATCAGAATAATGCTGTTGAGTTTTCATCACAATACAGAATCAAGGGTCAAAAGCTGAACGTGTGTGAGTCATCCATCCTTGTGTTTTTATCAGGTGTGTGCAGTCAGTTATTGAAAAATGCCTAGCGTATTTTAAGTCTCTCTTTTTGGGGGTATTCTAAACAAAACCCACCTATCCCATAGCCAAATCTCTCACTTTAAACAAGAGGAGTGAGACACGATTAACTGGGTGTTTTAAACAGGTGCAATGTTTAGTAATATTATACACATTTTCATGAGCTCATACTTGGAAATAAAGGAACATATTCCATTTGTCAGGCAGGGGGTTACATCTATTGTATTTCCACAGTTGCTCACATGGTAAAACTTATTCATTTTGTGTGAGGGAAGTTAATATAATTGGGGACCACTGGAAAGACTAACTACTGTTAGGACAAAAGACATTTTTGGATCTGGGCTTCAAGAGAGGTTGTCCTGTTTAAGGATATCTCCTTAAATACCTAAGGATACCAGTTTCTTTTCATTAATCCTGCAGACAGACTGATCAATAGGTCCCTAGAGCAAAATGCAAACACCTCGAGAAGGACAGTACAAAGAGGGGGAAAATAACTATTTAAAAGTTGCCTTGTCTGGCATGTCTTGTTCTAACAGTGGTGTGAACAGTAGTGACACCTAGTGGTGAAAGAGGCCAACTATCTAAAATCAGAAAGGAAGAGGAAGTAGGTGGGTGGAGACAAAGCCTAAGAGGTGGGTTGATGTCAATGGGAACCGTGCTACCGTGGAATACTGGGGTTTTCTTTGAATTACCTAGCGTACAACAGAATGTTGATGTACTGGGTATGTGGGGACAATACCTGATACCCATATTGCTTCATATGCCAGGAATTTTCTTTTGGGAACACAGAAGGGGTTAATCCAGAACTGTCCCTATGTACCAATGATGAGGTGTCCGTCCATTAAAAAAAATTAACTGTGCCTTTTTGGAAAGGAAATGACAAGTGAATGATCTACAGATGCCACCGAAATGGTACTCTTTCCTGTGACCTTTCAGGAAAACTCAAGGTTATGGTAATCAAGACATTTCCATTCAGTCTTGAAATGAAAGCTTGCTCTCTTACTGTTGTGATCACAGTGAGGAATGACTGGTTGCCATAATAACAATGTGCACAATGGCTGATTGACTGGGTGACAGCATCTAACTGCGTGTGTGCATCACACAACCAAGCTAGAGAAATTTGTGGGACTGTTGACAACCCCTTTTCTCCTTCACTCAAATACCTTTGTTACCCACCTGAGGAGCAAGCCCCCCAAATCAAAACCAAGTCAAGTGGAATAAATGGAGCATGCCAGGTACAAAGCATCCATAGTCACTGAACAAAAGCTGATAAATGTAAGGAGTGTACACTACAGATCAGGGATAGCTTTACCATATACAGAGTATCAGCAAGTTAGACAGGTTTTACACGACTGTTTAATGTCATTTACTATTTAACAACAAAAGTCACCACAGCAACTACTACATCACAGAGAGTCAGGACTGCTGCTTGACAGCGTGTTTAAAACAGCACAGGTATAAAAAGATAGTCCGTAACAAAGTCAAATTTCTATATTGATTTGATATTAGGTTGGGAGAAAAATCAGATTTCCTATCCAATGTTATTTTCCCCAACAGTACATTTTAATTCTGTGGTGGAAAGAATCTACAATACGTACACAACATACACGGTTGTGTTGCACGGTAGAACATATTTTTTTTTTTTTGCCATGTTCAGAAGGAGTGAGACCAGGTCATCCCAGATGAGTGTTGTTAAAAGCTTGATGCCATACCATCATGTTTCCATTACATTACACAGATATTAAAGAAACATCATTTAAAAGATGTTCTAGAACATCTTGAGAAGTTGCATGCCATGATTTCTTGGATTGAGGCTATGTGCTCCAGCAGACGAAACATTGGACTGCGACCCGCGAGACCTGGAACTGTTACTTGACCGTCTGCGTGAGTCTGGGGAAGTCACTTCAACTCTCTGTAACTCTCCTTCCCCATCCAGTGTCAGTCTATTTAGATTGTAAGCTCTTAGGGGCGGGGAGTGTTTGTGTGTGTCAGCACAGTGGTCAGCATAATGGACCCCCCAATCTATGTTGGGACCTCAAAGTGCTACTGTAATAAAAGTAATAAGTATTCCTGGGGCAGTAAAAGTAGGTGCCATAGTTATGCTTGACCCTCCTCCAGCTGACTACAAAGGGTGTAGGATCAACCCTTGTGAGTTCAATTTTAAAAGGGCAAAGAGAGGGCCACATAATTTATATAATGACCTAAAATAGCTCTCTCTGTAGTAAAAAATGTGACAATTTTAACATGTGATATCTTGGTTCCTTCTAGAAGGCTGAGGCTTCATCTGCACTAGGACATAGCACCACTTCAGCAGCTGGTTGGCAGCAATCAGCTTAGCTGAACTGGTGTTGACCACAGTTTAGTTTAAGTGTAGACAAGGACAATCCATGGTCAGCATCAATTCAGTGAACGGTGGTTAAGGCACAGGGGTTAATTATGGTTAGTTGAATGACTGTTGATCAAGGAAATGGAGACAAGGCCTTACTTTCTGATGGGAAGCTGGGAAATTTCCTATTTTGAACTCTAACAAGATGCAAAATATTGGACGTTAAAGTAATGACACAACAAAAACTTTTACTTATCCAAGACTGAACATTGCTCATCCTGGGCCTTGGGCAGATGTAAATACAGTGGAGAGAAAAAAATCAGATCCGGCAGGAGAAAGGGGAGATTTATCTGCAGCAGGTTGATCTTAAAAATGTGATGGCTGACCAAATGTTCGAAAAGTTAGAATAATTCCTTCGGGGGAGATGGATTTAGTTTGTCAAGCGAAGGCAGGATGGTCAAAGGTGAGGGGGCATGATAAATTCATCCAGCAACCACATACATGGTGTTTACATAATTTATACTTGTATATTAATAAGGACATATTAAAACACAACTACAATAACTTGGCCCTGATTTCTCCTCCCCTTGGGAACCAGTTTCTGAAGATCTGCCCTGCCCCTACTTCACATTAGAAACTGGGCTGGAGTTGTCTTCGAAAAATGTCTCTCCAAATGCCTGTATCCCCCTCTCCCTTATGTAGATGACAGAGAGCTCCTCTCATCACTCCCTCTTATGAAGGGTCATCTCTCCTTAGCTCTTCCTGCAGGCAGGGAACAGGCTTGGCAACGCCTGGTGTGAGCCCTGCCAACCTTATTCTGTCTAGCCTCCAGGCAAGAAGAAGCGGAGAGAGTATGGGAAGCAGAGGGTGAACCAGATATTGAAAGATATTGACTCTTTGCTGAATGTGGGAGCAGGGGCAGGGTGCTGGGAGTCCAGAGGAAATGGGAGTGATGGAAACTGCCGATAGGTGAGGCAAAGTTACTGGGAAGAGGTAGAAATGGGGAAGGTACAAATTAAAGACAGCAGCTAAGGAGGGACTTCAGAAGAGGAGGAAGCTGGGGGAGTGGTAGCTTGGGACAAGGGAGAGGGGAAAGTCAGTCTGATGCATGTGGGTAGGTATGAATAGCTGAACGGGGAGGAAGAATCTGCCTGGTTGGGGTGAGAGGAGACAGAAAGAAAATTCTTCCCGGGGGTGATGTTTCTTCATCTACTGCTTGTTTCTGGAGTTGCTCTGTCCAGCATTCAAGGGCTGGAGCATGAGTTTTGCTGACACCTGCTCAGTAAACACAGGGAGAAGAAGGCTTTGTAGAGGCTGAATAAATGGAGTGAGACCCTAACCAGTCTCAATTGAGTGCACAGCACCTGGAGTTAGTATCCAAACTCACCCCCTCATCCTAAACAGCTCCTTGGGAGCTCAAGACAGTAACAGTATTTAAATCTCAGTCTAAGCTTCCTGCTTGAGCTCAGTGGGGTTTTGGGGTTTTCCTTGGGGTTTTCCTTCAGGAAATTCTGTCTCCTAGCTCCCTGCTCTCATTGAGATGGAAGGAAGAACATGGCTTAGATTAATATTAGGGCAATATATTCAAATAAGATCTGCTAGGACTTAATGGCAGTATCCTCCTTTCTCCCAGTAGGAGAAATATACTAGCTTGGAAAGTACTCCTAATAGAGATAAATGATTGTGTCACATGCAGCCTTTTCAAATATTTCTTTTAAATGATGAAACACAAAAGCAGAGCATCGTGCCATCAATTGTTAGAGCTGCATTTGGGGCCTGATCCTGCACTGCTTGGATGGGAATTTTGCCTGAGCGAAGCGAGGCAGGACTTGGCACTCAAATACACACAGCTCCACAGCATTCGTGCAGCTCCCGGTTTATCAGCATGGAGCTGCACTGAGTTTGAACGGTCCACTGATGACTGAACTGGTTAGGAATACATCTGAACAGCAGGCTGAATACCCAGCGAGGTATTGTGGGTAATTAGAGATTAATTACAATCCCATAGTTTGTATCATGGATCAGGGTCAGCACGGGGTCAGTGCACATGGCAAACTTAGAGAGCTGTGACTGGATGGATGACGCCAGCTCAGAGCGGCTCAGGAAAGTGAAGCGTATAGAAACAAGGAGCCAGTGAGACTAGAGAGTGGACTCACAGCCAGGGAGCTGGCGACAGCAGTCACACTGAGTTGTGGAGCCTGGAGGCAATGAGAAATGTTAACAAGCAGCAGAGAGAACACAGCTGCACTAACTACCCTACTGCAGCCCTGACTTCTCCAATTAACTTTCTCCAGCCTTTCTGAGATTTGGGAAATCTGGGGCACAGTCCTGTTGTCAGAGAAAGCAGGTTAAAAGAGGGGGGGGGGGGGAGAAGCCTCTCCTGCTTAATATGTATACTAGGTTCTTACTGAGGGCTTAATCCAGGAAAATGTTTTTGTCAAGTTGAGGTGGGATTTTCATCAGTTTGTATTAAAGGAAGGATGCATGTACATCTCTGAGGCAGAACGCAATTATCATCAAGCCCCCCCCCCTTTGCTAGAGCAATTTGTCATATTTCTGTGACAAACAAGGTTCACAAACCCGTCTAGGACAGAAGAAGGGGCAGCCTCATATCCTGAATAGGCAAAATGAATATACTGATAATGCAATAACAGGAAGATCCAGAACGGCAGCATTTGGTGAAGACAGGAGTGTATCAATACAGAGTTGCGTAACTGGTCTCTCTGGCAGTTAGTTATGTGCAGGAAGTTTTTTTTTTTCTTTTTTAAATAAACCATTACAAAAAATTCACTGACTGTCAAAGTAAAAAGCTAGTTTGTGGTATTCAGAGATGGAGGAAGAGGGGATTGGTTCTTGCAAGGACAGCTGGTATATAGAGGATATACCCGTTCTCTTGTGTGCCTTCAGCCGTATCTGCAGGTGGCTACTACTGCTGTGCCTTACTGAATGAAGATCTGTGTAAATTCCTAAACATATGATCATCAGTTCCTCTCTGTATAACAAGGGAGTATTTTCCCCTCTGCCTGGATTTCATTTCCACATGCATCTGTGCACTTTGCCTAAATCCTGCCCAGTGCCGGGAAGCACTTCCGATTATTCTTTATAATTTCAGCAGGAGGGGGACACTAATATTTAGATTAATTATTAAAAAGACACAAAAATGTGCTCGAGTTCCTTTTTTGATGCATGGATCTTGGACACAGGACATTTCAGAAGTTTATATTTACTGATTATAACAGTAATAATAATTGCATTTATTGAGTGCTTTGCATCCAAAGATCTCAAACCATTTCATATAGAAGTGGGTCTCCATTATTATCTCCCTTTGCTGGTGGGTAAACAGAGAGGTTAAGTGACTTGGTCAAGGTTATGATAATACCTAACTATCCTGCCTCCCAGCTCATTGCCTTATCCATTGAACCGCCGCTGGCATCAACTTTCTTCTCCCAGATACTTAGCATAAGGATGGTCCTAAGGTTTGTGGGTCCCTCTCTGAAGAGGTGGACAGACCTCAGGTAGACATCTGCCACCCAAAGAGAGATGAAGGTGAATTCAACATTTGTGGTGGGGATAAGTTGTGGGTATCTGAGGCACTTGTCACTGGGAAAGATACAGCTGCTGCTGGGATATATGGGAGGGAAAAGGAGGTAGAGAATAGATTCAGTTGCTTAGGGACTTGGGTGAGGTAGGGAGAGGTCATATTGGCCCATTGGTGTTTGGGGGCGGTTGTAGGGTGGCAGCACTTGGATATTACAGCAGTATAAATGCTTATAGAAAGATAGGTGAATGGGTGGGTCCTGGAAAATAGAAAATTCAGAAGTTGCATAATTAGCACATTCCTTGCCTGTCCCTGAGTCAGCTAACACCGGCATACCCAGAGCTGTGAAAGCTTCACAGACCTACCCTGTGTCATCTCCAGAATATACCCTTACACAAACAGTACAGTACAGTAATAGACCTCAAACTCTGCAGTATCACAAATATAAGATGCATTGTTCGGGATCACTAACAGAATACTGTGGATTGATTGTGAGGTTGCTGGGTTTTTTTATTAGCTGCAGTAGTAACCCAGTCACTGTGTTTTAGTATTTACTGGAGCTCTTCTTATGCTTCACCAATGATAAAATAATCTATCTACTTCAATCCAAGGAATACTCAAGCAAAAACGACATAAGAACACAGTATCAAAGAACTTCTCCCCATGTTTGGCACTGCACAAAATAGATCTGAATAAAAAGTGTTTGAAGTATAATTTGAAACGCTTCCTTTAAAAAACTGCTTATTTTTGTTCCATAGAGGTGTATATATTTGTATGTATTTCTGTATGTATACATAGATGAAATACACACACACACACACTTACGCCTGTTGGCTCCGAGAATTGGGGGATTTCCTGACACTAAGCACTATTGTTAAGTGCATTAGTGCTTAGCACAGTGGGAGCTCCTGACCTGCCTGCACCAAAGGATTAAACCAAATGACACATTTTTGCTTACATCCATCTCTGAGTGGGGAGGTGAAGGGTGATGGGTTGAAGGGACAGCTGCAGTGTGCACAATGCTCCAGTCCCTTTCAATATATCAGAGATTAGCTAATATACAGTTAATTTGAATAGCACAGCCCCCCACTTCAAAGGACATTGTACATGTTGTCCTTTTATGAATTTTGCATTATGGATGATGTAGTTTTCCAGGGAGCTTAGCTCATAGGACAGAATTAGGGCCCAAACCACAGTTCCCATAAAGCAATGCACACAGACTGGGAAATGTGGTTTAATGTTTTGTTGAACTGGTTCGAGATGAATCGTTTGGTCTGAAAACTGTTGTGTGAAAGCTGTTTCAAATGAAACCACCTGAGAACCATTTTCAAAACCATAGTCCCAGGCTTGACAAAACTAAGGCCTGGTCTGCACTTGAAAGTTTTATTGGCATAGCTATGTTGGCTAGGAGTGTCACTTTTTTTTTTTTTTTTTTTTTTTTAACGGACACAGCTATGCCCCGTGGACACAGTTATACTGGCAAAAAAGTCCTTTTGCTGGTATAGCTAATTTTGCCCAGGGAACTGCTATAAATAGGGCTTTACCAAATTCAGGGTCCATTCTGGTCAGTTTCATGGTCATAGGATTTTTTAAATCGTCAATTTCATGATTTCAGCTATTTAAATCGGAAATTTCACAGTGTTGTAATTGTAGGGGTGCTAACCCAAAAAGAAAGTGTGTGTGTGTGGGGGGGGGGATCACCCTACTACTACTCTAACTTCTGCGCTGCTGCTGAGGGCAGCGCGGCCTTCAGAGCTGGGCAGCTGGAGAGCGGCGGCTGCTGGCTGGGAGCCCAGCTCTGAAGGCAGAGCCGCTGCCAGCAGCAGCGCAGAAGTAAGGATGGCAGGGTACGGTATTGTCACCTTTACTTCTGCACGGCTGTCTGCAGAGCTGGGCCCTCAGTCAGCAGCCGCCACTCTCCAGCCGCCCGGCTCTGAAGGCAGCAGCGCAGAAGTAGGGGTGGCTTGGTATGGTATTGCCACCCTTACCTCTGTGCTGCTGCTGGCAGGGTGCTCCCTTCAGAGCTGGGCACCTGGCCAACAGCCACCGCTCTCCAGCCCCCCCGCTCTGAAGGCAGTGCAGAATTAAGGGTGGCAATACCGTGACCCCCCCCTAAAATTACCTTCTGACACCCCCCCCCCACAACTCCCTTTTGGGTCAGGACCCCCAATTTGAGAAATGCTGGTCTCCCCTGTGAAATCTGTATCGCATAGAGTAAAAGCACACAAAAGACCAGATTTCATGGGCGGGAGACCAGACTTCATGGTCCGTGATGCGTCGTTTCTCATGGCCGTGAATTTGGTAGAACCCTAGCTATAAACTATCCTGGCAAAAGGACACATTTATGTATATTGAGTCTACACTAGAAGAGTTTAGTATATTTACAAAATACAAATTTTTCAAAATTATTTGAGTCCTATTTATTACAAGATCACCCTTTGCGACAAATTTATCTGTTTTAAATGTCTACTTCCATGCAAAATTAACCAGTATCTTTTTCTTTATATGTGAGATCACATTGATATATTATTAAAAAATATTAATCACTACCGTGGAAAGAACTAATATAATCAAGTAATTAATAAGTAATTTGAAAGTAAAGAACATATCCATAGCTTACTATTTCTCATTCAGATACAGCGGAGTATACTTTCTTAGTCATCACTGTTGACCAGCTAGTGGCTAACCACTCGGTTATGTGAGACTTCCCAGACCATATTTCAGAAATCGAAGAAAGTCAGCTCATGTTTCATGGAAGTAATTAGACAGGCCCAATGGCTAATTATACAGGGGCATTACAAGGATGATTGACTATCATTTACTTAGTATGAGATAGGTGTATTTTTTCCTCCAGAAATATATCTTTATGGGCCTTCTTTGATGCAAAAGTTTGAAAGCTGTGCTAATGCAGTTGGAAAAAAATATTAATGAACAGCAAACAGATTGTGTGTAAATTTCAGCCCTGTGGGCAAGTCATGTTTGTGTCTGCTCAGCACAATCGTTGCATATTTTCTTCAGCACATGTTTGCATCATCCCATAGTAACTTTGTGATGCAAATGTCCTCACAGGGCAACGCCAGCCTGGAAGCGTACAGCGGTGAACTCCTGGCCCCAAGAATTCAATGGGAATCTTGCCCTTGACTTCTGTGGGGCCAGGACTTCACCTCATGTGCCTAACCATGGAATGATGCTAACAAGAGAAGACTCAGACACACAATGACTCTGCCAAGAAAAGTCAATGCTTGAAGCATGAGGAGGAGAGGGGCCGGCTGTTTCCCAATGCTCCAGGGTTGGGTTGAAGGTTCTCCATAGTGCCTCCCAATTGCCCTCTGGAGCAGTTTACCAGGGTTCTAGAATCTGTAGAGCTGTGGCTGCTTCCATGGCCTGTGCTCTGCATAGTCCCAGTGTGGCCTTTCACACCAGCCTGTGAGGAGCTGGCTCAGAGACGCTTTCTGGGATGGAAAATTCTGCTAGTGGAAGTTCCAGAAGCGTCTCTACAGAGTTGAGTGGCTTAAGGGCCTTCTGGTTGTTTTCAGCACCTCTGCTAAATTCCACTCCAGGGAAGTGGTGCTAATGACCCTATCATCATTCTATTTATTTTGATTGAACACAGATAAAAAGACACCTATCCCACCTTCAAGGCGCCCTGACAAATTATGCAAAATACAACTATAACAAAAAGGTGTAGAAGAAGGGAAGAGGAAACTGGCAGTAGAAGCCTACAAAACCCAACCCCCTTCCACAATGATCTAACCGAATACCTCTAAGGAAAACAAATTCACTTGGCAGGAGAGGCAGAACAGTGCACTCTAATCACTATTTCAGACTTCAAAATTCTACTCATCAGCTTGTGACAGATAAGTAATTCTTCTTTATGGTCAAATAAAACATTTACTTTTTCATCATCACCACCCTCATCATCCTTGTGGGTGAGCAGATTTTGTACCTGGGCTGGCAAATTTTCAAGACAAATTTACAAAGCTGAATGATTCATTTGCATCTGGTATTCATATACCATAGATAGGCTTCATAAAATCTTAAATGATTATAGTTAATAAAAGTGAGATCCAATGACAGACAGCAAAATACAGTAAACGTGCAATTAGAGACGATGTATCAGTTGAGTAATGAATATGAAGCTAATTAAAATTCTACTACTTCCCACAAAAAATGGTAACTGAAGTGTCATTCAGCCTTCCTAATCATTCTTTAAAATATTATACAGGGTACATAAAAATTCCTGATATGTCATGTACATTTCATTATTATGTAATGGGATAAATTTCACTCTCTCCAACTCATGTACATTTTTTACTGTTTTTCTGTGAGCCAACCATCATCCAACATTAAGGATAGCAAATAACACCATAATGTTCTATTTCAGAGTATAAGCCACAAGTTCTGTATTTTCTTATATCTTGTACTAGGACTGAGCTAACTGGTCTGGGTAAAATAAATTAATGATAACTAGAGCTGAATGAATAATTTACAGCAACCAATTTATTAGACAGATTTTGTTTCTTTTTCTCTTTGCCAGTTGCTTGCAAGCATCTTACAATTATCTTGATTTTTTCCCTTGAAATGATTCACTGCATAATTCCAACAAATAACGTAGATTGTGCGTGCATGGTTTGTTATAAGGATCTGGTTCTCAGAAATCAAGCCATGAGGGTTAATTTTAATTGGAGAAACAGAAAATGCGGTGTATGTCTGGGCTATTTCACAGAGAAGAAGGGTGGTCCAGTGGTTAGGGCGCTAGGCTGACCCTCAGAAGGCCTCCGTTCAATTCCTTCCTGAAACACAGGCTTCCTGTGCCTTCTTAGGTGAGTTACTCTGTCTGTTTTGTGCATTCTTTCCGCATCTGTAGAGTGGGGATACTAGCACTTCCCTATCTCACAGGGATGTTGTAAGAATAAATACATTAAAGATTGTCAGGCATTCAGACCCTGTGGTAATAGGGGCCATATATGAACGTGAGATAGAGTCTGTTTCCTGATCATATGAGCGCAGAATCAAGTTTTTGATACCAAAATTAACTTAAAATGTGTTGTTCCCATAAACACTCCTGCCAGCAACTTTGTCCACTATAATATTCACAGAAAATGAATCCAAAAGAGATATGAACATGGTTTATGTACATTCATTTAAAATTGGAACAAAGTGTCACATAAAATTGGTTGAAGTATTTATCCAGATTTCATTAATCGGATTTTATTAGCCTGTTGTTGCTCACATAGAGAAGATGGTGAACACAATATGCTTGAGTCCTTCACTTGAGTCCTTCAATCTGAATTTATGTACTCATGACATGCGGTGTGGATTTTCTCTTGGAAACATACTTAGCTATAAGAGTATTCCATAGACTAGATGACCTCCTGAGGTTCCTTCCAGCCCTACATTTCTATATTATTCTAAACCACAGCAGCAAGAATATTCATTACACTCTTAGTGGCAACAGATCAAGATAATGTATGGTTAATACTCACTGGGAAAAGTACACAACATGTGCAGAATTATTAGCATAACAAGTTAAAAATAATTAACCTAAGAACATAAAAATGACCACACTGGGTCAGACCAAAGGTCCATCTAGCCCAGTATCCTGTCTTCTGACAGTGGCCAATGCCAGGTGCCCCAGAGGGAATGAACAGAACAGGTAATCATCCAGTGATCCATCCCCTGTTGCCCATTCCTAGCTTCTGGCAAATAGAGGCTAGGGACATCATGCCTGCCCATCCTGGCAAATAGCCATTGATGGACCTATCCTCCATGAACTTATCTAGTTCTTTTTTTAACCTTGTTATAGTCTTGGCCTTCATAACATCCTCTGGCAAAGAGTTCCACAGGTTGACTGTGCGCTGTTTGAAGAAATACTTCCTTAGCTTTGTTTAAAACCTGCTGCCTATTAATTTCATTTGGTGACCCCTAGTTCTTGTTTTATGCAGAGTAAATACCACTTCCTTATTTTCTTTCCCCACACCAGTCATGATTTTATAGACCTCTGTCATATCCCCTCTTAGTCATCTCTTTTCCAAGCTGAAAAGTCCCAGTCTTATTAATCTCTCATCATACAGAAGCCATTCCATACCACTAGTCATTCATTCATAAATATTAAGTACCTCATACAGGCCATATTATGAAGGTCAAATGCAACTGGTATGAGTTTCAGGACTATTACCATATTAAACTGAAGATTTCTCAGTTATCCTGCAGATGTAAGTCACATTCGCAGCATTATTATTAACAACAAATGTGTGTGAGAGAAAGGAAGAGTGATTGACTATATAGGCATCAAGATAGAAAAGTATGCGGTCAGCAAACACACAAACTTAAGTGGTGGTAAGAAGAGAGAACCAGAGATAAGACAAAGTATAAACATGTGACCTTATGCAGGTTTAAACATCTGGAAACCAGCTGAACAGTAGCTGAGCAGAGAAATGTTGGGCATGAGGGTAAAGAGGTTTTGGGCAAAGGGAATGCTGGGCTTGAGAGAATCCAGCATTGGTGAGTTCAGTTAGATTTCTTCAAGCCTCTGCACAGTCACGAGTGGCATTGCTTTTGGTTTTCTCTAGTATGTAACTGGAAGCTTCTGCTACTAGGCAATTCTAAATGGCGACATCTCCTGATAGATGGGTCTGCTTTGAGTCCAGGCAAGGCCCCTAGGCAGTTCACTCTGGACTGCTCTGATGGAGCCTCTCCCAGTAGGTTTAAACAGTGCATCCATGGATTTCACTAGTACTACGTGCTCTTGGTGATTTGTGATTTCACTACTATCTGTACGCTATCCGTTCTTTTGCAACTATCTAGGGTTTACTGGAGCAATGGTCTGATTCATTATGGAAAATCCTATGTTCCTAAACATCATGCATCTTTGGAAACAATGCTCAATAATGTTATCAGATATAAAGTACATTATTTTAAATTAGTGGGGGAGCAGAGAACAGCCTCGAAGTAAGGTCTTTAGCGTTCAAGTAGACAGGTGGCTTCTGAATTCCAGCTCAGGCAAACTCCCTTTGAAGTCAATGGGACTATTGCCTGAGTGATGCCTGCAGGATTTGGAATATGCCAAGAGGTTAGTCACTTCATTAAGACAGAAATGGTCTTAGAACATGTACATACTGCTACATTGGGAGCGTGTGAGTCACATCAGGCACAGCTGTGCTGTTCTAATCCTCTCTAAAGCAATAATTAGTGCACTACCTGAGTTAGGCACTGGATAATTTCAGAAAATGGTAAACAATTTTGAAAGCATTAGTCAGGCAAGCCCAGATGTTTCGCACAATTTCCAGAGGGCATATGTGCATGACACAGATATTTTCCCAAAATTATTTTCCACACACTCCTCAACAACTATGAATCTATGAACTGAAAGAACATTTCTAAGTGATTATCACATTCTCCAGTTTACTGAGATGCATTGACTGAACACATGTGTCCATTGTGCTGTTAATGAGCATGACTCTACAGGTCACTTGTGACCCATCACAATGTCTCTACAAGTGCTGTGGTCAATTAACTGTCATCTTCCATCAATACCAGCACCTTCATGTTTCTGATGCTTTTATTTAGTCAGCTACTCAGGGCATTGACACTAGATAGCATTGATTCTTGTCCCATTTTCTGAGTCATCTATAAATAATATACTTTCATCCCTTTAGATATTCGACTTCACTGAAATTAGATTGGACTGGACCCTGTCGAGTTTTCATGGCGACATCAGATATAATTTTTAACCCTTTTCAGATCACATCCTTCAGGCTCTTTATGTTATGTAACAGTGTAAACTCATAAGGACGTTAACATTGAAAGAGTGAAAGGTGAATAGATATTTCTGGTAGATCCTTTGTATAGTGAATTAAAATGTGTGTATTCCAAAATAAGCAAACAAACACACAAACCAAAAAAAAGCAGTGACAAGGCAGTAAAATAGTAGCTTCTAGGCTGGTCAATTCTGCTTAGACAGTGCATAAAATTTTCAGACTCCAGAAGGGGAAGTTGCAGTAGAGTGAAAAGATGGAATTATTGGAAAAACTATGACTCTTTCAAGTATTTTCAAGGCACCCAGCACTTTTGTATCTATGTGGACTGTGTGTTTTGAAGCTAACACCTGTCCTATTATCATTATTAATATTTGCATTACAGAAGGACCTAGGAGCTCCAGTCATGAATCAAGACTCCATTGTGCTAGGAGCTGTACAAACACAGAACAAAAATATGGTCCCAAAAGAATTTAGTCTTGGAATTCAAAATGTTGTAATACTATATGGCTTCTTAAGTCTATTGTTTTCTAAATTATACTCAACTTTTTTCAATTTTAGAGCTTCCTGAAAACTTTGCAATGAATAATTTATCCAATAAATGTAACCTCTTTTTCTTTTGGCAGAATGTTTAACAGCTGATCATGATTTTATTGACTTTATTCATTATTTCCTTTGTGTATTTCTTTTGCTTGTTTTTTGTTCTATGGATTGATCATGAACAGTTCTCTGTCTATGCTTCATGATTAGTTGTGACTGATTAGATAAGCCACATGGTATTGTTTCTGTTCCCTAATTGGACAATGGCACAAATATTCACAACATACGTGCCCCAATGTACAGAAACATTCATACCAGCAAAAAGACCACACAGACATTTCTGGAAAGCAAACATAAAAAAGGTGCAAAGACAACAAAAACTCTGAACATTTCAAGTGGATTTTTATGGACACATTTTCGCATTATTCACACAGCTCTAATGTGTTTCTGCAATCCCCCTATGGCAGCCATTGTCTTAAAGAGATTTCACACTGATAAACAAGGGTAGTTCTATCACCCCCTCTCTTCGTGCAAAAATCACTCAGTGAATAGTTTTAAAGGTAAGCATGTTTTCTATTATTAACATTTCATCACATTCTCTTTCTTTGGTGTCCACATTACTACTCTCTACCTCTTCCATTTGGGACTTTCCATGCCTGGCTTGCTGGCTTTCTGAGCACTGACCAATTGTCAGATTCTTCTAATGGTTTGTTTCTTGCCAGAATTCCTCCCTCTTCATAGCCCCGGCCCAAAAACAAAGTTGACAATGTTTGGTGACCTTTTGTACTATCACTTAAATCTTCATTTGTTTTAAAATGGATTCTTTCTTTCTGGCACACATTGCGCTAGCGTATCAAAACCATAGGTGGCCAGTCTTGAAAGGAAACTCCACAGTGGAAGATGTGAAGGGAGCAACGTACATTCAAACAACAGCAGCCACTAAAAGCAGAAGCAACCGATGAATTGGCATCTGTATGTTCTGGTTTGGCGTACAAGATCTTTTTTCATGAGAGCAAACTGAAGATGGGCTAGCTTCACCATCACCAACCGCGAACAGTGCATGTCCCATCCCCCAGGCTTCTGCAGGGGCAGGTGTGATGCAGGATGAATTTTATCCTGGTGGGAGGTGGGACTTTACCAAGGGAGGGCAGGCTGCATACCTTTCTGGGACTGAGCAGTCCCACCACTAAAATGAGTTACTAACCAATCGATTAGATCCTAGGACTCCCCTGTTTGAATCTCTATAGATTTGCATATCAAGTTTAAACTTCTCAGCTGGAATTTTCAAAAGAGCCCAAGGAAATCTGGCACCCAAATTCTATTAAAATCCTTTAGATTCATCCTTGCCTCCAAGGACCTGCACAACGCCACCTGGTTTATATCCAATTTCCTATCATGTCACCTTCTGCATCTCCAACTGCCCCACCCTAATTTATCCCCTCTTATTGCTCCTGTCTGCATATCTTCTGCCATGCTGCTTCATGCACTGAAGGATTTCCAAACTCTGATGTTCTCCATCCTCTTCTCATTCATATCCCACACAAACATTAGCCCACGGCAGTCAAATGTCCAGTCAAATGTCCAAATATTTTATAAGAAGGGGATGGAACCCACACTGCAGCACGTCAGTGGCAGAAAGTCTACTGGAGCAGTTGCTGCAGTAGTTCAAGTCAGCTGCATCCTCTACTCCACTGGGATCATGGATGCCAAAGATACAGTCCATGCCAGAAGATGCACTGATTCAGTGATGCTCCTCGGCAGGCTCCAGCAGTGAGGTTCCTACACAGTACCAAGACTCAAAGATGACCCAAGGGTTGCAAATCAGAGTATCAGGGATGACAGTGGTGTTATCAACAGTCATGGAGACTGGCCATCATGATCCGTGAAGGTTCAGCAGGACCATTAAGAAGTGTGGCTTTGGACATGTTGAAGAACAATTCTACTTTGAAAAGTAAATGTGTAAAAATGGCACCTTCGCAACAGACCTGCTACCCCTGTGTGCTGTCTTGAATGCTGAGGTAAGTGGCAAAAATATTTTGTTGTACTGCTTGCTTTTTATTTTTGTTAGCCCTGCAGACTTGAAATAGCTATGGGAGAGCAAACAGAATTCTATTATTTGAGATATATTGATAGAACGGTTTACTAACTACCATTCAAATTGCACCTCTGAAAATCCACAGAAGACAAGAAAACTGCATAATTGTCCCTAAAGGCATGAACTGAAGACAACAGAGTTGCCCAGGTATAGCCAAAATTTGGCCTGCAGAAACTATTACTGCTGATGATGTGCTAGAAGGAAAAAAAGAACACAGTTTGACCCTCAGAACACAGGTTGAACATTTGAGCTGGTTTCTCTTATATAATTCACATGCTCTCCCTTCTTTCTTGTTCCTTCTTGCCTTCCCTGCCGCTGCCTGCTCCCTTCGACTTCTGACCCATAGGCATGAAGATAAGGGGTGAAATCCTGGCCTCACTGAAGTCAATGACAAAATTTCCGTTTACTTCAGTGAATCCAGGATTTCACCCTAGGTTTTTGGCAAGACGCTGGGACTGGACAGGGGGTGCCCACTCAAAATTGCCCTGTTCTGTTCATTCCCATTGAAGCATCTGGCATTGACCACTGTCGAAGACAGGATACTGAGCTAGATGGACCACTAGTCTGATCCAGTATGGATGATCTTATACTCTTATGTTCTCTGTAACTGCAGTAGCCCTGACTCACCTTTACACTGCTAGATTCTGATTCTTCCAGAATCATCTTGACAGATATGACTGCAGAGAAGGAATCAGCAAAGCTACCATCATGGTTTCATGAGCAAATATCTGGGCTTTGTCAGAGGTGAATCACACCTATAAAAATGCCCGGATGGATAAATCTGAGAGTAATTATTCTCCTAATTCAGGTATTTAGCACTTGTCAGAAGTTCTGCTTACTTCTGCTATCTCCTCTCAAAAGTAGCAGCCCAAAACTTGTTATAGTAAAACCCAAATAGGTAAGTTCCAGCCATTTTTTGATGTGTTGATACTGTTTTGATTTGATGTTCCTTTGTTTCTTAACAGAAAGGTAAGCAGATAAGTTTGAACTTAGAAGCAAGGTTCACTTAATTTTGCCAAATCAGTAGGAATTGTGTTCCTTGTCTGCAGCCCATGAATTCCTTATGAATTTTAAATTTGCCGAAACAACTATTTGGCGAAGACCAAATAATTGAATTTCTATTCACCTTGCCAGATGCCCTGCCCTTTGCCAATAACAAAAGGATTTAAGATAGAAAGTGCACTATTTAGCCATCATTAATCATTCATACTGTTCAAACACATCATCCAGTAACTGAAGAGGGGTTAATGGTAGCTAAGCCTGAGTCTGTTGTCAAAAGTAGGTTTAACTTTCTATGAACTCACTGGACACAAAGAATGCAGCCTGCTTACTATTCTGAATGTCACCAGCTAGCAGCAAACTGATGACTACTAATGGTAATTAAATACCTCTGAAGCTATTTGTACCAATAACAAAGAGTTACTGTCAGAACTTGAATGAGGTCCATCTGCCCATTTTTAAAGAATGTTAACATTATGTAAGTGATAAAGCAGATGGCAACCCAAAAAGAAAAAAAAAGCAAAGATTTGTATTATAGACCTTTATTTGGGATTTATTCTTGATTCCCTAATGTTTCCATTCAGAGTCAAAAGCTTAAGAACAACATCCTCATACAGTTTGGTTATTTAATGTCAGATTTTCTCAGTATTTACCTCCTTCCATAAAATTAACCCCCAAGAAAATATTTTCTGGCCATTTTGTCTCTGTTGGTAAATCCTACTAAGTTGTTGAGGAAAGCACATCCTAATTCTACTCAGCTGATACCCACCTTGTATTGGAGAATTCCTTATAATGTGATGGCATTCCAATCGGAGTTCATCCCACTCCCCTGGGAAGAGCAGGGAATAGGACTTCCCAAAGAGAGGGACACAGCTGCTTGACATTCTTTCTTGATGGGTTGAACAGCTTGAAAACTTCCAAAGCACATCCATGTGTGTATTTAACTCAACAGAGTAAGAGGCATCTCTGGGATTCAAGCACAGTTTCTTTCATCAATGACTGAATTACTCCAGCAAGATGTTTACTAGTGCATTGAACAACTGTGATTATCCTTGTGATATTATATAGGACAAAAGCTTTTGAAAAGACATAGCTAAATGTATTTAAAACTAAGGGGGTATATGGTTGGTTTCCCCCACTCTCTTGATGTCTTAGGCATTTCTATAGTGCCCATTACCATAGTATCTGAGCTCTGCACAGAAGAGGTACGTAGTCAAGAGAAGTATGTCAGTTTTCACCAGCTCTCTGGTCTGTCCAGTTCACTTCCTAAAAATATTGACTTAACCAAACACTGAAAAGCTTGGGCCAGGCTGTATCCAGCCCATGCACCAGTGTGCAAGATTGCAGAGGGTACAGAGTTTCCCTTCAAGGCAGCAGGGCCCAATCCCATTGGGGAGTTCTGGCACTGTTCCTTCATGAAGACTAGCTACTTTACCAGAAAGAGGGTAAGGGGTGTCAGGCCCTCTCCACACTGGCCAGCACAGTCATCTTCTCTGCCATTATCAGACTGAAGACTGGAATGAGTGGTTCCCACCACAAAACCCTATTTTTCCCCCGTCCACTTCCTCCTATGCATTCTACAGTTTCAAATACATTTGATATAGCTATTTGCAGTGTCTAAAAGGTTAGCTTTACAATGCTCTGTCTAGATCAGGCATTGTCATGTCATGAAAGTGCATACCAACTGTTACCATCTCACATATACAGTTTGATTCTACTGGTTTTGGTTCTTTATTTTGAAAATGTTAATGAAAATCTGACTCTCTCTCAGATAGATAGATATATAATTAGAATTAGAATATATAATTTCTTTGACAGAGTAACAAGCCTTGTGGAAGGGGGGAAGTGGCAGATGTGGTATATCTTGACTTTAGTAAGATTTTTGGTACTGTCTCACATGACCTTCTCATAAACTAGGGAAATACAACCGAGATGGAGCTACTATAATGTGGGTGCATAACTGGTTGGAAAACTGTTCCTAGAGAGTAGTTACCAGTGGTTCACAATCAAGCTGGAAGGGCATAGCGAGTGAGGTCCTGCAGGGATCAATTCTGGGTCTGGTTTTGTTCAATATCTTCATCAATTATTTAGATAACGACATAGAGAATACACTTATAAGGTTTGCAGACAATACCAGGATGGGAGGGGTTGCAAGTGCTTTGGAAGACAGGATTAAAATTCAAAATGATCTGGACAAACTGGAGAAATGGTCTGAAGTAAACAGGATGAACATCAATAAGGATAAACGTAAAGTACTCCACTTAAGAAAGAACAATTAATTGCACACATACAAAATGGCAAATGACTGCCTAGGAAGCAGCACTGCAGAAAGGGCTCTGGGGATCAGAGTAGATCATAAGTTAAACATGAGTCCAAACAAAGAAACAAACATACATACATCATTTTGGGATGTATTAGCAAGAATGTTGTAAGCAAGACACAAGTAATAATTCTTCTACTCTACACTGCGCTGATTAGGCCTCAGCTGGAGTATAGTGTCCAGTTCTGGGTGCCACATTTCAGGAAAGATGTGGACAAACTGGAGAAAGTCGAGAGAAGAGCAACAAAAGTGATTAAAGATTTAGAAAACATGACCTATGAGGGAAGATTGAAAAAATTGGGTTTGTTTAGTCTGGAGAAGAGAAGACGGAGGGAACATGATAACACTTTTCAAGTACATAAAAGGTTGTTACAAGGAGGAGGAAGAGTAATTGTCATCCTTGACCTCTGTGTCTAGGACGGGCTTAAATTGCAGCAAAGGCAGTACAGGTTGGACATTAGGAAATATTTCCTAACTATCAGGGTAGATAAGCACTGGGATAAATTGCCTAGGGAGGTTGTGGAATCTCCATCTCTGGAGATTTTTAAGAGCAGGTAAGACAAACACCTGTCAGGAATGGTCTAGATCAGTGGTGGGCAATCTGCAGCCCGCAGGCCGCACGCAGCCCATCAGGGTAATCTGGTGGCAGGCTGCAAGACATTGTTTACATTGACCGTCCACAGGCACGGCCGCCCGCAGCTCCCAGTGGCCGCGGTTCGCCGTTCCCGGCCAGTCCGCGCCGCTTCCTGCAGCTGCCATAGACCGGGAATAGCGAACCGCGGCCACTGGGAACTGCGGGCGGCCGTGCCTGCGGATGGTCAATGTAAACATGGTCTCGTGGCCTGCCAGCGGATTACCCTGACGGGCCGCAGGTTGCCCAGCACTGGTCTAGATAATACTTAGTCCTGCCATGAGTGCAGTGCAGCCGCGTAGCCAGGTGGAGGGAACAGGGGGAGCGATCCAAGAAAAAGGTACCACCCGCTGCGGCATTTTTACTTACCCAGCGGCGCTCCGGCGGCAGGCCCTCACTTGCTCCAGGTGCTCCGCCGGGTGAGTAAAAGACCCGGAGCAGATGGCACCTTTTTTTTGGATCGCTCCCCCGTTCCCTCAACCGGGGAAAATTTTAAAGACGCCAAGACATTGACAAGGCGCCACTTGTGCTCAGTGGGGGAGTGGCCGCTGCCCCGCTCCCCCCCATAGCCATGCTACTGGTGCAGTGTACTGGACTAGATGACCTCTCGAGGTCCTTTCCAGTACTACGATTCAATGATATACTTCTTTTTACTGCCTCTAAATTTTCTGTTTCAGCTAAAATCAGAAACAAGTAATCTACATGCAGAGAGGAAAGCTATCTCCACATTATTTTCTCTTAACATTTAGAACCAATGGAAATCTTGTGAGAAAGATTTTTCTATTTCTCTCTTTTCTATTTTTACTTACATTTCCAAAGAAAGAAGAAGCAGAATCTGAATTTTGGCTTTTGTATAGATATGAGAACTGAGGCTTTTTGGGGTCGAGTCTAACTGTTTCATTATTTATGGTTATTAGCATATTTAATTGCAATTTTAGAATATGGGTCAAGAGAAATACCTTCTGAGTAACAAGAGCAAATTTGTATTAAACGGATAAAGTGAAATTAATTTTAGAACAGGGGAAATCAGGAAGCCTGTATGATTTATGGATCAGAAATATAACTTGCTTTTGTAGTACTGGCTTAAACATTTTGTCTCTCCTTCAAATAAAAGTCCACTCTGAGGCCCCAATTCAGCAAGGCACATAAGCACATACATAACTTAAGCACAATAGTATTCCTATTGACCTTAAGGAGTACATCACACTGGGTGTTGCTCAACACTGTTGGCTGGATCCTCAGCTGGTTTAACCTGATGTAACCCCATTGATTTCAGTGGAGCTACACTGATTTACACCAGCTGGGGATCTGGCTCTGTTGTACTTTTGATAAGAAACATATCAGCTAGCTCAACTGTAACAGAGATACTGCATCAGATAGACTGTAAGAGACCCAAGGCCACATACAACTTCACAGTCATCACTACACTACACACTGAGACTACCCAGGACTCCGTAGTTGTAAGCTGGTGAGAGCTCAGACCCTACTACTTCAAAAGCAAAGACCCCTAGCCCTAGAGCTAAAGGCAAATCTCACTTCACACACACTTACGCAGATCTGACATTCCACCCAGGAGAGAGCAACATAATATTTTAAAAAGTTAACTGAACTTTTCTGAACACCACCAAAGGTTCATTTTGGTATCGGATTGAGTTCTCTGTGAAGGTTTGGGCAGCTTCTTATTATAGCTAGCAGTATTACAGTCTGACATTGCTAAATAGATGTGAGTCCAGATAACAATGTAAAGGGAAGAGACACATCAGCCCAGTTGCCTATTCCTCTCTTACCCACCTGGTGACTTCTGAACCCTTTGGCACAAAATGACACCAAGCCACTATGCCACAAGTGGGGGAAGCTTCATTTTACATCACAACTGCTACTAGATGTCATGCTGCTATCAGAGTAATTATTCCAGAGCCTGGATCTATTGCATGGCAGTTAAGATTGTAGTCATTGTCAGAGGAATGACAACACCTTTTGATCCCAGGAACATGATAAACTACACATAGCCCTCAATGACAGGGTGGGCCAGTGAAGCCATCTGGAGGGGGAGCTGAGGACAACTGACTACGCTGGCCAGGAGAGAGGAATTCTCTGTGAAATTCCAGGATCTGTAGAGCTGGGAGACCTCCCCAGCTTTGAGGGGCTGCTTTACAGGAAACTCCACGATGCCCAACTTGCAGAATTTTCCTGTCTCCGTTTGCAAGGGATTCTCCAATCATATACCATTTCTAAGATGACTTCCCAGGTTATTTCTGTAATGACCAACACAAACATTTTTCTAATAACTGAGAAACTGTACCAAAGATATCTTATAACCCGATGCGGTAAGGCAAAACGCAGTCACTGCGTTACTTCTTTAGTGAGCCATTTATCTCTGTGATTAGATTGATTAAGATACTGATAAGCATTTGTTTCATAAGCAACAAACTGTTGATTCTTCTCCAGACTCTATATTCATAGTCTCAGTGAGCAGCTTTTAAAGCTCATTTGTAAAGCTGTCAGGCTCATTATAGGGAAACATTCTGTGGTTGATATTGTTTTTGCTGAGAAAGATTTGTAAATTACATTGTTAATCTCTCTTTGAAGGAGAGATTTCTGTTAGTCTAAGAGAAGTGAACTTGTTAGGTGACATGATTTTTGATGAAGTACAGCAGCAAATGCAGGTTATTCTTCATGTCATCTTCCAGAGGAGAGGGTTTAAACTCTTTCTTTAAAACGAAAAACTAGTGTAAACTCTTTCCCCAAAATAATAATAAAAAAGTAGCAAGGATCATGCAACTCACAGGAAATGTGCACATGTTCACGCTGCTTTTTGCCTCCTTGCATTTCTGGGTTACCTGTTTGTATCTGTTTCACTTGTAAGCTCTTTTAAGGCAGTGAGCTTGATTTCATTCCTGTTTACACAATGCCTGGTATTTTAAATAACTATCCTCCTCTTCCTCTTCCTAAATTAGAGGAAAGATGGTATTTCAGACACGTTAAAAATGGGCCTAAATTTTCACTCTGTTTGAACTGATGGATTTGAAACATTTAGTGATTAAAAGAGGCGATCATGTTATTTTCTATTTTTTTCCATGTGTCTCTAGCCTTAGCTACTATGTATTCAATAATTCTTTATTAGTATCACTTTAGTTTAATAAAATTGTAAGAACTTTAAAAACAACAACAACAAAAAAAACAATTTAGTTTCCATCATTGATGCTGGCTTGTTTACTTTTTCTACAGCATGCAGACTGGACAATGAAATAAATCAATCAATTCCTTGCTCTCTCTATAGTCAATTTCACTTTCTACTGCCTAACCCAGTCCTGCTCTGCCTGGGTTTCCAGAGCCACAGCGGAATGTTCAATACAAAAAAAACTCCATTAGAATAAACATCGAAATTCAAAATTCAAACAATATGAAAAATTTCCCTTAGACAAAAAAAAAATCTGTTTTTGTTTTAGAAAACCTAAATATGGATCTCTCCGCTCTTGACACAATGTCTCTTTTACCTACTATGCTTATTTGTATTCTAAAGTTATAATTAACAAAACAAAACTCTCTAAAATCAGAGATAGCAGGTAAGACATCACAAATAATCTTTAGATTCCAAAGTGTCAAGCAAGGGGCAGAAACAAACAAGAGAGACAGAACAAACAAGGAATAACTGACTGATTGACTGAGGACAGGAAACAAAACCAGAAAAACAAACAGACAAGGGAAAGCAACAAAAGATAAACCAAAGAAAACAAGTGGCTGCCCTGCCCTGCTTAGTATTTGAGAGTTCACCTGGGGCCCACCTGCCTGGTATCTCTGCAAGGCGGCTCTCAAGTTCCATGAGTGTCCTCTTTGAAAAACAGTTTTAGTTGCACGTTAGGATTCTGAGTGCAACTATGACTCCTGTATGACAAGCCACATAAACACATTACCATAGAAATAGCACAAAGTCAGTCAAAAGCAACAGAGAAAGCAGCAGATGGAAAAATGTCAAGTGGGGCAAATATTTACAGTGGTGTTGTAGCTGTTTTGGTCCCAGGAAAAGTGGGTGAGGTAATGTATTTTATCAGACCAACCCGTTGGTGAAAGAGACAAGTTTTCGAGCTCCACAGTCGTCGTTCCTGTGACAAAAGAGAACCTATGTGTAAGAAGAAACAACTATCCTGGTCTTCAGCCATGTTGGAGGTCATAATCCAGAACAGCACCCACGACATGGTGGTATCATTATCTTGAATAGTTCCTAAAGATTACAGAATGTTGACAGGGGTCACTGCACCAGGCAATGTTCAAGGATTTGTCCAGGCTCTCCACATTCACATTTGGAGTCATTCCTCAGCTTCCGCATGTTGTCACCAGTCTTTGCCACCCTAACTCTTGCTCGATTTAGAGTGCACCAGTATTTTTCTTTTTAGCTCAGTGTGTGGAGGGAGTTGTTCCAAAGGAACCAGGTTCTCCAAAATCCATGGCATTTCCTGCCATTTTCTTACTTTGCAGCTTTCCATGGTGGTATTTTGTGGCAAAGGATTTTCAGAGGCAAAGCTCTTTCTGGATGTCAGCCTCTTGGGTGATGGAATGGGTCCCTGCAGTGGCTGTTTTGGATCATGCACCTGTTTTTCTCTCTCCTTTTTACTGAAGGCATCTCTCCTCACTGATGTTTGTCCAATCCCCACCGGGCAATATAGCAACAGAGTGGGAGTTGGTTTCAAAATCCCTGTGATGATCCTACAAGATTGACTGAGTTCACTGTTAATTGTGTGTGCGTGGCTCAAGTCTGACCAAACTGTAGCACAGTACTATGCAGCTGAATAACACAGACCGAGACTGGGTGCTAAGAGTGTTTTAGGATCAGTCCCCCACTTTGTGTTGGCCATTTTCTGAAGTGCACAATTTCTGGAGTTCGTTTTCTTTTTCAGCTTCTTGATGTATACTTTGAATATCAGCATTCATCCTAATGGAGTGCTAAAGGATTGTACCATCCCACAGTATCTGGAGTTTTTGTTTTGTCTGACGTGTTTCAGGTGAAGGGCACACACTTGTGTCTTAGCAGGATGCCATTCATCTGCAATAGAATTTTCCAGGTACACTCCGGGAGCCAGGGAGAATGTGCTCAGTGGCCTCAAATCTTTTCAAATGTGAGGCGATGCAAAGACCATTTGCATAAATGAATCTTCTCACATCGGGGAATTCTGGGTAGTCATTGATGTAGACTTTAAACAGCCAGGGTGATAGTACTGAACCTTGTGCAATCCAGACTGTTGAGTGCGCCATCGACTTTTCTGACTGACCATCTCAACAAAAAAGCGTCGATTCGCGAGCAGGGAAGGGATGACATGGACCATCTTGCTATTTCTCAGAAGTCTTACCAATTTCAGTGGAAGTTGACAATGGTGACGTTGAGCGGTTCACGAGCATACCACACCTGTGGCCCTTAAATAAATGTAAATGACTTTAGTGCTCATGAATTAAGCCAACTGAACTATTTGATGTGAATAAATTATTCATTAGATTTAGCCATTTTTTCTATTAATAAATTGTTTGGGAATTGCTAATGATTTTTCTGATTTTGTTCATTATTCATAATTGTCTGAATAGTTTTTATGATCATGTATGATATCAACTGTTCATGGTGAGATCCTTGGAATACTCAGGAGGCAGAATTCTGTATTCTCTTGGTGTGTGTGGTCACTTAAGTCACATGGTATGGTTTTTGTTCCCGGACTGGATGACCAATCTTTATAAACAGGAGCAGCACCAGAAGAAATGTTTAGGACACTGATTCTCTCAGAGAGATGGTGTGGAACACATTAGTGAAGTGATGTAGCAGATAAGGAGGCCTAGAAATTTTTAGGACATTCAGCATCCCTTCTTGTCCCCAAGAAAAAGCATTATATTTATATTCATCCCATATTAAAAATAGCTGGTTCCTTCCTGACTGAGGTAGAAAGACAGATATAAGCCAGATCTATGGGCTGTCTAGCAGATTAGACATGGAATTATCTCTCGTCACATCCCCAACAAGTAACTGAATATACATGCAGTGCCACCAGATGTGAAAATATTCATTTGTGCTTTAATATGCTTGTTCACAAGGAAATATGCTCACTCACGCATGGCAACCCATATTCACACAAATGAAAGTTACTCCCCAAACATCCACGCAAACAAAACCTAGTCATACAAATGTTCACAGAAAAGCAAACAAAAAAGGGTATAGACACGGTGGGACTGAATTGCAAGCTGTATTTGTGAACACAACCATCTCTGCTCATGGAAAATGCTGTCTTGGCATATCTGGAGGCGAAAGTCTTCTATCGTTCATAGAATAGGTACATGACTGGCCCCAGCAGTACAAGTTTCCCCACACACTAAACCTGCATTGTGCCTGAACCATTATGGGTAGGGACAACCTCTAGAAGAGAGGAGGTACTTTAGTCTCCGTTCTGTCTTTTGCCCCTTTGAGACGGACACCACTAACCTATATCACATAAGCTATGGAATGGCCACCAGATGTTGGTAACGATGAGGAAAGATGTGAATGAATTGTTCTGTGTCTCATACCAGTCTCCTGAGCCATGCAGTTCTCAGTCTTGGGATATTGCATAGTAAACCTCACATCACAAGGCCTTTGAAAAGTCCCATAACATTGTGATATATCATACTGATTATTGACCAGCCAAAGACACTAGATGTCAGACTCTGAAGTATGTAACCTAATGCTAGAGGACTAACTTTAGGAGTCCAACTTTGAAGAGTGGGTAAAACAGCTGCATCCTGTTTTACTATTACTAGATATACAGTGGGCTAGACATGTTCCCCTCTCTTTCCCCTCTCACATTTAAGCTTTGGTGAGGTCACTCTGAATGTGGCTAAAATTTAATGGCAAGGGGCTGAATTCACAGCTAGTTTATAGCAACATCTGATGTAAACTAGAATTCTGGGCCACCATGGCTGCAGAAAGTCCAGTTGAGTACAGATCAAAATGTCAGGGTGAAGCATGCAAAGTGATCAAGTTGTATCAACCAGGAAGACTCTAGCTCAGAAAAGACCTTATTTAAAAGGGACAAACCTTGAGCAACCCCAGGGAAAAAAGGCACTTTCACTAAAGCAGCTGAGCAGTAGAGGTCTGTGTTGCAATGTGCTGGCTCATTTGCACTCAGTGCAGCAAAGACAGCTCACTGTAGATCAAGAAGTGTTTCTTCTTTCTCTCATCTCCTGTTCTGACTACCACCAGAATGCAGGGAGGAGGAATGGAATGGAATTAACTCAAGAGCTCTCCTAACTCTTCTGTCTACCACTTATATTTTCTAGTGGAGGGACAGCTAGAGATGTGCTTAATCAGAACACCCAGCCTGCAAGACCATTACTCACATGAATAATTCTTACCCACCTGAGTAACCCTACTGAAGTCAGTGGGGGTACTAAAGGACCAGACTACCTATCTTAGGTACTGATATGGCCTCCACTACCATGATATCTGAGCACCTTGCAATTTTTGTTCTCCCAACACCCTACTGAGGCAGGGAAGTGCTATTATCCTCATTTTATAGATGGGGAACTGAGGCATAGGACAACTAAGTAATTTGCCCATGGCAGAGCAGGACAGCTCCTGAGTCCTAGACTAGTGACTTAACCACTGAATCTTCCTTCCTCTCTGTAATTCTTCCCTTGCACAGTCCATGCAGCAAGGGCAGTTGCTCAAGGACCAACTGCAAGAACAGTCCCTAAAACCCCTTGCTCCCTCCAGGACACACGTTGACTCAAAAAGGGTGGGGAGAAGGTAGACCCATGGGCCTTGCCCATCTCTGCACTGGCTTGAAGGGCAAGGTTTATGAAACAGAGGAGTACTCCCCATGTACACCAATTAGCCCTGAGAGTGGTTGTCCCTCCTAAGGAGTAATGTCTTCTAAGGGTAGGGAAGCTGCCCACTATGCAGAACTTTGTGCAAACAGCACTATCTTGCCGCAAGGAAGGATGACACACAAACTGTTGTTTGCAGGATCAGGACCTTGAAGATAGTTACTGTGGAATTGGGGACTGTGCCTCTACGGGCAAAGTATCCCAGACAGAGTCTGCGTCGGGTGTTGGGAAGCTCTTGTTATGCACAGCCAACTGGAACTGGACAGAGAATAAAGCAGATCTCTTGCAAGCACTTAAGCATGGAGTGATAACTGACCACAGTTACAACTCATGGTGGTTTATATGGCCTTTTAGAAGTTGCGCCTTGTTTTAGCTGAAACAAAGGCAAACCTTAAAGAAACAGAAACCACCCCTCTATAACTGGAAAGCTAGGTGCCAGCTTGCGGTGAAAAGTGGCTTTGCTGATGGAGCAGTTTAGCTTAGTGTGGCAATGAGTGACGTTTTCTCCCCCCTCTGCAGAGCTCAGTATTTAGATACACTCTCTTTTGTGCTAAAAATAACGAAGGGAGTATTTGGAAGAAATCACAATAGCTGAGCTGATACATTATTGATAGAAATTTCAAGCAGCCTGCCAGTCTGTTTTGTAATGTGGTTGAATCTCAATTTTTAATGAAGCTACCTATGAAAATCTGATGGGGTGAAAACTCTGACCTCTATATGATACTGTGCAAGAGTCCCCATCACATAGCTGAGTTGCACTCCTTTCACATCACATACGAGTTTTACCTCAACTTGACCTTACAGTCTACAGGCAAAAGGGACAATACAATGAGGTACAATACCTTGACTCAGACAGGAAAGGTGGAATTAGAGAGATGCACCACCCTGAAAGAAGACTAAACAAACTACCTCCGTTCAACTATTGTGTAGAGTTTCCATCATGTATATACTGACTAATACACATCCTATTTGACAATACACCTCCGATTTATTGAGAACCCGGTTAATAAAACAATTTTTGTGCAAAGAAATCCTTGGGAGCCATGCTGCCAAGTGCATCACACCCAGAACACCATGAGAAGCTGGCACACTGAATACCCAAAGATGACAGGCAGAGACAGGTTTAAAAACAACACTTGAATTTGGGTTGGGAAAATCCAGTCCTGGAGCATCCTGCCTCTTTATCACGCCAAGTATTGACAATTGAAACACTGGGTGCAACTGAATGATGCACAGGCTCAGTTCCCTAGTAAGCAAGGTGACTATTCTGATTTTCTTGGGATTGTGATAGCATCGAGTATCCTCAATTATCATCACTGCCTGTCCTCTATCTTCACTCCCTCAAATCAAGAAGAAAAACAAATGACTGATTCTCTGCACCCTGCATAAGCCCAAATGAAAGCATATTCGTACTGGTGATGGAACTGAAAATGTATGTGTTTTCTAAAAAAAATTATCCCAATCATGAAAATAGTCTAATTCTGTAACTATTGCTATATGCATAAAATGGCATTCTAATGGGCTGCCCTGAAATGTTGTTAATCACCAGGAGGTAAAAGGCAAATGTCACTGGGGTAAATTCAGCAATTCAGTGTACATGATTTATGGAAAATGGTGTTGTAATGAAGAAGATATGTAACCATGTCAGGGATACAAGTGTAAATGATTTGAAGACTTGGTACCTAATGATGAAGATCAACAATGGTCACAGAGCACTTGTTAATTAGACTATAAAGATAAATTAGGTCTACACTGCAATCCGAGGTGTGACTGCAACATGTGCAGACGTACCCAAGCTAGCTTTATTCTAGCAAGCTTTGGTACCAACAGCAGGTAAGCCATGGCAGCATGAGCTAGCTGCCTGAGCACATACCCTG
Source organism: Eretmochelys imbricata (assembly GCF_965152235.1). Taxonomy (NCBI): domain Eukaryota; kingdom Metazoa; phylum Chordata; order Testudines; family Cheloniidae; genus Eretmochelys; species Eretmochelys imbricata. Next base: position 10,192,009 of record NC_135580.1, read on the forward strand.
GCTCTCTAGCAGCCTTGCCCCATGCTGCTGTGACTTCGCTGCTACGGGGGCTCAAACTGGATAGATTAAAGCTAGCTCAGGTATGTCTACACATACTGCAACCACACCTCTGATTGCAGTGTAGACATACCCAAAGTCATATCCAGATTAAGGACCAAATTTAGCCCTGGCATAAATAGGGGAAACTCCAGTGAAGTCAACAGAATTGCATTTGGAGATCCTAATAAGGAGTTTGGTTGTATGTGACTGTCCACCTTGCAATAGTCAAATGGATTGTCCTCCATTATTCAGATCACATTCTCAAACACATAATGGGGTGATATTACAGCACAGAGTCACTGTTTTGCCTTTAGGTTAAGTTTAAGCCCCTGGATCATCTGTCTGTGACTTTCTTTTTAGTTAGCAGATTATACATGATCTTATTGCATATCTACATGTTCTGATATCGTTGCATAACTACATCTGAAGAAGTGTTTTTTTACCCACGAAAGCTTATGCCCTAATAAAACTGTTAGTCTTTAAGGTGCCATCAGACTCCTGGTTGTTATTGCATATCTGCATAGCCCAATACTGAATACACCAAAACTACTGGAGAAAACGTGGAGTCTTTCAGTGGAAATTCATAAATAAGTTCATTCAGGCAGAACAACATACTATGACCCACACATCTAATAATTATTTACTTGGGGAAAATAATTTCTATTAATTATTTTATTAAAGTATTTCTCCATGTTATTTAAATTTTTTAAAGTGCTTCCACTGTGTCACTTACCATCAATCTGAAGTTCACCCCTGGAAAGAGAGGCGCTCACTTTCACAATGGAGGGGCAAGGATAGGAGAAGAAGAGATGGGAAAGGAAGGAGTGGGAGAATGGTTGGCATTGGAAGAAAAATAAGTGGAAAAAATTAAGTAATTGTCAACATTAGAGAAAACTTGGCCTTTTGTTTTCTTTGTTTAATTGTCCTGAGTTCCACTGGTGGGACTCCATAGAGGTCAGTGGGAGGTGGAATTAGAATTCACCCAGCTCTCAGCCTTGCACTGAAGTCACACCGGCTCTTGGTCAGGCAGGCCTTCCCCTTTCCCGATTTCTGCACTCAGATCATGACAGGACACTTACTCATACCAAGGATTGTCTTCATACTCCCCTCTGTTGGATATACTGCTTGCACCATTTCTCCAGCTATCAGGGTGTGATGCACAGGCTCTCTCATTCCGGTTACTAGGGAGCCACTTTGCAAATATTTAGTCAATATCAAAACTAAAACTATTGATTTTTATACAGCCCGGAGAGGAAGGACATCTTGTGGGGAAAGCACTGGTCTAGGACTCAGGAGATCTGGGCTGAGTTCCCAGCTCTGCCACAGATGCACTATATGACCTTAAGCATGTCATTTAGTCTCTCTGTGCCTCCATTTCCAATCATAACATGGGGAAAATAACATTTCCTTCCTCACCCCCACTTTGTCTGTCTCATCTATTGAGATTCTCAGCTTCTTGGAACAAGAATTGCTTCTTACCTTACCTTTGTATAGTGCTTTGCACAATGGGTCCCCAGTTCTGGTGGAGATCAAGACTTGCTACTGTAGTATATATAATGATAAAACCTTTATTAAAATAGCCTACAGAAAATTATCACAGTGAGACAGCTGCCACAGGCAATTGAAGAAGGGACCTCGAGAGCTGAAAGTACCTATGCCTACATCTTGAGCTAAATAGCCAGTCTCCGTAGCTTAGGGCTGCAACAGGCCCCACAACCTCTGTGGATTGGGCACCAATAACACACAGTGACCAATCAGTTACGTACTACCTCTGGCCAGAGTAACACTCATCCTGAGTATTAGAGGCCCACAGCTATTCAAATCCTGGACAAACCCCCACTTATGTGACAGCTGCCATGTTGGCCTAGACTGGAAACAGGAAGATCTACAGATAAAAGTATAGTTCTCTATTCTTTAAACTAATGAGACAGGCTCCTGCAGCTGGGGGCTGTAACAAACTTGCAGCCTCCCTGGTGTGGCACAGAGGGAGCATTACATGCCCAGTGGGTTACAAACTACACAACATCTTATGACAGTGATACTGCAGCATACTGGGTGACATAATACTACGGGGGCGGCGGGGGGAGGTTGTTTGTTTTTATGAGGGATCAAGCCATTTGCTATGGTAAATTAACATGTCAGTGTGGCATCAGTCAGGACTGGATCAAGCCCTGAAACTTACCTGGCCAGGATGTAATTAGTTCATGGGAAAGGAGAACAAGAAACCTTGATCTACATTCTTCACAAAACAGCCTACAAACATGGGGCTGCTCCTGCCACCCTTACTCACAGTGAGTAGTATCATGCTTACTCCCAGGACTACTCGTGGCAGTATTATTCAATGTGAGTAAGGGCTGCAGAGTGAAGGACTAAACTTAAGCAGACTGGCTGGGGTTGAGGTTTTTTCCCATTAGATTTTGAGGGTTAACTTTCTCACAATCGGGTATTGGGAGAATCTCCATCGCCTGCCCACCAGCCTGAAGCGAGAGAGTTAAACATGATGTTCCTGATAATTTGTGTGTTTCTCATGCAGTTCTGTTTACCTCAGAGAATAGCTTGGATTCATGTGGTGGCTCATCTATTTGTTTCCCAGGAGTGTCTTCCTCATCAGGTACAAATGACTTCTTGTTCCCCCATCCCGTCTGCCTCCTTGGTGACGGACAGATGAGAACTGTTCTCTGTGCTTTGGGACTCTAATGTGATCTGGGTCGTGTTTGTGGCAGGTGGGGGGAGGAATATAAGAGTGGGGCAGTTAACACTATGAGAACTACAATTTCTTTGGAGAAAAGTGTGTTTGTGTGTTTCAGAACTAACTGCCATTCACTCCCAGCTGTTATGCCATCTAAAATTCATGGAATGCTTGAGAAAACTGAGAGCTAAAAATAGAACAATCCTAACTTCTTTGGCAGAATAAACTCCAGGAGATCACATTAGAAGAAAAAAATTCTAATCTGGTTGTATTTGGTAACTGGTTTGCTTTTGCCAAAAGGGAACAGAACACAGAATTGAATGCTCTGTACTGTATGTACACTCTCAACAACCAGATGCTGCTCTCAGTAGGACTGATGTAAATCTGGAGTCATTCTATTCATTTTGGTCGAGCGACTCCAGATTTATATTGGAGTAACTATTATTAAAACCTTAATCTGTGTGCCTAGAGTCATGTTTATGAATTTTCCCTAAATTCTTCTTTATTTTTCCTTTAGCTGATGATTACTTTTAGAGCTGTAACTCAGCAGCTATGCTTCATAAGGATTCATATGCACACTTCTGCTGTTTGATCCATGTCGTACTAGAATCCCTGAGTCTCCTTTGAATTTCAAGCCCAAACACAAACCCGCCAAGTTTCAGCAGGTTTGAGGCTGAAATCATGATTGACTGTGAATGTCATGATTTCTACACAAAACCTTAACCTGACCCCATTTCAGTCAAAACGGGGCACAGATTCACTGAAAAGTTCTATGGGATCATTGATGAACGTGATTAATAGCTTTATCCTACTCCCAATGACATCAGTGGAAATTATGCCACTGACTTCAAAGACAGCAGGATCGGGCCCCTCGTTAATAAAACTCCCAAACCAGGCATAGTTTGGCATTTTATTGCAAACATTTCACACAACTATAATTAATTCTATGGGTTGGCGGGGAGGCAAAGAACACTTGTCTCAATCAACTGGCTCAGTTAATAGAAATTTTTAAAAACAAGTCCAGTGAGTTGTTCCTATTGGATTTGCAGTGGTAGATCTGCCTTGCCTGCACTATCTGCTTACATGCCTAGAAGGGAATCCTGTTGATTTCATTTTCCTCTTTTTCTCTCTCCATCTGCAAATAAAATCTATGATTTCCATCGTTTCCACTTAGATAGAAATATGTTGTGAAAGGTAATTTTATTGCAGAGAAATAATCTTCCTAAGGTCAGCCATTATTTCACTCTCAGTGTGACAACTAGGGTAAGTGTTGGAAATCACTGTATATTTCAGCTAAAGTATCTTGACAACACAAACGAAGAGGGAAAAGGCACTCTTTTTGTTAATGAAAACTGCACTGTTATTTTGGTCTATAATGGAGAGATTCATGTAAATGATTGCCTGTCGCCTACACTAAAGAAAAACAGCAAAAAACAGCAAGCAGGAGAAGTGATTTTTTTCCCTTCCTTTTTGAATACATTCTTATCTTATTTATCACCATCATCCTTTTTGCAACGCATTGCCTCTGATATAATGTTACCATGCTTCTTTAGTAAAACACATTCAATCCCATATGGGTGCCAGGAGTAGCATTACCGGAACAGTGGTGTCTACTGGGATTTTAGCCATCAAGTAATTTAAGGACAATGTTTATCATGCATATAGAGCTACAGACATTTAATTTGTAATATTATGGCTAGATTTACACCCTAGGTCATGCAGCTTCTGAACATCAGCAAGGCCTTCTGCATGCATGATGGGGGGTTCCCTCCCGTGGTAGGGGTCAGATGGTGTCTTTCCATTGCCCTGGGGAGCTCTGCTGGTTTGGCATACCTTCCCCACCATTTGCCAGTTGTAATACAATGAATGGCGCTGCAGAGAGAAGATCAGTAGAGCTGAATGACATTTCATTTGTTCTACAATTTTTTGTTGTTGAAAATTCAAATCTTGACAGACAAAAAGAAAAGTAAAGGAGGACTTGTGGCACCTTAGAGACTAACAAATTTATTTGAGCATAAGCTTTTGTGAGCTACAGCTCAGGCTCACGAAAGCTTATGCTCAAATAAATTTGTTGGTCTCTAAGGTGCCACCAGTACTCCTTTTCTTTTTGCAGATACAGACAAACACGGTTGCTACTTTGAAAAAATAAAAGTGTTGAGGAAAATTTTCGTCAACAGTTTTTCTCGCTCTCAGCTCTACAGCTGGTCTGAAATTTTCCATTTTGAAAGAATTTTGCTGACATTTTGAAAAAAACATTCAAAAAATGTTAATTTTTTAAATTGCTTTTTCAGCTAGTTTTAGCTTTCAGGGTAGAGGTAGACTGGCGAGGTTCAAGCTGGTTAGGATGCAAACCTGAGCTTCTGGGAATAACTGCGAGGCAATGACTGGACCTTCAGCAGGTAACATTAGCCTCCTGTTCCACCTTGTAGCATCTTAACTCAATCAGCATTTTGTCTGCTGTGGGTGTTTGAATCTTCTCTCCATCAACCATAATATCACTGAGTATTTGGAGGTACATTTTCAGTCCATTATGCTAGCTTCAGTGGTACAACTTCCATTAATATTAATACAAGTCCTACAGTGAAATCTCCATGATGCAACTCACTGAAAAATTCACCTCTTCCTCCAGTGTATTTTAGGCCCTCAATCTGTTAGTCTTTGATTTTCTCACCACAATCTTGTTTTGTACCTTATTTACTACTGCTGCCAATTTTATTTGCATCACCTACAAAAAAAAAATCATATTTAGGAGATGAAGACGAGCCATTTGTTGCTTGAATTTTTGTTGGCCACTTCTGTGGAAAGTGAAACCTGGCCTGCAGGCAAAAGCAGTATTTTAGGGCTAGGCAAGGAAGCTGGGCTGATAGCTATAAGTTTGTTTTCAACGTCTATGTAAGATGGTGGATCGTTTGACTAGCCAGGGAAAGCAAATTGAGCTTCAAGCATTGGTCCTTTTATTATCCACAAGACGGTTACACAGCAACAACAAAATGTACTTAGATTTTTAAACTTCTTGGAGCAGAACTTTCTGTTCTGTGTTTGTACAGCATCTAACACAATGAGGTCCTGGTCCGTATCTGGGGTCCCTAGGCACAGTGGTAATACAGATAATAAATAATAACAACTGAAAAACACTGGGCAATAACCACCACGTGCTTTCCCCAGCCAGAAGAGAAGATCCCTTTAAATCCAGTTTCCTCTTCCTTTTATACTGCACTCCAAGCAGCTGTGTGAGAGGTAGGCACCTGTTAACGCTTTACAGGCTGCAGCACCTTTATCGGGCCATAGTCTGATATCAAACTTATTTGCTCAAGATTGATATTTTAATAGCAGAGACAACTCCTGGCACTCCTTATGTGATTGAAAATATCTAAGCAAGGCCTGGTAAGGTTAAATACAGCATCTTTTTACAATAAAATAAAAAATTGAGAGGTGGGTGGGGGCCTTTTTCAAGCTCTCAAAGTCTACATGGGTCCAGAAGACCTGCTAAACCTCTGAAGTTTCCTGGTGGATTGGCTGGAACTCAATGAACACCTCTTCCTGTCAGTACTGAGTAGCCTGTGCTCTGTGCGCCCAACCCTCGAGTGCAGTAAAGAAAAAGGCCCATCCAGGTCAAACGGCTGAATGAACATTCCAGTTACCCCCAGACCTGCCTGAAAAGTTCAGATACAGACCTGCATCCAAACTTCTTCCAAGTTCTGGGTGTCTGGTCTATGGCTCAGGTTTTGGTTCAGCTCTAGAAAATAGGGAGGAGTCAACTAAGACATTCAGCTCCAGACATAGAGCCGAAGTTTGGTTCAGGCTGACGTCTAGTACCAGTGGGCCAACCCAACCCTCCTCTGCCCCGACAGTCAACGGAATTGGTGCAGTTGCAATGTACGTGCAAGAGACAGACAGAATACAGAGAGCTGTGCAGCAGGTACACAGTGCTCCAAGGGAGCCCCCACAGAGATGAGACATGGTGTATAGATCTAGAGGCAAAGCTAGTAAATCTATATACGATTAGATACACTGATCACCCAGGCCAGAGGCTGCCACAGTGGACACTCTCTAGCAGACAGGAGTTTTCCGAGCTTCATTAAATGCCACAGAAATGTAAATATTTAACAGAGAGAAAAGCCTACTCTTGCCATTGTTCACTGCACAGAATTCCTTCTGAAATCAACAGGAGTTTCCAGTACAGCTTCCTGGTTGGATCAGTTCCTTAGACAATCTCTTTTCCACATTGTTTTATTTGCCACTAACTCTGGGGGGAGGCAGCTGCATGTGCTTTCCTCTCTATTCGGCAGTGTTCCCCTAGATAACTGAGGCCTCAACTCCTCTTCACCTATTGTACATTTTCTAGAACAAACATTATCATTTTCATATGCCTGTGTCATGTAGGTTCCAACTTTAAGGGACAGCCCTTGCAGGGGTGAGAGAGGTCATGCACAACGAAGCTGGCGATGGTTGCAGCTCTTACACTTCCCTGAGATCACAGACCGATCCTGGCAGATGGCACTGGGTTTAGCCGTTCCAAAAGGGGCAAGAATGAACTGGGGCCATGGCCCTCTCCTCTGTCCTCACTGCAATGGGAAGCAGAGCTAGCCAACCACAGAGGAAGGCATATGCTACACTCCCTAAAGAACTGTAGCCATGGATGTCTCCCTTCTGCATGTCTGGTTGCTACCCCAATGCCTCCTAGAGCTCCTCCTGGAATGGTGGGGGGAGCCTCTGCTACATCCCCTAATGCAACCAGCCCCTTAGGGTATGTCTCCACTGCAATAAAACACCCACGGCTCACCCCTATCAGCTGACTCAGGGCTTGGGCTTGGGCTATAAAATTGCAGTGTCGACATTCTGGTTTGGGCTCAAGCTCGGGTGACCTGACAACAAGTGTGAAAAAATGGGATGGGGGTGGAGGGTAATAGGAGCCTATATAAGAAAAAGACCCCAAAACCGGGACTGTCCCTATAAAATTGGGACATCTGGTCACTCTAGCTCAAGCCCAGACTCTGGAACTCTGCAAAGGGGGAAGGATTCTGAACTGATCCCTGAAAACTTAAAATTAAAAAAAACAACACAGTTTGGGCTCGCTGCCATAAATCTTTGCTCAAAGGTAGTACATATTCATGTGAGTACTCCCACTGACATCAGTGACTATTTGCAGGAGTAAAGGTTACTCTCTTGAGTATAATTTGAAGGATCAGGTCCTTCAGATAAGAGTAATGTGTGGCTTTGTACAGTTTACTATTAAATCATTGTTCAAGCGTGGATGTAGGATGAACCTATTTCCCCTTCTTGTCTTAACTTGCCATCAGACTGAAACCATGGAATTCTAATGACACACATGCGTGGACTCGACGGCTTGGATCTTTCCAACATTCCGAAATGTGAGTTGACTGTCAGTTTCCAGTTCTCCACCAATCACTGCCTGATGCACTTGTGAGGACGAGAAGAAAGGACTATTAACCAATAAAAACAAAGAACACTAAAACACTTGCATTCAGCATACTGTGTAACCTTTGCATCTGCACCAGAAGCAATTTACCAGTTGTTTCCTATTTAAGCGACTGGAAGACAGACAGCAGGTGGCTAGCATGCAATGACCTCTGGTATTATGAACATACTCAGTGACTGCCTTACAGCTACTACTGTGTACAGAATATAAGTTCTGCTTTTAAAATCCAATATATCCTTGTTGCTGTAAGAAGTATGATAGGAAAACGTGACACAGTCTTGTGACAATAAGATTAACAAGAACAGATTATGAAACAAAACTACCTAGTTATCAGTAGAATCTTTGAGGCCTGGACCTGCAGTCCTTACTCAGTATGTGACGGCTCCCCAAACACCTTGCCAGGAGCTTTCGCACGGAGGCAGAAGTTATGCTCATCCAGTCAAGAAACTGAAGCAATACCATGTGACTTATGTGACTGACTAAAACAGCTCAAGGTTGAAATTTCAAGTATTGAATTACTTGCAGGCAGAACCAGTCCTTGTGAGCTATGGAGCCCTAGAAATGTAAAGGACAATTTTAGCTTTCATTCAAAATATAGGTTTCAGAGTGGTAGCCGTGTTAGTCGGTATCGGCAAAAACAACGAGGAGTCCTTGTGGCACCTTCAAGACTAACAAATTTATTTGGGCATAAGCAAGTGGGTTTTAGCCCAAGAAAGTTTATGCCCCAAAAAATTTGTTAGTCTCTAAGGTGCCACAAGGACTCCTCGTTGTTTTTATTCAAAATATAGTAAGCTTCTAGGATGGGATGAAAGTCAATGGGAGTTAGGCAAAGAGTCTTGAAAATGGAATGGATGCAAACTGATCATGGGGGTTGAAAAACCTGTCTTGGATTTTTTCCTAAAGATCCCAGCTTATTCACAATCCCATCACAAAGCACTCAGGGCTAGTTTGGGAGACCTAGAAACGTCAGTCATAGGTCCCTTGATTTTTTTTGGTCGGGGGGTGGAGGGGAAGACAGCAGCTCAGTTCATAACTGCAGGGGGCTGTTCTATTATCACGTCAGGAAAAAAGCAAGTTCTCCAGCAGCTGGCTGCCTGAGGCTGAGCCAACTTCTCTGCTGAGCTGCCAATGAGATTCTGGCCATTACAAGGGGTTGGCTCAGTAGCATGTGGGGCAGTGTAGCCTACTGGACTAAGCCAGAGACTAATCCCATCGCTGACACAGACTTCCATTGTGGCCTCAGTCACTTAACACAGGCCTGCTGTTTTCAACAGCTGAGCTGCTCAGTGACTCCTTCAAGTGGCTGCTCTGCTGGGGTTCACAAAAACCAGGACAAAACACTATTCTGTGAAGATGAGAGTGACACGGGGTAGACCCTGAAAACGGATACATTTCAGAGACCCTGTTTATTTATAAAAACAGAGATCATGCTGTTTATTCACATTAGTACACAGTGGACCATGTCATGGTGGACAGAAGTCAGGTTTTTGGGGGAGGGGAGGTGGAGGGAGTGGGAAAGGAATCAGTAATTTGGGCATCGGGGGTGGGGACGGGGGGGACAGTGGGGAAAGGTTTGGTAGCAAAGTATTTTGCAGGCCTGGCAAAAAAATACTAAGGCCAACCCCAATTTTCCTTTCAGCAAACTCTTTGGGATTAACCCATAGAATTTAAAAAAAAAATTTGAGGGATAAATTAAAATAACTAATTCAGGGCAGGGACTCTCTTATAGTATGTGTTAATTCAATGCCTAGCACAACTGGGCCTCGATTTGGATTGGGAACTGTGACCAGGAAAAGAAGCTTTTTAACAGTAAATAATTTACTGCAAATTATTTGCTCAGGGTCAGTTTGCAGGCTCAGGTTCTTTAGCGACTGGAAATATTTTGTGCTCTTTGCATAATCTGCAAAAATAGGTTGAATAATAATAAAAAAAAGACTGCAAACTGTAGCTAACCTGTTCTGATGGCCCAAATGAGAGAGTTTTGCACATTCTCTTTATAAGGTTTATTTATGGGACGGCAATGGCTACTTTTCAGGACGATACTTAAACTTGAACAAAGGCTGTTGCCTAAAAAGTAGCCATTTGCCTACTTTCTCATGCTAATGTCCTGTTTATAATTGACACCTTTACTGCATAACAGTATATCAATTTCATCTCCCCAGAGAAAGAAAAACCAGACCCTGTGACTAGTGCACAGGACTGGTAATCTAGCCTAATGCTGACAGATAAATGCACTAATTTTCTTCTGTGGTTGGCTCTGCACTGCAGAATAAGCCTGCTTCTAACAACTGCCTTACAAGGCTCTGTAATTTGTCCAAAAGATGATGTCAAGGGCCTAGGGCCGGTATGGCAGGTAACAGTTACCCTAGGAATAAAGTTACAGGAGAGGCTTTGAATTGAATGGTTATTTTAAATGAAAGTCTGTCTAGAAATATAGGCAAAAAACAAAAAAGAAATAAAAGTGTGCAAAGGAATAAACACAAATAACTATTTTATGTCATCTTGGAGGAGTGGGGTGTCTTCACTAGGAAAAACAGTGCATACTTATTTGGTGGTAGTTAACACATGGTAAAATCCTAGCGAAAACCAGGCAATGTGTAGTTGTCATGTTAGTGGGTTGCCAGAACACCCATGGGGGAGCCAAGGGTTTACCTTCATCCACTCATACATTAAAGCTACACACTGCCTTGTCTTCACTAGGATTTAACCCTGGGTTAGCTAAATTGAATTAAGAACATACCTTTTTTCGTAGTAAAGACAACAATGCCTTGGTGTTTGATAAGTGTCAGGAATGTTCCTGGCGAAAAAAAAAAAGTTGAATTCTAACCCAGCTGTCTGGTAAGAGATTTCATAGCATTTGTAATGTTCCATGGATACGTGAGTATGCTGTTTACTGAACTTCAACCTGAGCCAAGCGCTGCATTATGGCAGTGTAGGCCCCAGATTGTAGCTGAATAGACGGATTACTGAGGATATGGGCTAGGATATTATTGAAAATTAGAGGGGGTGTTTATGTTTAATTTAGTTCCAAAAAATGTATATATTTTTAAATTTCTTTTGAACTCTGTAACCAATTATGTGGGTCATTTTCTGGAAACATCAGCAGCAACCATGGAACGAGGGAGAAATTTCTGCTGCCTTACCCTTATTGGTCTTGTTGAATTCCGGAATCACTACTATGGTTGCTACCAGTTTATAGCGTTGGGAGTGCATTCATCATTTTGACCAAAATGATAACTTTTGTAGGCATTTATTGATTTCCCCTTTGGAAAAGATCAGAGCAATAAGATTTCAAATAAAAAGGGGTTTGGGTTATATGGAGAGCCCTGACCCTAAGGAATATGTATCTTATGCTTCTTGTTTGTCTAAAATGTTCAATTGCCTCCTAGCCTGAAACAAAATGTAAACCCCATTTAAAAACTTTCTGTACTGATTTCAACCCCCTCGCCTCACCAAAAAAGTAATACAGTGTGTGAAGTAGATGATGGATAACATTTCAGCTTGGTTTTTTTTAGGACACAGCTCTGCAACCTTTGCTCAGTTTTAGTAGTTTTTACACTGTTGTAAATAGGACTACATGCCTGAATAACTGATTCCCCACCTGAGTCAGGGTTGTAGACTCAAACCCTCATCTAAGGAAAATTCTCCATGAATATGGATAATGCCTTAAATACACTGAAAAAGTCAGAAGAGAACCAGAACAAACTCTTTAGATGTAAAACAAAACTGAAGCATGTTCTTTTATGATTCAGACATGACCCAATCTTAAATGCTATATATTTTTGGCCTAATCCTGCATTCTCTGCACAGCCAGAACTTCTCCTGAAATGAAAAGGATCGTTTGGGTGAGAAACACAGGATCTGGCCCCTTGCTTTTCTCATTTAAATGTATGGTTTTTTTTTTTTAAAAGGAGAGGCTGTCTGTTAAATTGAATACAGTGCTCAAGAGAAGAGCTGGATTGACTTGTTGACTTTTTACTGCAAGTTTATACAGCACCTAGCACATTAAGCCCTAAGCAGCGCTCCACAGAACTACTGGAATGCAAATAAACAAGTTCCCAATCCACAGATAAAGAAAGTACAGCAGGAGCAATGAAAGTGCCAGTTCACCCACCCTGAAAATGTACAGTAAGTAAATTATAGCTTACTGACTTCATTGCTATCAAATTTTGTCTCTTTTCCCCCTTAAAAAACATGCCAACAAATTAAACTACAGAGAGTTAACACTTGAGTAAAATTCTTACATGTTCTCATCATGCCAATGGGAACAGAGGAAAATGTGGGGGGGGGGGGCGGGTTGAGGGGCAGTATTGTTTATTGACAGCAGAAAGCATGCATACGTTGTTGTATTTTTTGAAAATTTGCCATAACTGGCACATGATAGTGGATTTGTTAAAATCATTGTATTAAAAGTTATTTCCATAGCTGATTTTATTGCAAGCTCTTGAACAACAGACAACTGAATTCTGTATAAGTAGTTTAGCTGAACTTATTTTTAACAAAAAGAAAATTATATTCACAGTGGACCCAGTCCTACTCTTATAGAAGTCCTATGGGAGTTTGGCCATTGGTTTCAATGACAACTGGATTGGGCCCTTTGATTGTAAACTCTGTAAGGCTGTGTGTGATAGATACAGGTCAATCAACACTGTTGATGCAAATAATACATAATAGCAATAGAAAAACTTGTCTCTCTCTTTGTTTGAAATGCCTGCCATGGTTTATTATTAATACCTGCTTTTAAGCAAAGAAAACACCCCTTAATTCTGAACAGTAAGGAAATGTGTTTGTTTATTGGACTACAATGTTTCCCCCACCCAAACTCACTTTGCAAATAGTTCTGGACAATAGAAATCCAAACAGAGAATTGTCAGAAAGTCTGGAACGGAGTCCTGTACTCTGCTTTTCAGATTAGTTGTTAAAATTTTTCACTAGAGGGCACTACCACTTCATCACCAAAAGGTAACAAGGACAAAGGACAAAAGTGACCTGCTTGTTTAACTTACGTACTCTGTGCAGCCCCTGCTCTATGGTTTTGAGAAACAAATTTTAGTCACATTGCTGGAAGGATCGGTATGGTAGTGGGACATGAATAATGGACCACAATATATTAAACTGCTAGTAAATGGAGCCTCCCGTGTAAGAGCAATTCAAAGTTTGGGCTCCTGATCAGACTACAGAGATTACTAGGAATACTTTGTACTGAGTTAGTTGTTCTCATGAGAAGAATAAAGGAAGTAATTCTAGAGGGGGGTTATTTCCTTCAATGAAAGACAATTGGTGTTGTACTCGGGAACCGTGCTGCTGAATTAACATACCAAATAACCTATATAGGGCCATAATGTAAGAGGAACTTGCGGTTGAGTTGCTACCCTTCTCTGCATGTGTGTCTGTGGGCACTCTGCCCAGATGAGGCTATGGGAAGGGATGAAGCGGTGCTGCCTGCATTATTAATTTAATGCAATGTTTCACTAAAAGACACAAAGATAGATTTAAACATTTCTAGCTCTGTAAAAAGAACTAAAACACACATTTTCTTTAAAAGGTGCTTATTTTATGTCAGAGAATAAATCCAAATGAATGCTTTTCTTCCACACTTCGTACTAAGAGGCAGCATAGAGATTGCTTTTAAAGTGCCTAATTTTTAGTTTGAAAGTTTTGGCCATACCGTTTCTCAAGGCACTGATTGACTTAGGGAGTGTTGCTGTGCACGCAAAACTCCCACTGATTTTTGGGGAAATTTAGAGGCATAAGGAATGCTGGTTTGGGCTCTTGAATTGTAATCACCTGGGCCTTGATTCAGCAAAGTACTTAAGAACATGTATAACTAAGTCTCACATGGGACTATTCATATGCTTAAAGTGATGCATGTGAGTAAGTACACTGCGGAATCTGGGTCACAACAGGCAATGCATTGTTTATAGTACAAGATGATCATGAAGGAAATCATTGTGATCTGCAATTTTTTTAGTGTATTTTATCCTGAAATCTACAATCTTAAGCTTTCATCTGATCTAAATCTGATTTTTAAAAACTCTGAAAATTTTATGCCTAATATAAGACTCAATCCTGCACTCTTTAACCATGCAAAAATCTCACTGATTTATAATTGCATAAGAGGTGAGCCCTTAGATAGTCAGTAAACCCCTATAACCAGGGATCATAGATTCCTTAGGGTACATATACACTGCATCTGGGAGTGAGCCTCCCAGTCGAGGGTTGCCAGACTTAGGGTAGTGGGGCTCACACTAACACACTAAAAATAGCTGTGTAGACATTGCTGTGCCTTTGTGACTCGAGTTGGAGCTTGGTCTTCCAAGACGGGGGTGAGGTGGGACAGGTGGGCTTAAAAAGTCCATACTTTTAATTGCTGTGTTTTCCTATTAAGGGTTATGGGAAGCTAGCCCTGTGCAGATAAGTCTGGGGAAGAGAGATGATTATGCAGAAGGCAAAGACATTGCAATGTAGACAGATTCTTTTGCACCATAGCAGCCCTACAAATGTAAAACGCTCACTGCAGCAGCTAGTGTAGGGCTTTACCTAATTGCTCCTGAAATGTGCAGATAACTAAAAACCACGGTATAGATTCTGTACCCTGTTCCAACCTATTTGTGCCGCTGCCATCGAGTTGCATACCTCCCCTCCTCATAAGCCCCAGGTGCACAGGGTGTGCTGAAGATTGGAAGGAGGAGACCAGAGGGTGTCTCTGCTCCCTCTTTCTCTTGCCCTCTGGACTGCTTCTGGGGTGTGCAGGACAGAATGAATTCCATCTGATGGGTGAAATCCTAACCCCTTTGAAGTAAATGCCAAAACTTCTCTTGACTTCTGGGAAGTCAGAATTTCACCCTATGTCTAAATGGAGGCACTGAGACCAGCAACATATAGATTGGGCAGGTATTTTACTAGACTAAGGTACCTGCCCACCATTTTTACTACACCAGCTTTCAACTACAGGTGTCTAAAACTCCAGTTCCAAATAGCCCTACATTTGTGTGGACTGGGGCTGGAGGTGGGGGATCCAAACCCAGATCTAGATATAAATTTAGTAGCATTCCCCATCCTTGGTGCTGGAGTAAATCAAAACTAAGGATCCAAACACTCCCAAACTTTGGACTGGGTAGGGTTAAAATTCACGTCAGAATTCTACAGCTTGAGCCCACCCTTAGCTTGGACTTTGAACCACCCCTGAAGGTTCAAATGGATAGTCAAAGGCAATCTGATTTTTATAGCCACTTTGTCACAGTATCACTTTTTCTGCCTGCAGCACTTCAGTTTGTTTGACATTGTGCTAGTGGTATCAATGGAAAGAGAATAAAAAAAGAGAACTAAATGTATTTGATTTTTTAAGGGTTTATGGTGTTTTGTTTCACATTTGCAACTTTTCTGTTTTTTAAAAGAACCCCCTACTGATACGTACTTAGGGAGAAAAAATAGACTGCTACATTAAAATTGTATCAGATTCTGTTCTTAATTTCTTTCCTTGTCTGCTACTTATTGACATGTGAGCTTTTTGGAGGTCTCTGATCTCTGTATTCTAGCAGGGAGCATGGTATAGGCTGACTTGCTTCTTTTTCTCTCCATCCATGTTTAGAGATTGGGGTGAAATCCTGGCCCCACTGAAGTCAATAACACAACTACCTCTGACTTCCTTGAGGCCAGGATTTCACCCAAGAAACACAGCCATGATGTCTCTTATAGCACTGAACTAAGATATCTCCAGCAGAGCTCAAAAGAACACACGATGATTTATGCCTAGGAGTTTTATTCCACTATCAGATTGGTCAATGATATTAAAATATGGGAGACTGTAATAGAAAGGGCAAGATTATACCTCTCTGATTCACACTCAGTGCCACATTAATCAAGAGATGAAGTACCATTCAGTGTGGACAGAATCTGGCCCCAAGAAAGAAGAAATATCCCCTGGTTGTGCATGTTCTAGGATTTTTTCTCCTTTATTAACCTCATTCTGAGGTGCATTAAGTAGGGACACTTGGGGGTACAACATAAATGAAGACAGTGGGCATTTCTGGTTTAGGCCTACTTTGGACTTCAGAAGAATGCCTACATGGTTTAACATAGTGTAACCCAATGGTCAACATGTATTATGCATACTCCTGGCCCAAACTACAGTCAGAGGATGAGGGTTTGTAACAGACCCTTGCTGTGGAATCTGTTTTTTTTATCTCTAGCTGTAGAGGTTTGTCCTTTCAACTTTAGAGATCCCTGGTTCCATCCCCAGTGTGTTGGCCAAGCTAATGGCTGTCACAATAGCATGCAAAACCACCTGTAGGGTTAGAGGAAATTGGACCCATCTGACCTATTTCCTCACATCCTCAAGTTTCATAGGCTGCAAAATCATGAATCACAAAAGACACATTGTGCCTTAGGCAAAGCTCTGGGAGTCCAAGGGCAGCTTTGGAACTCGGTGGTGTCCTCATTGTTACATCACTTCAGGGGGTACTTTTTGCACCCTCTTCCAAGCATCCACACAGCAGAGTCTAGCACAATCACACACCCCCCCCCGCCCCCGAAATATGAACAGAAAACAAGTTCATGTCAAGACATATTGGGTTTCACTTAAAAATTAAGAATGATCCACAAAATAAATTAAGCATCCTCCCAAATTTTCATAAGTATATAAAATTCTTCAGGATCAAGATATCATCTAGTTTAGCCTCATTTATATATTATAGATATATATAAAATACCTAGCTCTTATACAGTGCTTTTCCTTCGTAGATCTCAATGGACTTCACAAAGAAAGTAAGCATAATTAGCCATATTTTACAAATACGAAAACTGAGGCACAGGGACTTGCCCAAAGCCACCCAGCAGCTGAACTGGGAATAGTACCCAGTTTTCCTGAGTCCCAATCCAGTACTCTCTCTATGAGGCCCACTGCCTCTGTATGTGTGTCTCTCTCAATGCTATCTAAATGCTACTATAGGTATTATTATTAATGGGATTATAAATGATCTGGGAATCTTACCACAGGAGCAATGGAACAAAATTCGAGGGGGAGGGGAACATTAATACAACATCTTGATCTGCATCTGTACCCAAAACCTGATTTAAAAAAAAAGCTCTGAGCACTGTGTGATCACCACTTATAATGCACAAAGCTAGTCCATGCACGACTATGTACATCTTTCTTCAGAGTCCTATGGCCTGATTATTCTGGGACCGAATTATGGAAATTTCTTTTAAAAAAAGCTAAATTAAATCTAATGTTAAGCCTGATCCAAAGCCTATTGAAATCAGTGGGAGTCTCTCCAGTGCCTTCAGTAGGCTCTGGATCAGGCCTGTTGAGCATGGCATTAATCATTTTAAAAAGTGGCAACTTTAATTGAGATTGCAGTTAAGTACACTGGAACATGTGTA
Organism: Eretmochelys imbricata; assembly: GCF_965152235.1. Classification (NCBI taxonomy): domain Eukaryota; kingdom Metazoa; phylum Chordata; order Testudines; family Cheloniidae; genus Eretmochelys; species Eretmochelys imbricata. Next base: position 10,209,561 of record NC_135580.1, read on the forward strand.
CATATAGGGCAGGATTTCAGGAATTTTACCATTGACTTCAGTGGCAACAGTGTGCCAATGCTGAGTGCTTTCGAGAATCCCACAATACCCTATGGGGCCTGATCCAAAACCCACTGAAGTCAATGGAAAGACTTGCATTGTCTTCAAATGGGCTTTGGGTCAGGCCCATATTCCTGCATTTTGACCTACACATTTGAAAGAGGTTAGCTTCTTAGTAATGACAAGATGGAATGTTCCTCAGTGTTAGGAAGCCCATACCAAACTTTTACTCAACACAAATATCTTGTATATACTCTTCAAGATTGATCCTTCACCCTTTCTTTTCTTGTATGAGACTTCTTGGTTCATTATGTACCTTGGTATCTCTTTCTCCTCCATTTTATTATTGTATCATAATGTGATGTAAAATCCAATACAGATTTTTAAACAAGGTTGCAGATTCCACTTCACCATCACTGACAGACAAGATGTCACATATTCCTGCTTTTTGTCAAGATGTTACTATTTTCTCTTGGTTGCATAATCCTCACACAAAGTAAAGAAGAGGATTTTGGAGGTTGTGTAAAAGGATTCAGTTTCATTATACTTTTACAATTGCACTGACAGCAAAATCACTTGTCTCCCTAAAATAAAGTTAAAGCACAGAAGAACCTTTTTTTTTTTTTGTTCATGAAAAGTTCTGTATGGGCACTGAGTACACATTTCATTGGATAACTTTACACAAGCCATCTCATTTGCCTCACCATTCGCTCTGTCTCCATCAATTTCAACAACCAAGGATCAACATTGCATTACTTTCCTCAGTGTTGTACACATTTTTTCCTGTGCTGTTTTGCTGGATGGTTTAGTGAACATTTATGTACCTAGTTTGCTGCTGATTTTACGAGGGCTAAATTCTATGTTTAAAGGTATGAATGTGGCTTCCACTGCCTTGTGAGCTACCCCGATGCATCCAAGGGTAGAATTTGTAGACTGTAGCAAAACTTAGTTTAGAAGAGGTCTAAAAGTGAAAGCAGAGCTGAGAACAATGACCAGAGGAACGTCTACCAAATTCATAGAATATAATCTACTGAAAGAACGTTCCAACTAATCATGAGCTAGAGAGACAAGCTGTAACCATCATTTCTGCTGTTGTACTACTCATTGACACTGGATCAATTTTGGTAGCTGGGACAGAGTTTGCTACTTTTCAGTTTACTACTGAAAAGCAGCAAACTCTCAGTCCCAGCTACCAACTTCAAATACCAGTCCTGATAATCACCCTCTCTTATCCTCAGTCTCTTCCACGACGGGGAAGAGATTACAACATGATGTTTAAAGAGCCAGAATTTAAAGAAATTTCAGTTGTTGAGCGTGGAGGCACCAGCTGTTTGGTTATTGTGGCGGTCAGCATTTGGCAGTCTGATAACAGTTTACAGCTAGGAGGAGAAAGCAAAGTAGAGGTTAAACCACCATGTTTAATAGGCAAACTGGCTAGCCCAAAGCATGCTTAAAGGCACTAAATGGTGGCCATGAAAAACAAGAGTGCAAGGAATTACTCATCTGCAAGAGCATTTGCAATAAAAACACTGCAGATACATCAGGTGATGCTCTTTTTAACATGATTTCCAACAAACTACTCATGAAATTCCCAACAGTCCCTCTGAGATACCATGTTCTTTCTGTGTACTCCGTTAAAAAAAGGCTTTTCTGCAGCTTTGCAAACATGTGAAAAAGTGTTATGGTTGATCCAAAGCCAGATTTTCCAGGTTTATATTAACATCACATGATACACAGAGCAATCTCACAGTCCAACTGTTCACCCGTGCCTAATTTTCACTTCCTCAATATCAAGAATAGTAAGAAAATATGCAGCATCTGCCACTAAAAGTAATAAAGAAGTAAACACTGAAATCAATGGCTGATGGATTTTTATTGTAGCTACTTCCCAAGGTCAATGAACCCTTGTTAAACTTAGCCCAGGTTAAAAAAAGTGGGCAAAATTTTGCCCTCACACTCATAAAAACCTCTTGAATTCAACAGGCCCAATTTGGCCCTTGTCTGAGTAAGCGCGCTTCCACTGGAGATAAACTGTGTGGCCCCTTGCCTATGCATACAGACGTTTACTTTACACAGTATTACATTTGCTGATCCATTATTTTCTGCATGATAACTGCAGAATTTGAATATTTGAATTGAGTATTTTAAGAGTGACCAGTTGGATATTTGGACATTTTTTCCAGTTCTGTAAAGACCAGATAATTCTGGACTTAGACAGTACAGAAAGCTACTGGCTAAATGTTAGTAGAAGCAATGACCAGATAAGATCAGAAAAACGGACCTTATACTTCTGATTACCCACTAACACCTGGTGGGTAACTCAGTTAACATTCTCCATCCATCTGGCTTGGGGAGTCAGAATTCCATATGAAGCATACAAATGTCACCCAGGTTAATGGGTCTGACAAAAAAAATGGGAGCCAAGCCTGTTGTCGGGTAGATGACAGATGGGGAAAACTGCCGCATGCTCATCTCGCCAAGGAGTTGAGCCTTGAGAGGGGGTGAACCTTAAGGAATGGAAGGTTGACTAAGCCAATTAGAGGGAGGGATGAGAGGAGGACAGCTCTGTCCCAGGGAGTGTCCCCTCTGTCTACTCTGGCCTGGGATGTTGCCTATTTCCCCTTGACGGGAGTTTGCCCAACTACTCTAGGAGACAGCAACCAGACTTAGAAACATTGAGGAAGCCCCTCTACACTGTAACATCCATTGCTGCTGCAGAGAGGTTAGCCCCGGTGAATCGGTGCCCTCATCACTTCACCACACTCAAGAGCCTTCAGGCCTGCAATGACTCGTCAAGGTACGTGGGTTAGTCCACATTATGAAGACCACTTGTCTGGAATAAACTTGACTTCTGAATCCAGGGTTGTACGGTGTTGCTGATGTACCCACTCCAAATCAATCTTCCCCATCCCTTTATGTTTCCCCGTGTAAATAAAGTGTACCTTGATTTTGGTTCATCCATTATAGAAGTGTCAGAACAGTATATGTATGAGATGGCCGGCATAGGGATAAGTACCAGCTAGGAGGATAGTCAAAACTACATCGGGAAGTGTAGGGTTCCTGACTACCTTAAACAGGCAGGTGGAGGTACTATTAGCAGCTAAGAACTCAGGCTGTTGAAACCCACTGTGGTCAAAGCAGAGGATCCCAGGTAAGTGCTCCTGTCAATGATTAGCTACCCTTATGGGTACAGCAACCCATAAACCCCCTTACATTCCTGGAGGCACTGCTGGGATTGTGAAGAGAAAAAAACAACCCTTCCTACTGACCCCTCAATTAGTCAGCATGAATAGAGGACAAGTCCTAGAGTGGTGCAAAGGGCATAAAGAAGACTCACAGCAGGCGGTGGTGGTGGTGGAAAGCTTTGGCAAGAGTACTTCCAGAGCACAGACTATACAGGCTGTGGCTACAGTAAAGGCCTTGGAAAAGGTCACTTTCCATGGCAGAGCCTACTGGGAGAAAGAACAGAAATGGTAGGTCTTATGTTCTGGCTCCAGGAGGTTCAATTGTACCCAACGAAATAACTGTGGATGAAGAGGGGACACAGTCAAGCTGTAGGTGCTATGCCATACTTCAGGGCCCACCAGCCGCAACTTACTGAAAAATAGTGATGTTTCCAGACAAGGACAAGGCTATTGAGACTTTCCAGTTGTTTAATTCCGTAGGGCTATTAAAAAAATAAAGATCAGTCAGTTCACAAGCACAATTCTTGGTTACAATGGAAGAAAAAGCAGCATGAACACCCAGTATCAAGCAAAGTGGAAATAGTCACATGGTGTGGAAAGGAAATGAGAGGAGCTGTTCTCTTGACTGCAGGTCCTTCTGATGAGCTGGAGGGCATTCGCAGTCTAGGAGCTCACCTGAGCCCCTTGTTAATAGCATCAGCCTTTGAGCCTTGCAAAGGAAAATCTCAGCTTTCATTTAAAAAATGTCCCTAGTCCTTTTCTCTGCTAACACAGCCTTGCAGACACACTGTGATGCAAACTGATTGTTGAGATTTAAAGAAATGTGAAGCTTGGCTTCAACTTCTGCAGCAAGAGGCTGGGGCGACCTGAAGATTTACTTCTGGCCCAAATTTGAAGTGTAACCCGAAGAATTAGCTCATTGACCCTTTTCACAATCCCCAGGCCAGGCCAGTGTGTAGTTTTATTATTGTGGACAGAAATTAATTACAGATAAGGAGGCAGTACCAAACCCCCCCCCCAAAAAAAAAAACACAAAAAACCAACAACTTACAGCCTGCCCCAGATGCTAGTCAGCTCTGGTTGTTATTATTTTCAGCTCTCTCCGGAGCATATACTGCAAAGGGAACTTCTTTTCTGAGACCTTCACCGGTGCTTCTAGCTACAAATGGAAGACACATGATGTAGTACCAGCACGAGCACCCATATCCACCAGCAGCTCCAACAGTACATGGGAAGAAATTGAGGGCAGGAAATGGGGCCGGGCTAATGTTGCACTGAATAGGAGTCCTGTAGCTGAAGCAATCTGCCTCTTTGCTCCCAGCCTGCAAGCTGAACAGCTAAGCACTGAGAGGGGCCTTAGGGCTCTGTTCTCCTCTTAGCTGGAAACCAACCCCCTCACCACCACCTGCTAAGGGAGACCATGTACAGGGAAGCCATCCCTGACCACCCAGTGAAAACATAAGAGACACAAATGCCAGAGGAAAAAGCCACATACCACCACTGCTGCTGTAGTGAGGAACGGCAGGTAGGTAGGAGAACCACTAAGTCTCAATGAGGCAATAGAGATGAGGAAACATGGTAGGGCCAACGCGGGTGGGCTGATGGAGTTCAGAAGGGGAGAAATGTCTGAAACTGATTGTTTTTATTGGAACTGGTGTGTGTGTGTGAGTGTGAGTGTGAGAGATCCATGCACTCAAATGGAAATTGTTTGAGGAAGACCCCTTGTTAAAATTCTGGCAGTAAATCACAGCTAGTGAGTTAAAAACCATGAGTGCAACAAGATAACCTAACTTTACAGTAAAACCACGTAGCAGGGTAAATGCCCCACAGACCCCAGGATACAATGCAGAGTTGCTCACCAGTGTGTTCAAAATCTCTCCTGGACCAGGAAGATTAACACTTCTTAGGGTCAACACAAGAGTTTCTTTCATTGAGATTTCTTTATCTGATCTGGTACATCTATAGTACATGATCTTCATCTACTGGAGGGTCTCTGGGAGAAATTAGTTGGAAGCCTTCTGAACCCCTCTCGCCTATCATCTCCCCGTCAGCAACTCTTGCTATCACTCTTTCTGAAACTTCCCTCTTCCTCTGTATACTTTCTGTAAAAATTAAGGAACTAAAACACAGCTATACAATTTTTCCAGAAAACAGGTGTGGAAACAATTTTCAAGGAGAGTCTCACATTCTTCTTCCGGTGCTTGGCTGGAAATAGAAGCTACATGCTGTATACAAACACATTTCATATGCCATAGTTACTCAGTTCACTACCCGACAACAGTGGCACAATATGATGAATGCAAGTTAGTTAGTATTATAACCACACATTAATGTTTCCTGTACTCAGTTTCACCATTTAAACTCATACAAATTGATAGTCTTAAATACATTAAAGCAGAGGATAGAAATAAACATTCACTGTCAGAGCAGGAATGCATTTATAGAGCCACACAGACCTAGCGGATCCCACTACATAAAAGAACACTACTATATTAAAATTAGTAGAAAACCTAGCTTCTAACTATCCAACCACTCCAGAATCAGTGGGACATTTGATTGAAAGAAATATGTACTGGCAACACAACCTTATTTAATCCCTGTGTCAAAGGCAGACAGAGATCACTGGAGGAACGGTCTCATAAATAAAAGGGGCTGTGTTTTAACCTCCTTCCCCGATTTCAGACCAGGTATACCTCATTATATAAATTTGTTGTTGTTCTAAAAGTCTCAGAGATTGCACAAGAGACTAGTGGAAAAGTAAAAGCATCATAGACAGAAATAGCAATAGAGACAGCAAATGCTGGTAGTATTTCCGTGTGCTACAGCTCAGAGGGTGATTTGCCTTTTTCTATCATGACACAGCAGGATTGGTTAAACTCTGTCCATCTTTTATACTGATGATTGCCTATAAGAGTTACTCTGGAGTTTACTACAGTAAATTCTGGGCTTAACTCTGATCTAACACTGGTATAAATCAAGAGTAACTCCACTGAAGTCAATGGACTTACACCATGGTCAAAATTAAGTGAGATCAGAAAAAGGCACACAAGAGCAGAGTCTGCTCTGAGCTACTTCCCTTACAGTCCCAATGACTTCCAGTGACTCCTACTTATTCCTAGCTGGGCACCTTCAGTGATTCTTCTCTTTCCTTGAATTCATAATACAGTCCATTCCAGGGATTTATCAGGCTTGAGCTTTCTCCACCAAAGTCTCTCTCCCACTTCTCACCAGCTTTTTCTATTCCACCCAATAACACACCCCATTACCTGCCTCAACCTCACCATACTTATTCCCAATGCCACTTGAACTACATGTTAATGGCAACAACACTCTTTCAAGGCTAAATCTTTGTGTTGGTGTGTCTCACCTTGAAACAGGTGTGGGATGATTTGAGACGGCACCAACAGGACCCAGTTTGTTCTTAAAGTGGTTCATTGAACATGAACTGTTGAAATAATCTGGTTCCACAAAATTTCTAACACTGAAGTTCTATTGCAGAAGTGTTCTTGCCAGTCAACTACTATTGCTACTACTAAACTTTAGCTCTATGTGAGTTTTTCATTCATAGGTCTCAATGTATGGTAGATAAGTACCATTATCACCATTTTATAGATAGGAAAACTGAGGCACTGAAAGGTTAAATGACTTGCCCAGGGCCACATAAACAGATCAATGGCAGAGCCAGGAATAGAACGCACATCTCTTGGCACCTTGACAATGCTGTATCCACTAGACATCACTGCCTCCTCAGGGAATGTATCGATACTGTGCGCCTACTCCTGCACCTGTTTAAATCAATATAAAAAGTCTCACTAATTTCAGTGGCGCTGGATCAGGCCTAAAATACACAAATTGATTGGAAGGAAGTTTAAAATCAAGGCATGTACAAACGTATATGTATTTTTAACAGGATAATCATTGTATTTGTGCTGCAGTCTTTATTCTTTCAGTATTTCCGTGCCTAAAGTTGAGTTGAGACAGTGCTCTTCTAATGTCTAAATTATGAAGGAAGACTTTCATTCCAGTATTTAACTAAACTTAAAAAGATAACAGCAGGAGAACTCTTTTACCCCATCCCCTATATTCTAGGTGTGCAAAGTCAGTTAAAATGCTTGACTATCTTGGAAAACATAGCTTTAAAAGAAATAAAAATAAAATAAATAGGACCATGTTGCTCAGCTATTGTGAAAAAAAGAGAGCATGCTTGGGGAAGTGTGATTTGTGTTATGCCGCACCTGTAATCAAATTACCCATAAATGTTATGCCATGTCACGTTGTGTTTGAGATGTTGCTGTCAGAAAGTTATACATCGGCTCTGTGGTTCGAATCAACTTGGCTTCATTTTAAGTGATTTCATATGTCTCTGATTCATTTCCACCAAACGGTAGTAAAATACAGAAGGTAGCAATTCAATTTCATTCAACCTTTCAAGAAGGAAAGAGCAGATAAGCGTTGCTTGTTCATGTCAATGATAATATTCAGCACAGCCTAAATCTAATACAATAGGTTCATTACTGCTCTCTTGTTATAGTGTCATTTCTGAACCTCAATCCTCCCCCCCAAAAAACACATTGCAAAAGTTTCTTACGTTCTTAACAGATGACAGAATGCCACCTCCCCCATTAAATATATCCTAGTTTAAAACAATCCTTCTTCTTTGTGCTTAAGGAAAGGTTAGATTCATTTTCAGGTCCTGGTTGCTGGACACTGTCTCTGATGACCTCATTGTAGTCACAGATGTTTACTGCACTTTAGGAGATCTGAGTAAAACAGAACAGTAAACTAGGCCAGCTTGCGGTAAGGCTGTTGCCCACAATTCATGGAAAAATGCTGGATAGTTCCCACTAGGTTCTGGTCGGCTAGGTAACGGCAACTTATTAATCTTGTGTCAGAGGGCCAGCTGCAACCGTGGCAGTTACCATATTTCACCACCAACTCCATGTCTGGACAGCCATTGTCTTTTTTATGAAAAACTCTACAAATCAGCTGCTTTTCCCCCCTCTCTACGTGCAGAAATTGAGCTTGGGGGCTGAGGTAGTCCTGGTGCATCATCCATACTGTGGTCAGATTTACTAATTCAGAGAGGCTGCTTAGTTTCCAACTTTAATGATATTCCCTCAGCATATCACTATGGTTGCCTGGCGACCGGATTTGAGCTAGGCCTCTCATTTGATTCCCACACATCAGACCTGAAAAGCACTTTTTTTCCTCCCTCAGCTTTTGATTCTGCCTCCTCTGAAACCCTTCCCCCTGTGGTGTCAGTATGGGTGGGCAGAACAGTGGTAGAATAAGGCCAGGGGTGAAGGGCGGCCTGTAGGCTAGTGGTCACACATCAAGGCCTGAAAACAAAGCCTCCAGGAACCCTTCCTGACAAACACAAATTCCCTTCAGAGAAAGCAAATTTGGTCTTCCCTTCATAGTGTGGGTGTCATTTTAAGACTTTTCGTAGATACTTTATTAAATCTGACGCTTTCCATTGTTTTTCATGCCATTTCTTACAAAAGACTTCCTATTATCAACAAGTTGCTATTGGAGTAAGCAAACAGGTTGTGAAGACCTGAAATAATCTAATAAGCATCGGACTTGCGTGCTTTATGTACCCATTTCTTTATAGCTTACAGAGTTTGTTTGGATAAACAATTTTTTACTTTGGTTTGCTTAGCTTCAACTAAAGCACTCTCTTTAAAACAGAAATTGTGCCAAGAAAATATATTGCCTAATAAATACATTTGTCCTCTCCCCATCAAGATGTTTTAATATAAATAATATATTTAAAATATATTATGTCAATTTACTATTTATAGGGCCAGACCCTCAACTGGTGAAAATCAGCGTATCTCCAGTGACTTCCTTATCCTGCTTTCAACAATAATTAGAAGTCTTTACAAAGTTAATGAATCTACTTCAACGGAGCTTAGTCAATTTACACCAGCTATGGATCTGGCCCTATAAATAAATCAAAATCCAGACTGATTTCAGTAAGTAGAGGACATCTCATGTTAAGAGTAAAGTAGGTCATAAAAGAGTTATCATCATAAGCAAATTTAATAACTCACATGTAACATTTTTAAACAGTTCATATTGACAGAAGTGCAAATAACTGCACTTAATAGCAGCTTTATGGAAATACAATTTAAATACAATGTCCCTCTGTTCAAGCACCACTGGCAAAGGTTTGCATTAGTTTAGATCATGTCTACTTGAGGTATATTTTAAAATATATTGATGGAGTGTGAAAATTCAGGATTTTTTTTTAATATAACGAACTATTTAAAACTGTATTATTGTGATCCTGCTTCCATTAAAGTCAATGGCAAAACCTGAATCAATTTTAGTGGGAACAGGATCAAACTCTGTTAGAGCACATACTGTAGCAGAATTGCCAACTTTTCCAATCTTATCATACATCTTGTGATAGTTAGTGTCTCTCTTAAAGCCCAACTCCTGGAGTCATGTAGTTACATGAAAACCTCAGCTCTCGTTTAAACACACAGTTTCTAGTTTGCTTGGTTGTGAAGAAAAGCTGGAAAATGTCAATAAAACTTCCTCCTCCCTCAAAACAACAAAACAAAAAAGAGAAAACATAGGAGCCAATGAAAAAATATCACTAATTATAATTTTTTTAAAATTACATGATTTTGGGTGGGGGACCTGACTCATGATTTTTGAATGCTTGAAACTGGCAATATTGTATATCTGTAATGGGCTAGATTCTGCCTTGGGTTGCCTCTGTCACAACCCAGGGTGAAAGTCCATTGGTAGCAGAAAGGCTGCCCATAGAAACCTAGTGGTGTCAAAAGGCACTCACAACTGCTGATGCTCTCGGGGCTCCACAGCCATGCAGCATAATCCCAGATATCAGTGGTCATGGCTGGGGAGTTTGTGTGGTCAAGGTTACCTTTCAAAGGAGCCCTGTCTACAAGATAAAAGCTGGCCTCCCCTGGAGGGCAGTGATGCTAATGCAACCTACCTTCCCCCATTAGGTGTAGTGGCTCCCCCTGCTGCAGGAGAAAACTTGTGTCTCATATACACATTGAGCCAAGCTGGGCTCTCAGTTGCACTGGTGTAATCTAGCCACTCAAGTTACCCCACCTTCATACTGGTTGAACGGAACAGAATTCTGCCCAGCATATAATGTACTGTATACCAAGGGGGATGCAAATAAAAGAACAATATATTAGAGCTCCCCAGTATATTTCTTTTACAGTACTCCTCCTATAGCTAAATACAGTTCAAATGCACCTTATGAAATTGATTTTCACACCAAAAGGGAAAAGATTTAGATGTGTAGCTCGTATTATCATGCGCAAATCCCCTGAAGGGAGAACAGTTCCCTAAGTCTACACTAGAGCTGAAAGTAGGATTCTTAACCTTTACTCTCTCTCATTCAGCGTAGAGCAGGCTAAGTTCCATACCCTTTTCTCAGTGACAATTAAAAGTCTTCACAAAGTTAACAGATTTCCACTACGACAGTGTTTCAAAATCAATCATTTTCAGTCGCTGTTATCACTGAAGATCCACTACCTGCTTCAGTGTTTCTTTCTTCCTTACTTATTAAGTTGTTCAGGAAGATGTTTTCGTACCGTACACTTCTGACATATTAAAAAAAAGAATGTTTCCAGATTAGTGTTCAAGCTTCGTTTTTCTTTTTGCTGCAAGTTTTAATTACTACATTAAGCACATTGTAGTTGTGCAGATGGGTAAAAAAGATACCTATTTATACATTCTATTGATTCACTTATTCTAATGTTCAGGAGCACTACACACTGTACATGCATCAAGAACACTGTGCCCTTTGAGAATTGCTTCCATATTGTTGAGCCTAAATTGAAATGCCAAAAAAAAGCCACCTGCAAAAATGGGATGAGTGCCATGGTAAACTTCCCCTACTGTAGGTGTTCCCAATAAAGCGAGGTAAACATACGGTACTGTATTTTTGCTGGGGTTTTTTAGTGCACTATGGAAACAGGATTGCCCTAGAGTTGGCTCACAGCTTTCATCTCTCCAACCCCGCACAGAGCAAAAAATCAGTAAACTTGCGCAATCAGGGCTTCATAGGGAGGCAGGAAGTATGTAATAATTATTTTTCATTTATTGTCTTTAAAGCCTTTCATCTGTCCAAAAAGAGAAAAATAGGCTTAACATCTCTAAGAGGTAGGAATCTTCTTTTGTTTTGTTTTGACAGAAGGGCAAAACTGAACTCAGAGAAGTTACAACTTCAAATCCATTCAGGGTTGGGGTTTTTTTTGTTTGTTTCTTTGTATTTGACACTACTTTTCACTCCTTTAACAAACACAGCTATCCATGAGTCTCCTGTGACATGTCTTGTGGTTTTACAATCAGTTTTTAAAAACAATTATTTTCTCTCTTCCCTGCCATTTGAGAGATCCACACAAATGAGGGGAAAGAGACTATATGTAAAGAGGAAACAGCAAAACTGACCATACACAAAGTGCTGTCAAAAAGCACAAAGTAAGGGAACTGGAAATATACAGAATATTTCTCTTTTCTAACATTTTTCACTTACAATAGTAATCTTTGGTGTTCTTGTAACTACAGTAGGTTAAAAAAATTTTGACCTAAGTGTAATTTGTAAGTTGATGGTAACCCTGTGAGTGATTTAAGTGACATAATGCCTCGTCCAACGCTCCTTCATTTAGGATCAGACCAATAAGGAATCAGAAACAGAACCAAGAATAGAACCTGTAAGTTCTGACTCACAATCCACCTTTCTCAACACGCCCCCGCCCTCCCAATTAGATGTGTATCCCTTGCATTTGTTGTGAAATATCTAGTCACAAAATTGATTTTTTTAGAAGCTGCATACAATCAAGAAATTCTCCATTTGCAGATACAGCTAATGACATTTACATATTACATTTAATTTTCACTGGTTTGTGGATATTTTAAATTCCTACCGTAATTATTACATGTAGTCACCTATCAGGCACCTGGAGATGTGAACATGAACATTAATGTGAACATTAATTTTTCTGACTCTCTTTTCTTGTCCCAGCTTTTTGTTCTTTCACATTTTATGCAAGATAATTTACTTTCACTAAAACTTCCTTTACACTAGAGCACAAAAATTTACATTCATGTAACTTTAAGTGTGTAATTCAAATCCACTAAAACAAATGTAATGCAGTATTCAGAGTAGCAGCCGTGTTAGTCTGTATCCACAAAAAGAAAAGGAGTACTTGTGGCACCTTAGAGACTAACCAATTTATTTGAGCATAAGCTTTCGTGAGCTACAGCTCACTTCATCGGATGCATGCAGTGCATGTGGGGAGATTTATAGACACAGTATGGCTCTCTGTCACCCTCCAGTGGCTGGAACACAGAGATTACTGAGCCTACAACAGCTACAAATTAATGGACCTAGTCTTTTAGTTCAGGCAGGAAAGAGGCTCATACTTTTAGATCCAGATGTTCTCAGGCTAAATCCCTGCAGCTGACAAATCCATCCAGGGGCACTGTGCTATGCAAACAAATCAACACTAAAACCCGAAACATTTCTTACTCCTTAGCACTCGATGGCACTCCAGGTTAAAATTCTAGGTGAGACATTGTATTCCTCCTTAGGGACCTATGCCAATACTAAGTGAAGTCACAGTAGTTTTTTCTTTAATGGGGTTTTGATCAAGTCCAAGGTGCTCCGCAATTAAGGGCATTTTCCCCCAATCCTCTCTCTGCTGCAACCACAGAGCTCACAGAATGGTTGGCACACACTCTGACAAGCACCTGTTTCTGCTTTGGAGCCCTCTGCTGGAATGTTTGGAACACGCTGTGGGAGGCTGAGGTAGCTGCCCATGCATAAATCCTTCATCTAGAAGTGCTGCTAAATTGAGATCGATGAGTGGTGCACAGAATTAAAATGAATTAAATGAAAGTGAGATCATTTTACCACAATTATCTGAATGGAGCAGCGCACTGTTGTCCAAAAGCAGAACTGCTTCTGATGATATTTCGGATAAAATAAGTAGGAACTCAAATCTCAACATGAAATTTAAACCGAAGCAAATCCTGAGGATCAAAAAAAAATGCTACTTATTCCACATTCTCCATTTTCACCACTTCACTTTTCGGGGTCAGAGATGCAACTCTGCAAGAAGCTAAACCATTGAAAAAAACCCTCTGACACAGCCCAAAACAAATACACAACCACACAGACAAAACACAACACTGTACACTGGAAACCTCAAGGGAAAAGCCTTTTTCTTCTAACTTTGAGAAGGAAAAAGGTTTGGATAAGTGTGGAATGCTTTTGATGAGCCTCCAGAAATGCTAGAAGCCTATCTGAGCAGATCCTTTTGAAGTGATCCCATAATAAAATATCAAAACTTTCACAGCACCATGCAACCAAGGATCGGAAAGTGCTCTGAAAACATGAATAAAGTCTCACTTTTACAGATGGAAATATTGAGGTACAGAGAGACGATGAAGCAACTTGCCCAAGATGACACAGGAAGCCTGTGTCAGAGCTAGGAATAGATTTTCCAGTCCTGTGCCTTAACCAAAAGACCACCTTTCCTCTCATCACTCCATCATTCATTAAAAGACACGTAGGATGTAAAGTGCACTGTTAGCCAACTCTTCCCCAGTCAAGGACAAACCATGGGAAGGGAAAAATTACACACACACAAGTGTGCATGGCAATTCCTTGCTTTCATGCATTTACATCAGATTGGTTGTATTAGCCGAGGTTGGATTAAAAAAAAATAAGAGGGAGAAGGTGATTTGTGTCACCAACAGAAGTTGACCCAAATAGTTCCATGGACATGTTATGGTTTAAGCATGTCTTTATGTTAGTAATAGGCTTCCACTGCACATCCTAATGGCCGCTTACTTGATATATTAAGTGAATAAGTGGTGAGAATAATACACATTTCATACTGTGGATAACCAGGAAAGGCTTCCTTCAGTCAGGTTTTGTGTACAATTCCTGTTATGCATTCACAGCCTCGGCACTCAGAAGGGACCAAAAGAATGATCTGTTTTTGTGCAGCATGGCTCTGCAGAATGAAAGTATTTGACACACAGCCCAGTCTTGATCTCCTTAGTCAGACAAAAACTCCCACTGAAGTCAATGGGAATTTTACCTGAGTTGTTCAGGATTAGCCCCAGTGTCATGACAAAATGATGCTCCATTGTTTAAAGGGAACCTAAATGAGTTATTAAAAAGAAAAACACAAAATAACACCTGAAAGCCATATAGAAATCAGATTTCCGAATAGAAGCGTTTTAAAAGAGAGACAAAGATGTGATTTTTTTCAAGAGACGGGGCAAAGGGGGAATAAATGAAAGCCTGAATCACATATTGGGTAGGGGATTTTACCCTTTCTAGAGCCAGCAAAATTCATTTTCCAAAATATTTGGCCTTTCTCAAAGCCCACAAAAAGGACTTAAAGCTGAATTGCTAAATCTACTGCATAGGAAACAATTTAATTGGAATGCAAATAAACAGGATAACATATGCTAGGGTACAGAAATGGGTTTCTTTAATGAGAGACAGACAAATTTGCTATTTTTTCTGACACAGAATTTACATCACCACTAAAAGGCTGGCAAAGTAACATCTAGACAAAGCCCTGAGATTTCAGAGATAACTGTGCACAGAAGAGATTTAGATCCTGTGCCCTTGCTCTGTGCCCCTTGGTGGCAGAACCAGTATGTTTCTACTGTGTGAGCAGGACGGGGAACAGGCACAGGGAAACAATATAGCCTACTGGCTAGAGCACTGGCAGGAGACCTGTATTCTATTCCTGGCTGTGCCATCGGCCTGCTGGGTGACTTCAGTAAGTCGTGTCACCGCTCTGTGCCTCAGTTTCTCATTTGTAAAATGGGGATAATGATACTGAGCTCCTTCGTAAAGTGCTTTGAGATCTATGGATGAAAAGCACCATATAAGAGCTATGTATTATTATTTTGGGGTGGCAAGCAGGGGGCACACACCCCCACATCTAGCACGCAGTTCCACAGAAGCTCCCTTGTGTACATGTGGGGTGGGGTTGGTCAAAATAGGGGAGGATCAGTGGCAAGGCTATTTCTTGAATCCTTCTCCCATGGAGGTGACATGTTAGGAACACAGTAGTTACTGGTGCCTGAGGAGGATTCAGAGTAACAGCCGTGTTAGTCTGTATTCGCAAAAAGAAAAGGAGTCCTTGTGGCACCTTAGAGACTAACCAATTTAGGCTCTTATCCTATGCCTCTAACTCCTCAGGCTAGATGCCAGAAGGAGTGTTTAGGCCTTAATACTCATTCTGTTGGTTCCTTATATTAGCCAGTTACTGGAGAGAAGCATCAGGGCAGATCACAAGTACAGCTGAGGCCAGCATCCCTTTGAAACCTGCATTCTGCCTGCTGCATATAAGTAAATACCGCTCCCAAAGAAGAACACAACTGCAGATGAATTGCCCTCTTGTGGAAATCCCAAACTCAGCAAATGCCTCACTAAACTGTATACAAGGAACAGCTCTGGGGAAAGCTTGCTGTTCTGAGGGCAATAAGCAGCTTTGGACTGATGTGGATCACCTACAGAGGCTACCTATCTAAGCTCCCTAGGGAGACAAACCTCATCGTCACAAACTCCTGAACTGCAAAGGAAAATGATGCAACTTCACAGATATTCTGAGCAAATGTACAGATTAAGAGCTTGATGCTGCAAGGAGCAGGGCACTGCTGAGGTGCTTTGCAGGATCAGGGACGGAGTGCTGTGTCCCTTGCTGGATCAAGCTCTACGTGCAAAAGGCTCATGTGAGATATATACATATATATTACCTATTGTCTTTTACTCTGATGTGTGTGAAGTATGGATTCATTATGTGAGCCAGTGTTTGCCCCAGTTGAAGTCAATGGGAGTTCTGCCATTGACTTTAAGAGAAATAACAGAGTCGCCGACTGTGTATTTGTCACTGTTAAAATTATGATGAAATTTTTTGAATAAAAACACCTTCAAAATTATTGAAAGGCTATTTGATGGGATCTGCTTTTATCACCACCATGTCTCAGCCAAGTATTTAAGAATGACTCGCTCCTCACTAGGAATAACGAGGTTGTATAAATCTGCTTTCAAAAATTAAGCTCGTTTGTCTTTTACAAAAAAATTTAGCATTGAACTCCCATCAGACTGTCATTTCATTTTGTACACTCCTGTCAATTCAAAAATTAAGAATGGATTTTAAAAAGGTATCTAAACATTACTGGGCCAGATCTTCAGTTCCTGCAAGTCAGATTTATTCCGAGGACTGCCATGGAGCTACACTGATTTACATCAATTGAAAATCCAGCCCATGAGTTGTACCAAGGTATTTACATGGCTTCCATACTGGAATGCTTGTACCAAATATAAACCCTCCAAGCAAATTTGTCTGGTCTAGTTCTAAATTAAGCAAGTCTCAACTATAGCCAGAGAAGCAGCCACAAACCCTTAACTTAGAGGCCCACACTAGCTGGCCTAGCTACAATGCTGAGCGTTCCCTCCGTTGTACCCATGCAGCTCTACCTCCAAATGCCGATGCACTGATGTAAGCATTTGAAATGAGCTTGCTCAGGAGTGCCCAGATTAGTTGTGTTGCCAGGCTCTAGCCACTCTAACCCCCTTTTCCACTTCAGTGGGCTGAGCTTTTGACACTCTGAAAAGCACCATTTAAAATTAATTAAAGCTTCTTATTTTGCACCAAATCTCACTACTATTGACTCTGTTTATTATGTTTTATTGTAGCGGGGGGGAGGTAAGAAGTGTTTCAAGTCAGTGTTGTGTCGTGTTACCAAAACTTACAAGCTAGGAGATATTTGCAGAGTAAACTGGACGTGAATTGTGTTTCTACAAATTGCACTTACTCTATATAGAACACTCCACTCTTCTACTGAAATCCACACATTACACTGAAAGGGAAGGGTAATGTTCTACTGATGGCTTCTTAAGGAGCTATTTTTTATTATT
This sequence comes from Eretmochelys imbricata, assembly GCF_965152235.1. Classification (NCBI taxonomy): domain Eukaryota; kingdom Metazoa; phylum Chordata; order Testudines; family Cheloniidae; genus Eretmochelys; species Eretmochelys imbricata. The sequence continues at coordinate 10,226,730 of NC_135580.1, forward strand.
GCAGATGGCGAATAAAGTTTGTATGTGCAGTAATAAGCTGTGGGAATTCTTCAAAATTATTTCCATTAACTATTACAAGACAGTTTAACACATGTATAATCAGGCAAAATATTTTCCAGTCTATTGGCTTCAGCTGATTTATGAATAATTTCTTTTAACAGCTGGAGGCAAACATTTTCTTTCATTGCTCTTTTCAGAAAGCTATCTTTGCCAATCTGATAACGATAATAAAAAGAACCCAATGATTCTTTTAGCTGCATGTTTGGATTGTAGCGCCCAGGCCAGCGTAAGTGTCATGTAAATCTGTGTATGCAAAATTTTATTAGAGGGAGATCACAACAGTGAACTAATCCAGCACATGAAGTGTTCTTCAACACTTCATATTTGGCAAACAACAAATTTCCGAACTATCCACCAAAATGTAAATGGGATACTTGATATTCAAACTAACAGCAGGATGTCCCATACAAAGTAGTGCTCTTTAAACATTAGGCATTGATTGGGATTACACTAAGTATTTATATGGTATCTTGAAGTATGATGTTGACAAACACTGAGCAGCAAAAGTGTAACACAGTATGAGCAAAGTAGAGTGGTATAAAAGCAAAAGTTAGACATGAGTACCTCGTTCAGAAGTGCAGTTGCATGAAACCTAATGTAGCTACTATATTCATGATCCAGTAATTTCAGAGGATGCCCCGTTAATCAAAACAATTAGACTGACACGTCATTATTCATTTTGAAACAACTTCAGTATATGTTATTTTAGATAGAGTGGTGGCATAGTGGGCTCTTCACAGAGTTTCACAGCAAAATACTTTCTCAGTTTTGAATGCAATTACACATTTGTAGATCCTCCCTCCCAAACAAAAGAGAGGTATTTTTATCCCAAGTTTGGGGTGTGCACATAGAAGATCACTGACATATAAACACAAGCCCTTATTTTCTTATTTCCAAATGCTGACCTTTATTTCTGTTGAGTAGCCCTATTCATGGCAAAGGGCTACTTAGAGAGTAAAGCACCACTCCTTTGGAAAAAGTGTGGCAAAATCTAACTCTAAATCTGATCGATTGAGCTGTTCTGTCATATGTTTTCAACTTTAACCAAGACAATTACCTCTTTGTGCCAATCCCCTTTTGGCTGCACAGGGCAAAGGAAAATATACTGTACACATAAGTGCTTTCTTCTAAGGTTTAATTATCCCTGTGAACTTTCTTTACCAGGAAAGCATTTCTTCAAGGGAAAGAGTAAACACATATTTTTCTATTCTGTTGACATAAGTAGGATATATGCTTTTATCTAAAATTGTTACAAAAATCCTTCTCCTAAACATCCCACATATGAACATTTCCTTGCACTGGTTCTATCCAAATCTCTATTGTTTTGCTCCTTGTACACCCCTGTACGAAGTGGATATAAAATGCTACCAGCCCAGAATGGCACAGATTTAAACCCACTTTGTACTGGGGTAAATGGGTACACAAGCTGCAGGGCACCAGAGAATCAGGCCCTTTGTAGAAATTACATGCTTGCCACAAACCTTTAAATGATGCTCATATAGGGCCTGGTCCATCTCCCACTGAAAACAATGGGAGTCCGGCCATTGATCACAATGGAAGTTGCATCAGTCCTATGAGCTATATTTTCATTTGGGGTGTGATTGTGCTAAGTGATCTCAACTGAGGTTAGCAGAAGTTCAGTGCCTTGGCACATTGTTGGATTGGGCCCTTGAACTATTTCTGTTGCCTGATTGGGTGATTTAGATAACTAACTAATAGCACAAAACTCAAACAACATCTCTCTAAAATGAGAAATTCTGAATTAACACTGCTCTTGGCTAGTTACAAAGGAAATTCCATACCCTATAAATCTAAGGTCCTTCCAGTCTTGCACTTGGTCTCTGACAGTTATGCTAAATTCTTCCAGGCAATGTCTGTCTGATTTTTGTGTCTTGTACAGTGCAGGGCACACTGTTGGCCCTTAAATAATTGTTCAAAATCTGCTTTCAACAAATACTCAAGCATTAAAGCTCAACATTTGTTTTTTGGGAGTATTTGTGCTGGGAAAGATAATTTGCTAGGGTATTTGTGGAGAGGCACAATGTAGAAGGACTGAAGGTGGTGTCAAAAGGAGTTCATTTTTAAAGAAATGAAAATTCACACACAATTTTTGTGTTATGCATCCTGCTCCAGTAAAATGCATTTTTTGGTACCCTGGATTTACTGAGATATGCAAATCAATTTATTTAGTGCTAATCCTAATACTGTGGGATAAATCCTGCAATTCTAATCAGATCAAATGTGTGTTTATTTCAGTGGGATTTTGGATGCACAAGGAATGCAAGACTGGGCTCTAAGCAAGAAATACAGTATTTATCTTCAGACTCAGTCCTACATACCCTCACTCACATGAAGTCAATGGAACTACTTCAGTGAAGGACTGCTCATCTGAATGAGGATTATCATCTGTCTGATTAACATTACCTGAAATGTTCAGAACCCATGATCCTCAAACCTAATTATTAAAAAATAAAACCCTTTTAAATTCATCCACACAAAAGTTCAAAACTGGAGTTAGTGTGTTCAGGAATTAACTATGCTAAGCAAAACTAAAAACAAACAACCTAACACGATGAGCTATTCTCTACCACCACTGCCCAAATCAAGGGTCATCTATGATTCTCTGCTACTGATTTCCAAGCAACTGCTCATGTATGGAGGCCTGTGTTTTAGTTGTAGGCTAGTTTGAATACGTAACCGATCTGTTTATGAACCCTCGGTTACTTGTTGCATTCTACTGACATGACAAATTTTCTTCCCCCACGCTCACACGGAATAGCACAAACAAATGTTTAAAGAAAAAGCAAAAACCTCATCAGAGCACATTCTCTTTTCTTGTCAGAATGGAAACAACAAAGGAGTAATCCCTTGTTGAGAGTTCTCTCTCTCTTTCTTTTCCTTGCTTAAAAGACTTTGAACATTTGCTTCCCTTGTTTTCCTAAACAAGTCTTTGAAAAACATCAATTCATCCTGCAGGCTTTAGGAAGTTTACTGATCCTATCGGCTTAATAGCACACAGCTACATTCAAAAGAAGGCACTAGTGTTCTTGACTATTATTTCCTTTCTTAAAGCATGGCAAAGTCGTCAGGCACTCTAACATGTCCTTAGCGTATGACTAAGATTAAATAACTAGATAGTCAGGAATTATTAGGATCAATTAGTATTTTTTCACTCCTAATGCTACATTTTACTTATTTATTTACATCATCACAAGGAAATGATTGCTCGACATCCAGCTGGGCTTCAGTTGTGCTGTGAAAGTGAAATCCTCCCATGAGCTGATTCAACAATTAAGCACAAGGACCCAATCTGACTCAAACTGAAGCCAATAGGAGTTACCTAGTAAGGAGAATTTGGCCCTTCAGGAATAAATGTATCACAGCAAAATCTCTCAGTATCCTAGAAACTGGAAGATCTGGTCTCCACATTTTGGATTTAACATTAATAATGGAGTCTGGTTCTCTCCTGCTAGCGTTGTCCCTAGCCTTTGTTTGCCAGAAGTTGGGAATGGGCAACGGGGGATGGATCACTTGGTTACAACCTGTTCTGTTCATTCCCTCTGAAGCACTTGGCACTGGCCAATGTCAGAAGACAGGATACTGAGCTAGATGGACTTTTAGCCTAATTCAGTATAGCCACTGTTATGTTCTTACGGTGATGAACAGAGTACCTGTGTGTACTACAGAGCAGGCAAAGTTAGTTTTCCGTAAAGCACGGTTTTCTCTCTCTTTTAGGGCCAGATTCTGAAAAATTTACTCTGAGTTGTACCTGTCTCCACAAGTAGTCTCACTGACTTACATGGGGCTACTCCCTGAGTAAGGTTCTATGGGACTAGAGGTATGGGATTATATGTCCCTTCTTTATTTTGATTTTATAAATTTGGAAAAGTCCTCAGAAGCTTGAAAAGAGGACTGCTTCCAATGAGACTGGATCAATGCGGCAGGTAAGTTGTCGCAGCTTTTGTTCACGTGTTTGTGTGCTGAATGACACCAAACCTGCCTAGCAAGATGCTGAGGTGCAGCTGTCTACGAGCAAGACAAAAAATAACAAACAAACCCTCACCTGCATTCGTGAGGGAGGTTCTGTTGCCCAGCAAAAGGAAAGGATCCCAATTTCTGTTGATTAATCTAGCAATCAGAAGCAGCCATTGATATGAAAGGACTGTAATGAATGGTTAAGCCAAGTGGGAGAGGAAAAATCCAGTCAGTCAGTTTGTTAATGAGACAGTAGAAGAATAAACGGGGGGAAAAACCCAAAGAATAAGTCTTTGCTTGCTCACTATGGGCTGATCCTGATCTCACTTTTACATTGGTGGAATGCTAGTGACTTCAATGGAGCTATGCCTGGTTTGCATTGGTGTAAAAAGATTCAGAATCAGGCCATATGGAAGTAATGCAATGGCACAACCAATGAAGATTTACAAAGAGCCAGATTCTGCCACACTTCATTTCATGAGCAAGCCTGACAGAACCTGGCCCTACGTGAACGGAAATGTTTTAAGCCCTCTTAGATAATAAGGGGTAAGAAAAGGGCCAGTGAGTATCCCCTTCTCTGGAAAAGGATAATTAATTTAATATAAAGAACAAGATATTTTAATGAAGGCAAATCATTTTCTATGACAGGCTCTTGACCCTGCCTTCGTCCTGCACAGTTCCCTGGGAAATGCAACATAGGCCCATAATCGGCACTTGTCTCTGGCCCTGATTCAAGAAACCTCCCTATTCAGCAAAAGCATTTATGCTTGTGAAGTACTGAGGCCAATGGGACTTAAGCACGTGCTTTGCTCATTGGGGGGAAATTAAGCACTTCCCTACATCATTTCCTAAATTGGGACTCTGTGCTGTGTTACCTAGCCCCAGGGAACTCTTAGGAACTTCAGATGTTTTACATTTAACACGGTGGGCTCCCAATGTTTTTTTCAATTACATTTTTAACTTGCCTTTATTATTAACGTATCTGCTACTTCCCATAGGCCCTGACTCTGCAAATCACTTAAGCACGTGCTTAACTTTAAGCCTGTGCTTAAGTGCCAATATCTGCACATTAAGGTGTTTTGACTTCAATGGCACTTAAGAACATGCTTTGCTGAATAGGGATGCTTTCCTGAATCTGGGCTGCCCTGCACTAGAGCGGACCTCTATTCATTTGGTAGCTATGTGGATGTGACATGTATCATACCCACTAGTGAATGCTTAGTATTTGCAATGCTTTAACAGATTTCACATATTGATCTAAACTTTACCACTCAATTGGATTTTTGTAAGAGAAAAAGAGTTAAGAGTAGCCAATCTTTGTTTCTTTTGCTTTATGGTATGTGCTATAATGGACTCTGCTACTACATAAGCTTTTCTTGCATCATTTTATTTATCTAGCACACTGAGCCTGCTATGGGGGATTCACACCAAACTCCCCATCATGACAATGTGGCTGTGAATCCCAATGTGAAATCAGACCATAGTTTTTGTCAGTCATTTAGGGTTTCTCCCATTTAAGTCAATAGGATTTTTCCCATTGAGTTCATTAGGGTCAGGAGCACTTCATTGCCTACTGAGGGCAAAATCAAACTTGCATTACTCAAATGAATGGGGCCATTGAAACAACTGAAGTCAATAGAAGCAAGTGGTATTTGGCCCTAAATAGTGATTTACATTATAAATTTATTTATTTTTGTTACAGTCCACAATTACAGATTGCAATGAAGGACAGCACCGTCTCATTAAAATATTAAAAACAAATCACTTCAGGAAGATAAAGAAAAAAAATCAGAAAAGCTATAGTATAAGAAAAAAAATAAAATTCATTTTAATTCTGCATAATCTCTCTGTGTACTTTAGAGATTGTAATCTGGTTATAAAGATTGCTGATGAGTCAAACTCAATCTGTTTCAGAAGAGGATACCAAAACTATTGAATATCAGTGAAATGCATTTTCAAGTCAATAGGATTGGCCATCTAATGACGATTAAGTATGCTATAAATTTAAATCTTTGAACTACTTGTTGAGATTTATTCAGGCAGACAAACAAAGATAAAAGTCTTTTGTGTGTTTGTCACTCATTTCCACTCCTCTGTTGTTGCAGTGTCAAATAATGTCAGTTATTTGAGGACAATTACTGTAATTTTAAATTCTCAACAAATTAAACTAGAAAGACTAGCAGTCCAAGGAGGACACTACCCATTTCTCTTCCACATTTTCTTTCCCCCACCCCCTTCCGTTTTACAAGTAAATTTTAAGCGACAGAGGCTGAATTTTACCCTGACTGTTTAGAGAATTGGCCCATTTAATTTTTAACAAATTCATTTTCAATCCAGTAGAAGCTCTGTCTCCGTATTTTTAGTTAGGGAGCTGCATCTTGGGATTTAGTAAAAGTTTTAGCTAACTAAAAAACTTTTAGAAAGTGATGGAAAAAGTTCTCCATTTCAAGCTGCTCCAAGGAGTAATTATTTAAATTTGTGATTGCATGTGTTCATTTAGTGTTGGTACACCTACGTTTTTAAATCCTGCATTTAATGTGGTTATTAACTTTATTTTACTGAATTGGAATAAGGCATTTCAAAACAATGCCACAATACGAATGACTATTGAAGGGAAACTGGAAGCAAGATAAGGGAATACACAGTTGTTTTTATCTTCTTAATAAAAGAACGTTAGTCCTTAGTTTAGAAATCTTGAAAATTAATTGAAGACAAAGAGATTGTCTACCTATAGTCTTAATTAATTAAAATGGGATCAGGGAAGTTATTCCATAAAAGAAATTTAAAGCCGGTCATCTACAGAAATGAAATTACCACCCATTGTGCTTAAATTATGTTGAATGTTACATCATTTAGGGAGACGGGAGCAAGATATTTTACATTTCATGAGATCTTTCCTTAAGATTTACTACAGCATCTAGAATTTCTGTGCAGTAATAAAGACAATGATCCATTGTGTACTTCTATTACTAATTATTCTGTAAAGATTGTCTGTTCCAAAAGATGATTAGAAAGGGTGAAATTTAATTCCATTAAACAGAACTCAACTGGGACATAATGAAATTTTGTTGTGAAATAGTAGGCTCACTTTGAAGCCAAATAAAAAAGCTCCTACATAGACTGAATTAATAATATTCTAAAAGCTCACACCTTTTTTGCACAAGCAGCATTTAAAAATCAATGGAATCAGATTGTGTTAAACTGGCAATGAGCTTATCGGTTCTCAGACATTTTATAAAGAGGCACCCCCCCCTCACTGCCTCTACTACTAGTAAATAATAAGTGCCAATGAAAAGTGCCAGAAGTCAACGAAACAGGTACAGCACAGATAACCCCCAATACAGGTGTTACCCACTGGTGAATGGGATTTGCAGGTCCCTCTCAGTGCCCATCCACAGAGGATATGAGTTGCTAGTGACCCCAACTACAGAGCCTTGGCTCCAGCTGCAGCTCCCACTTTTAGCTCTGGTGATGTATCAGACAAGACGCTGGCCATGACACAAGCATTTCCCATACACCAACATGACTCAACTCTGGCCAGTGAGAGGGTCTTCAGGCTGGTTCTATTTTTTGACTTCTTTGCTTAAACTACCAACATATTGGTGGTTATCCCAGTCATGATTTTGTGATGTGAACACTTGTCCATTAGGAATTGGTCTGAGATCTTTAGCTGAACTCCTGTATTTGAATATTTCACGGGCTGCCAAACAGCCATTAGTAATGAATAAGGCTGCGAGTTTGTTACGGAGGTCACGGATTCTGTGACTTTCCGGGATCTCCGTGACTTCTGCAGCGACCAGTGTGGCTGGCCCAGGGGCTGCCTGAGCAACTCGGGCAGCCCCCAGGCCAGCTGCACCAGCCGCTGTTAGGGCAGTCTCAGGCCACAGTGCCACGGCCCCTCAGCAGCAGCACGAGTTTGGGTGTAGGAAGGGGCTCAGGGCCGGGCGTTGGGGCATGGGAGGGGGTGAGGGCTCTTACCTTGGGGGGCTCCCTGCTGCAGAAGTGGCAACATCACCCTCGCTCAGCTCCTAGGCAGAAGCGTGGCCAGACAGCTCTGTGTGCTGCCTCCGCCTGCAGGCATCACCCCCACCAGCACCCGTTGGCCACGGTTCCCGGTCAATGGGAGCTGCAGAACCAGCACTCGGGGCAGAGGCAGCATGCAGATCTGCCTGGCCATGCCTCCGCCGAGGAACTGAGGAAAAGGAATATCACTGCTCGGGGAAGCGCGGAGCCAGATAAGGTGCCTGCCAACTGCACCTCCCCCCAGCACCAGAGGAGGTCCCAGGCCACACGCCGTGGCCCCCCCCAGCACCCATGGAGCCCCCATGCCATGCCCCACCTCCCCCCTCCCAAAAGATTTAGTCAGGAGTATATAGTACAAGTCATGGGCAGGTCACGGGCCGTGAATTTTTGTTTACAGCCCATGACCTATCCATGAATTTTACTAAAAATACCTGTGACTAAAATGTAGCCTTAGTAATGAATAAAAGGCGTAATAATGTAATAATGGTCAGTAATTGGGTGTAGGTCTTTCTGTCTCATTTAAAGATCATATGAGCCTGTTAGTATCACAGAAAAGAATGTCAGGAATACTTTAGTAACCCATTTCTTTGAGGCAAACCACTAAACACAATACAGCAGTAGGTAATACACTTGGGAAAGCACATGAATTTGCTTCAGAACTGCTTGAATTCATTGTACCAAGTCCAAACATTGCAGGTTTGTGTTGATCTGACTCAGCCTTGGAGGAGATATCATCACAGTGTGATAACATTACATCACGCTGTGACAAGGATTCACATCACAACCTTTATGCATCCTACCACCACCACAGAAGACTGCATGCCCTGGAAGCCAGAGTAAGGGGAAAGAGTGCCTGGAGAAGTGACTGGCCAAGAGGAGTTTTTGAACCCATTTCCTTGAGAAAGGAGAGAAATAATCTTTCTTAAAAATGTTCAGCTACTCCATCTGCAGTGCTCAACTTCAATAGCTTTGCCTGCATTAGCACTTCAGAATCAGGCTCATGGGTGATATCACCAAAAGTGACTTCAGTGGGAGCACTGAACAAGAAATAGCTACAAAATCAGTTTCAGTGCAGTCTATCCTAGGTATTTATATGGCCCCCATGACCACAGTACCTGAACCCCTCATAATCTTCAATGCATTTATCCCCACAATACCCCTGTGAGGTAGGGAAATGCAATCCCCATTTTACAGATAGGGAATGGAGGGAGAGAGAGGTAAGTAACTTTCCTAAAGTCACACAGAATGCCTATGACAGAGCAGGGAATTCAACACTGGTCTCCCAAGTCCCAGACTAGTGCCCTGACTGCTGGACCATGCTTCTTCTACGTAAAGTAACTTCCTCATTATATTCCTTGTTTTTTTTATTTTTCTCTTAAAGTAACCACTATCATTTTCTTTCATTCACAATGCACTGTATCCACACACAGGACCCCCTGGACACAAGGTATCCAAAATAAAAAAAGCTGTCAAGGTCATTTTAAGAAGAATTTTAAGTGCTGTTGCTAAATTCCTGAAATTTAAAAGATTTACAGCGGATGCTGAGAACACATGCAGCTCTTCCTAGCTTTGTGGAACATTCCCATGAAGAGATTCTTAGCAAATGCAGCTTTGTGTACATTTCACAGAAATCTGCCAGCATTACTGACTTTTACCAGGTCTGAGCCCTGCACTAGACAGAAGTCACAAAAGAGGGGATTAGAGTGGTTACTCTTCGGCTGGCTGTCACATACATAGCTAATTAACTCCTGACTGGATCCTGTTAAATCTGTTTCCTTTAGAATGTTATCCACCCTCCCCCCACACACAAAACATATCTAGCACATTTAGAAAAAAATAAAATCAAATTTGTAGATGAGGGCCTGAACAAGAGTTATTTTACAATGTGTGAAAACAATGCATTCCCTCTTTACTTCCTTTTGCAAGTAATTTGATTTCTTCCTTGAAGTGGTCACAGCCACCACATCTAATTATGACCTGAAAATGTAAATTTAATATATATGTTCTCTGCTGAGATTTTTTTTAAAGAATAGAATTTCTCAGTACACATGCTGGTACCTAACCTAATTCTCAGATCAGTTCTACTGGGGTAAATTTGGAGTCACTCTACAGAGGTTAATGAAGTTACACACCGATGCTGAACAGGTGTAAGTGAGATCAGAATCAGCTCCATGATAGTTATACACGTGGGGCCTGAGATGCTGCTGCCTTGCACCTTGTGAAATCCTTTACACCAGCGCTAAGAGGTTAGAAAATGGTATTATTTCCCACTCATGTTGCATTGGTGTAAAGGATTATACAAGGTGCAAGGCAGCAGAGATGCAGGCCCATATGTTTTCATTCACATCAGCTGTTTATACTGTATCAGATAAATGTCAGCATTAAGAGTTCTCAGTCAGGAGGGTAATTGAAAGCTAAGACCTTCTTTCCATATATAGAGCAACAATAACATTCGCTCTCTCTCTCTCGTATTATATTGTATACTCTTCCTTGTGTACTATATTGTTCAATAGATGGCTTGTTTCAATAGATGTAAATCTTGCATCGTATATTTGTAGATTTCAAGGCCAGAAAGGATCATTGTGATCATCTAGTCTGGCTTCCTGTACAACACAGGCCACATAATACCTAGAGCAGATCTCTTTAAAAAAATCCAATCTTCATCTGAAAATTGTCAGTGATAGAGAATCCACCACAAATCTTGGTAAATTGTTCCAATGGTTAATTACTCTCACTGTTAAAAATATATTTTTGTCTGAATTTGTCTAGCTTCCACCCCCCGCCTTTGATCATGTTATACCTTTCTCTACCAGTTAAAGAGCCCACTATTAAATATTGAATCCCCATGTAACTACTTATAGACTGTAATCAAGTCAACTCTTAACCTTTTCTCTGTTAAGCTAAACAGATTGAGTTTTTTGAGTCTATTACTATAAGGCATATTTTCCAATTCTTTAATCATTGGTGTGGCTCTTCTCTGAACCCTCTCCAACATACTTCTTGAATTGCGGGCCCCAGAACTGGACAAAGTATTCCAGCAGGGGATGCACCCGTGCCAAATATAGAGGTAAGATGGGCTCTCTACTTCTCTGCAGATGCCCATGTTTATGCCTCCCTGGATCACACAGCATCTCACAGGAAGCTCATGTTCAGCTGATTATCCACCACGACCCCTAAATCTTTTTCAGAGTCACTGCTTCTCAGAATAGAGCTCCCCTTCCTGTAAGTATAGTCTCCATTCTTTGTTCCTAGATCTGAACATTTACATTTAGCCATATTAAAATGCATATTAATTGCTTGCACCCAGAGTAGTGTGTATCTGTGACCTGCCCTCTTCATTTATCTACAACTCCCCCTATTTTTGTGTCATATGCCAACCAAAGCAGTGATGATTTTATGTTTTCTTCCAGGTCATTGACAAAAATGTTAAATAGCGTAGAGCCGAGAACCAATCCTTGCGGAACTCCACTGGAAATACACCATTCAATTATGATTCCCCACTTTACAATTACATTTTGAGACCAGTTAGCCAGCTTTTAATCCATATAATGTGTGCCATGTTAATCTGATATTGTTCTAGTCTTTTTCATCAAAATGTTGTGCATTCCAAGTCAAACGCCTTACCCAAGTCTAAGTATATTACATCAACTCCATTACCTTTATCAACCAAACTTGGAATCGCATTAAAAAAAAGACATCAAGTTCGTTTGACATAATCTATTTTCCATAAACTCATGTTGATTTGCATTAATTACATTACCCTCCTTTAATTCTTTATTAATCGAGTCCTGTATCAGTTGCTCCATTATCTTCCCCAGGAGTGATGTCAAGCTGACAAGCCCTATAAATTACCCAGGCCATCCCATTTACCTTTTTAAAAAACTGGCACAACTTTAGCTTTCTTCCAGGCTTCTGGAACTTCCCTAGGTTCCAGGACTTATTGAAAATCAACATTAGTGGTCCAACAAGCTCCTCAACCAGCTCTTTTAAAACTTTTGGATGCAAGTCATCTGGACCTCCTGCTTTAAAAACGTCTAATTTTAGTAGCTCTTGTTTAACATCCTCCAGGGACACCAGTAGAATGAAAAGAGTGTTATCACTGTATAATGAAACTATATCATCTGTTTTTCCTTTAATACCGAACAAAAATATTTATTGAACACTTCTGCCTTTTCTACTTTCTTAGTGATAATTCTATCATTTCCATCTAGTAATGGACCAATAGCATCGTCAGGATTCTTTTTGTTCCTAATATATTTTTAAAACTCCTTCTTATTGTCCTTAACTCTGCTGGCCATAGACTTCTCCTTGTGTTACTTTGCTTCTCTTACCAATTTTCTACAGTTCCTAACTTCTGATTTATATGCATTAGTAGCAAGTTCCCTTTCTTCCACTTGTTGTATATATGTATTTTTTATTTTTATAGCTCCTTTCACTTCCCCTCTAAACCATGTCAGCCTTCTTCCTTGGTCATGGGCTTGTGACTTTTTGGACCTCTAGTAAGGTGTTCTGAAATTATTCTCAATTATCCGATTAAATTCTTCCTCCCAGTTAATTTGGCTCATAGTTGTTTTTAGCTTGTGAAACTGGCCTTATTACAGCACCAAGTATACTTCTGGTCTGGGTTTTATTCTGTTTACCCATTCTAAATGTGATCAAGTCGTGATCACTTGTACCTAAGATACCATTAATTTTTTGTTCTGTGATCAATTCCTCTTTATCTCTTAGGCAGAGGTGTAATAAAGAATTCCCCCCTTTCGGCTACAACACTTTTTGTGTTAGGAAATTTTTATATCTAATATTTAGAAATCCTAAGGATGTTTTAGTAAAGGCAGCCTGAGACCTCCAGCATATGTCACTCAAATTGAAGTCCCCCCCCCGATCACTCAGATTTTTCCCCCCACATTCCTCCCCCACATAGATAGATGTGCAAGGAAGCCATCATCCTGTTCCCCAGCACAATTTGCTGATCTGTAGCAGACACCAACTAATATCCCATCTTGTGCATTATCTGTTAAGACGTTGATCCATAAGCATTCAAGATTCTGCACATAGCTGAATGGCCACTTTGGCTGTAATACAGTTAGTCTAAACATTTTTAAAATAACAAGAAGTAGAGCTAATCTTTTCAAATGTAATGCAAGTCATTAGAGCAGGTTGTAAAAAGGAAGCAACTTCAACTAGATCTACAACTCATTTGGCAAGTTTCTCTCTTTGAAAGATCAACATCTGATTTTATTTTCCAACCGCAGAGAGAAACCAGCAACACTCATCAATTTGTGTCTGATCTTCTGAAGTCCTCACCACCTGTGGTGAAGTACTGTGCACCCTCAACCTCTACTGAAGTGGTCAAGGGACAGATGGAGTACAGCTCTAACCCTGTTTACCCCTTGATGACTCCACTTTACTAATTAGGTAGAGGAAAGGTTCAACAGAAGAGAACAATATACTACTCAATCTGAATCACATCTGATGGTGCAAGTTGTCTTAAATGTATATAGCAAATAAAACATATTGAAGTCTCATTTCTGTGTATGTTAATACAAAATAAGGTACTACATAAAAATGTTTTACATGCTAACAAATTCAAAGCTACAGTTCAGCTGCACGGAGAAGCTGTTCTGAGAATGCCCTTCTCATGGATTAGGGTTCCCCTCTTCCAAGGATTCCCTGAATCTGCTTTTATAGATTGAGAGATGGCAACCCCTGCCTCCTTTGTGCTTCCCAAACCCCTTCCCTTCCTGCAGAGATAATTTTCCAAGGCAAGGAGACCCTCAGAGTTTATGGATCTATCTTGTTTGCTTGTAATGCACTCATCATCCCTAAGGTTGGTACTTCCGCAGACAGGTATGTTTTGACCCATAATAATGAAGACAGCAATCAGAGACTTGGCTTTGTTTGTATTTTTATTTTTCCTATGTGGGCTATGGAGTTACAGCATACACTGAAGAACTGAAACCCCGTACCCTACAATGAAAAAAGAAGCTTGTTAAAGAGAAAATTATCCCTTTAAAGAACAGGAACAACCATTTCTTGGTGGTAGAGGTTTTTCCCCCTCCATGCCTGCCCCCCCACTCCCTGCCTCCATTATTTTTGAAGTCTTTCCCTATACAAACGGGAACGTTCACTGATCACCACCAGTATCTCTTTTCTTGTGATGTACATTAAGAAAATTAAAAGGAATATTCTTAGAAAGACATCTGTGCCTGGGGTGACTCACATTTGATCAATCCCTATGAACTGTGCTTTTCAGGGGATGTGCAATTATTTGCTCAGTTAGGCTTCAACTTTTTATTTATCTAATCGCCCTCCCTGCAATGCTTTGATCTGAGCTTCCAAAACCTATTTTCCAACCACTTTAGCTACATATTTTAACTCTTATGGTCTAATCAACTTCAGCCTGTAAAACATGCAATGTCTGCTTAATACATCCTATTAGGAAATAAGGCTGCCACGTGGATTTTTTAGATCTCTCATTTTGCGACCCTGTGAGCCATTTGGAAGTGTCATTAATGTCATTATTCCAAGGGAGAAGGAGAGAGCTGGCAGTGGAGTGAGCCCTCTACACTGCTGTCAGCCTTGCCCTCCTAACATTTGCAGAGTGACTCAGAGGTGAATCACAGGTTTCTGCAGGTGTACACTGGGGAGGGCTGGATGATTTCCATGTCACAGTGGTTGCAAATGTTTACTTCATTAGTTCATGGGGTTACTCAGCAGTTCTAGCAAACTCAATTTCTCAGTCTTACTGTACGGTAGTTAAAAAATAACAATAATTCAGGAGTATACCGCAGCTTTGAAATTAAAAAAAACCAGCTATCATTTTGTAATTAGAAAATGTCACGTTAATTTGAGCAGTGCTGGAAGGAGAATGGTGTGTGGTCACTATGTTTCAGAATACACACACATTGTGAAATATACCAGATTAACAACCAATATGTCCTTTATCTAAAGGGGATTGGACTCTGGGAATTAAGGATTTTCTACCCATTAAAAATATTATCATGTTGGTAATAAAAAACTTTGAGGCTGAAGTTTCTAACTAGAACTCTATTTCAAAGGATTCCTTGCAATCTTGAAGTGAAGATGTGCCAAAACCCTCATGTACTTTAATAAATCCATGACCATCTAGAACTTCACACAGTGGTCACTTGGAACTTCATAGCATTAACGGGGACAAAAGCTCAGATCACTCTGTTATAAAAGTTCAGGATCCTATGACTTGAGCTAAAGAAGACTCAATCTGCTCTGACTCTTACCAGTAGAGGAGCTAAAATACATCATTATACGATTCTGAGTCCATCCAACAGAAGGCAATGGTGTGTACATCTATGCACACACACACACACACACACACAGTGTAGCTCTCTTTCTGCTCCTGATAGAGACTAGATAAAATAGCCATTTTCAAGACAGCCATGGTATGTATTAATTGTTCATGACAGTACCGGTTGCCATCACATTTATTAATAGCCAGCTCGTCATAGGAAAATAATAGTGTTGTGAGCTATACACTGATTAAGATTAGGTTAATTTTAGCTTTCTCAGAAGAGAGGAAGTTAGTCAGGATTTTCCCAACTATTTATTATTCTGACAATTTAAGAAACCATTGTTCCATAGTTTTTACAGTCCCCTGTGGAGTTCAGGCTCCCAAAGAAGTTAGAAAGCCCCAGGCCCAACTTGCAAAGATGGACCACATGCTTGTATGTGGTTATAGTTCTGTCTCCACAACCCATTTCATCTTTGGTCATTGGACAGAGACTGCCAACAAGAGTGCCATTTAGTGTCTCTTGGTGTCATGACTTTTTTGAGAATACTGGTGGGTGAACCTCATCTGGTTGGTTTTAGATAAACACCCAGAAGTTTGGATTCTTCTCTGTACATTCTCTCTTGGGCCTGCAAAACTGGGTTGGAAAAGATCACAAAAACAGGCTGTGCCATGAGATTTCCAATACTTCCCACTTCTGATTATGATGAAAATCCTACAGGAATTGCAGCATGCATAATAAAGTGGTGGAGAAAATAAGTTATCCAAAAACTTAATTGAACCTCAGAACTGGTTTGAGTTTGGGGCAAAGTATCAGCTTTGATTTTATCTAAACAGGTTCACATATCTACATATACAATGTGGAAAACTCCCTGTAAGAACTGGAACGAGGCCACAAACTCACCTCACAAAGGTCACTGAACAGCCATCCGATGTCTATGACTCATACCTCTATACTGAGCTAGGCTGGATATAAATTCATGTAGCTCACAGAGCTGATAGGAGATCATTCATTCCAAGCCCCTGTGCTAGGCACTTCCTCCAGAGGAGCAGACCTAAAGGCACACAGCTTGTAGCTCTCTACATTGTGATGATTTAACTATACCTAGTTGTGTTTTTGAATTACAACATGGGCCCTATGTAACTGTTTCTTCTGTGTGGGTTTGGCATTGCCAGAGCCTGTGTATTCATGAGCAGAAAGCTATCCTCACTGAGGGGAGGCATGACATTTGAGAAAGGTGAAGCACCTTTTAGACAGCTATAAGCACAGCAGGAATAGCACACAGGGATTTTCAGGATGGAAAGTGACCTAATCTGCCTTCTTCCAAATCAGGGTTCAATTGTGCCTTTAAGGTGGGAGCTATCAAGCTGCCCATACGTTACTCCTCCAAGTAGTGCAATGGACTCTCCCATCCATGACTGGCTAATTTGGCTGCAGGTGCAGAAGGGGAGTGGCCATGGCCCCACCTTCTTTCTTACCTCCTTTGATCACCCTTTTGGGGGAGCTAGTGCAGGGCAGCACAAGGACTGCAAGTGTGCTGGCCTCATTACCTTTTATTCCCCTAAATGGCATTCCATAAGCCACTTATCTACCCATTTTCCTAGTCTATTCAAGCTATTTTGAATTTTCCAGTCCTCTGACCTTGTATTAACTTGTTCCCCACAGGATTTTGTCATCACCAAATGTTATCACTCTATTTCATGTTTCTACTTTAAGGCTATTAACATATAAAGTGAACAGAATCAGGCCTCCCAGTAGTGCTCCTTGATCTATGCCACACTGTAAATCATCTCCAGACGTCATGAACTTCCAGCTGCTTCTGCTTACACGTACTCTGTATCTCAGATGTAAAACCTAGTTTTTCCTACACTCAAGCAACTGCCCCTCATCTCCTTCATTATTACACCATGTAGATTAGTCTTTTGCATGGTTACCATTTCAAAAGATTTGCTAAATTGTGGAGCCAGATTCTGATCTCTGAGACTACAGTACTGTATATTTACACTGATGTAATTCAAAACACCCCCCCACCCCACTAACAGTAACAGAATCAAGTTAGCTCCTCCTTATAATTTGAATTGATTGGTCTTTCTTGCACCTGATGCAACAAGAAACAAAGTAAAGACATCACCCTGCTATCCTCTCTCAACCAATTAGTCCTGTTAAAATGAATGGGACTGCTTGCATGAGTGACTTCTTGTCTTCACTATGGGGAGACAGACACTGCTGCAATCAATGCAGCAGGGGTCGATTTAGCGGGTCTACCGAAAACCTGCTAAATTGACAGCAGAGCGCTCTCTGGATGACCCCGGTATTCCAGCTCCGCGAGAAGAGTAAGGGAAGTCGACCGGAGAGCGTCTCCCATCAATGCAGCGCAGGGAAGACATGGGGTAAAGTGACCTAAGCTACGTCGACTCCAACTACATTATTCCCGTAGCTGGAGTAGTATAATTTAGGTTGACTTACCCCCATAGGGAAGACAAGCACTTAGTAAGAACCACTTAAGGGTTGCCCCTGAAGATTGTAAAAGTAAAAGGCCAGATAAGCAAAGAAGTTCAGAGGGGCTATTTCAGATAAGGATGTAAAGAAATAAAAAAAGTAAAAATACTGGACAAAGATCTGAACTCATCTACCTCTGGTCACAACTCACTCCAGACTCACAGAAGAAAAATGGCATCAGCAGACTATGAAAGTTGAAAGCATTCTGTTTTATCCCAGATTTCCTCCCCATTGTTAGACGTTTTTCATTTGGTATCACAGTTTATACAACTGCAACTCATATGCAGAGATGTCACCAGCAGCCACCCAACAGGAGAACAGAGCTCTGGCCAAGCAATGCCAGCCACCACAGACTCTATACTACTGTTGATGGTTTATTCACCAGAGGTTGCACTTCCAGCACTTTTTTACAGCTAAGTTATAAACTCCTGAAAATAAGGGTGTTGGGGCAGTTCATGGAAAAATGGAGTTGCTTAAAAACATACCACTCAAAGAACATTGTACAACTCACTGCCCCCAGGGTGCTCCTTAGTGGCACCGTGTGGCACTCAGCTACTCTGCCTCAGCTTCCCCACCATGCTCTTCTGCATAGTCTCCAGTGGTAGATATGACTTGGCCCTCCAGCTAAGCCAGCTTAGAGAGTTCAATCCCTTCGGGATAACAGAGTCCTTCCGACAAAGTCCAATAAACTCAGATCCAGCCTTGCTTCCTTGCAGGGGGGCCTCAGCTGAAACAGCCTGACTCAGCATCTACAAACAGGTGCTTAGGCTCTGGTCAACCCAACAATCTGGTCCAGGCCCAACCTCCTACAAAGGGCTCTGGGCCAGCTACAGTCCTGGGCCAGCTCATGGCTTTCACTCAGGCTTCTTACCCCTCGCCCCCCCCAAGCAGGAGCAGTCTGTCTGCTCTCCTTCCCAGTCAGCCTGTATTAACTGCTGGGCTTTCTTATTTGTAAGCCCAACATCCAGTCCAAGTGTCACTGAGCAGGGTTAATTGTCCCATTAAAGGACAGGCCGCCCTGTTACAGGCATAAGAATGAAGAAATATCTTTTCTACATCCTAGAATTGAAGCTGCTCATGGGAACTGGGGAGCTGTAGTCTGTAATTGTTATGAAGTCAGTGGGATTTGACATGGAAAGGGCCACCTACGTGCTCACCAAGACAGGATTTTCTTCTATGCTACTCTGGGTTACACTGTGCCCCAGGCACCCTCAAGTTTGCCTAAGGATCACTGCCCTCCTCTGACCCTGCTTCCTTTCAGGCAGGTAGCATCCAAAGTGGTGCTAGGAGGGAGTGGGAACTGGTCTCCACAACCATACTGTGGCTGGCCCTTACTTAGGAACATATGAGGAGATGGGAAGTGGCTCCTTGCTCTGCTCTCCCCACCTTACATATCTGTCTACACCGGGGCAGGCATGCTGCCTCCCTGAACCCCCCAGCATGTAGTGCAGTGTGTGCCCATTGAGGTGCCCTGTCAGGAAATGCAGCCTGCTCCTGCTCTGCAGGTCGGTGCCTGGGGGAAATGGGTGAACAGCCCCACTTTCTCCCCTACCCCTGGGGGGCACACCACAACTTTTAGGAAGAGTAGGGACAGAGCAGTATGTGGACACCTATAAGGACACAGACTGAAAATCTGCTTGGACCTTAGTATTAACTATTATTTGTATTTCAGTAGTGCCTAGGAGCCCCAGTTATGGGCCAGGGCCCTGTGGTGCTGGCTTTTGTACAAACAGAACAAAAAGATATTTCCTGTCCCATCTTCTTGTTCTGTGTTTGTACGGTGTCTAGCACAACAGGCTGAGCAAAGGGGTCTCAGGTCCACTGTCAGTTTCATGAGCTTTATTTATGAATAGCCCTGCGTAAGGTGTGGGTTGTATCTAGTTTATCCATCACTTCTATCTCAGATGACAGAACAGCATCCCCAGGGGATGATTGGCTAAATGTCCACTTTCTGTCAAGAGCAACTTCTAAAAATTTGTTTCAAAGTATATATTTTTGAAGTTTGATTTAAAATGCGTTAATCAAGATAAGATCATTAAATCGGTGCTGAGCAGAGATCTCGACAATTCTTAAATGCAGACAAGGAAAAAAACACATTAGAAGGTAATCAAAGCATGAAGCTGATACAATCAGGACAGTAACGGTGCTGCATCTCACACAGCGTATTACCAACATGCTTTGAGATTTGTTTTCCTTAAAAACCATTAGCATATATCATATTTATTAAAGTAAACCATAAAAACCTCATGGAAATCGGCATAAGTGATTATGAATCCATTTCTACAATGAGTATACTGCCTCCAGGGTAAATGAGCACTATGGCTTAATACAGCTATAAATATCTTGTTTTTCTATGGGCTAATTAAAAATTAAGTAGGTGTGCTTGGCATTTAACTTGGGGGAGTTGTTTCATTCCTCCCCCCCTCCCCCACTAACAATGCCTTTTGGCAGCTTTTCACTTTGTAGAAGAAATGCCAGTTTATTTTATGGGGATAGTTAAACTGACAGGAGTAGATTCAAGTTTTGGCAAAGATCTGTGATGAAACAGAGTCTGATTGAAAGAATAAGCTTGAATGACACCCTTCTTAAATGGCTGGGTCTTCTCACAGGGCTTGGATTGGGAAATCAAGACTAACATTTTTGCAAGAGCTTTCATTAGCCAGTAATCAGGTTTTAAACTCAGTTATTTGAACAGTGCAAGAGATTATGTGACCTGAATCTCCACCGTCTTGCAACATGCATCATCATTTACCCCATACAAAACAGGTGAAAACTGCAATTGCTTTGGCAGTTAGGAATCAGGCCCCCATATTTACATTTTTTTCTTGATTTCTGCCTTTATTCATTAATCAGCCTGTGTTGCGCAAACTGATGAATTATTATTGCAATAATGCATAGAAGGTAATTAAAAAGCATGAAACAGAGTCGTTCCAATGATTTAACTATTAGCGTTTAATTAGCACATGCAACTTTTGAGCCTTATTTGTGAATCACATAACTAAGTATAGGGAGTTTGGAAAACAAACAAAATAAAAACCTACCTATTATTGTAATGGCAAAAGGTGCTAATGGCTTGTGCATTTGGGGCTGATAATATGTAAGCACCCAAGATGAAACTCCCCACTGAAGGAGTTAAAGGGATTGTCTATACACAAAAGTTGTACTGCTTTAATTATATTGGTATAGTTAAAATGATACAATCTCCCCCCTCTTGCCCCAGTATGGACACAATTATACTGCTATAAAGGTGCTTATGCCAGTAATAGCTTATTCCAGTATTGGAAGAAAACTAAACTATACTGATATAAGGCCCCTTTATGGTGGTAAAATTGTCCCCACACTGGGGTCTGTACCATAACTATTTCACTTCAAAAGAAATCACATCCCTAGCTGAAATAGTTTTAGCAGTACAATAACTGTGTGTGGACCGTGTCAAAGATGCCATGAAGTAACCACACCCAAAAAGTCATTAAGGGGTATTGTGCGGGCTAAACTCTTCTCCGTCTGGGTCCCTGGACTTTTCTGAGCTTCCTTTGTATTGGAAAGCTAGGTGAAAAAGTGCAGGGAAGGAAAGGCTGACGGAGGAAACGAGGCATAAAGCGAGATAAGTTATGCCGACCTACACTGCGGTGTACACAGCACTGTGTCGGCGGGTGAACTCTTTACCGTCGGCTTAGAGCTTCCACCCCCACCAGCACTGCAGCTGCACCATTGTAAGTGCTGTCATGTAGATGGAGCCACAGAGTTTGTTAAGCAGTTAAAGAGACTTAGGAGAGGCACTGCAGAGAGACACGAGTCCCAAGACAGCTGCTTCTGGGGAGGGGGCAGCGGTACCCGACCTAAGGTTTCAACAAGGAACAGTTGCTTGTGTGCAGGTTGTTGCTATCCCTATTCAAAAAAGTGGGACTTGCGTACATTTTCTAAATAAACTAATTACACTGGAAAATGTTTGATTCCATATCACCTGTTTCTGCTCCCAACGGGAAGCTGACCTGCAAAGATCCATATTCTGCCACCACTTATTTATTATTCATACTACGGTAGTATCTAGACTCCCCAGCCAAGACTGGGGCCTACTGTGGTATGCCCTGTACAAACATAAAATAAGAGACATTCCTCTACTCAGAAAGTTTACAATCTAAATAGACAAAACAAGGGGAAACAGGCACAGAAAGGTGAAGTGACCTCCCCGAGGTCACAGAGCAGATCAGTGGCAGAGCCAAGGATGGACCTCCCAGTCCAGTGCTATATCCACTGGACTATGCTGCCTCTACACAGCAAGATTTCCCACTTTGCATATTTACATAGCTTTGTTGATGTGCCAGAGAAGCGATGTTTGGATTTGGAACTTGAACAGACTTAGGTTTAAGGGTAGGCAGTTGGATATGAAGCCAAATGAGAACTAGGGCTGAGTTGCATGTTTGCATTCAATGGCACCAAAATCTCATGGAACCGTTCTTGTTAGATTTCTGTTCAGAATTGCGGGATTTTTTCAGGATCAGCAAGATCCTGAGGAATCTCGGACATACTGTACCAAAACATTGCGCAAAGGGCTATTCTTGCCACCCCCTCAGAGGCAAAATTTAGCTCCAAATGTTGCAAGCAAAATGAAGTTACGGCAAAGATAAGAACTACAATTGTAACTCTTGAAAATAATTTTCTTGAAACAAGTTTAAAATGCACTCACTTTTTTTTTAAAGGATGTACAATTGACTAACCGCTATTGTGCAATGGTAGATTGCATCCACAACCTGATATCAGCAAGGCACTTCAACACCTCCAGAAATATTGACCATTATTGATTTTGCAAAGAAAATGAATGCTGTAAGAATAAACCAAAGTGAACTAAAAGTAACTACTATTCTATTCTATACAGGTTCTTGTACCACCCTGATCATTGTTGTATCTGAATGCCTTAGTGCATTACATGATGTGACTCACATCAATCACATGTGGTTTGTTTTCTCTCATCTTCTCCCAAACTGCTATTATGGACCAGATTGTCATCTGCTCTAAAGTTAATGGAGCAATTATGATTTGCACCAGCCGAGGATCTGGCTCCATGTGTTTAAAATTAAGCACCCCAACACCCAACCTAACAAGCCCCTGGAGTGGCTGAACCACAAGTCGATTGAAAACTTCAACATTTAAAAAAGGAGTCTGATTTAAGAATTCATCTTAACTCCCTCAATCATACTTCCATATGAAAAAAATGGAATGGTCTTACAGCCTTTACATTTATCCTGTATCAAAATCAATATAATGGATTACAGTTTATAGTCATCCTCTTAAAAACAGTCAGTATTTCCAACAGTGATACCCAGACTAAAAGTTTCTGTACCTCAAGTTGCACAAATACATCACTAATTGGTCAGCTTTTAAATTGTCTCTGCTTTTGAGAAAGGAATATTGAAAGAGCCAGAAATATGACACATGATCAGGACTGAAGGTATTTTTTTCATAATTGGATTCATTAGCATTATCACAAAAACGAAGGAACAAAGCTACCAGTATGTGGAGCATTAATCATATCGCCAGTAATTAGTGTCAGAAAATAGAAATACAAGACAAAACAAGGAAGTAAGCAATCATTCTAAAACCCAACCATGGTTTACAGGAAACACTATCTAAGAAACAGACTCAGAAGTTACACAATTACATTTATTAAAACAGCTAAAGGGAGGAGTATGATTGTCTAGGTCAGTTCAGCAGAGCATGGACGAAAAAGAAATATCCAAACATCTGAATGAAAATGGGAAGCACTGTCGAAACCTGGCCTATCCAAAGGTCCCATGACAGGCCAGATGCAGAGTCATCAGTGGGCAATGTATAAAGAAGTGCATCGTGTCCACATGTGGATGAGGGCTGTTGGTATAACTCATGTAATATGTTGCTCCTTGATGGCTCATGGCGAATGACACACGATCAAACAACAGTATATAATGTCCGGCATGAAACAAGACCGCATCCAGGGATCCACACTTGGCAATGAGTGACACAAATGAAAATGGAAGCTACTCACATAATGACCACCTGTGCTCAGCAGCCCAAGTTTGTGTGTCTTAGTGTCATCAATTTGGAAGTTATACAGTAACACAGAACTGGAGGACCACACTGGCCATTTATGCAACCATCAGATACATCATCAAACGTTGGAACAGTTCCCACATTTGGAATATGAACAATGAACATGCATGATTATGACCATGACAACTACTGAGCATAGTGAAGCAAGCACGTGTGAGAGATGCCAAGAAGATATCCAGGTTGTCGTCATAGAATCATATGACCAGACATGTCCAGAGCCTCTATTATGCAATGAGTAAACAACATGTAAGTAGTGAAGTATGCATCAGGTATCACTGGCCCCTGAGAACAAGCCTCCAACACATCCCCATCCACAATCCATCCTGGTTAGTGATGCTAACACATACCCTTGGAAAAAGAAAAGGAGGACTTGTGGCACCTTAGAGACTAACAAATTTATTTGAGCATAAGCTTTCGTGAGCTACTGAATGCATCCGATGAAGTGAGCTGTAGCTCACGAAAGCTTATGCCCAAATAAATTTTTTAGTCTCTAAGGTGCCACAAGTACTCCTTTTCTTTTTGCAGATACAGACTAACACGGCTGCTACTCTGAAACATACCCTTGGCAAATACTTAACACATACCTGGACTGTATTTTGCTGTAATTTGTATCTCTGATCTCATTATGGTTCCTGATGCTGAGTCCAGGTTGGCATGAAGGTTTCAAGTTGATAGGTGTGTTACTGGCAGTCGGTAGAGGTGGCTCTTGTAAAATCTCAGAACCTTCACAAACCTGCAATGAAATTATTTTATTCTTAAAAATTAGCTAACACCTTTGTAGTACTAACTACGATTTCTCACTTAGTTCCTTATTTTGACATGCATATTTTCATATCTAGTCAGGAAGTTTCCTAGTTTGAATTGTGTATTACATCTTAAGGAGAGGGCAATAATTAGCGATCAAAAGGAGAGGAGTTACAATTCTTTTAAATTCTCTGAATCCTTTCTAAACTTCTCCATGGAGTACAGGCATCATGGGGATTCTGTTACAGATTATTTTAACTACAGCTGGCCAAACTGTAGAGAAATGTGTGAATTGGAATTGTGACTAAATTACCTGAAACTTTTAGCCAGTTTTTCTGTTCTCAGATACTTCACAGACTGGATGAACGAATGCTATTCATAGTTTGGATAAACAATTTTCAGCCCATAGGGTGGGCACAAAGTGATCACTTTTGACTATTTGCTCTTCATTATTTGTAGTCTGTGAACAATCATTTAAGTCACATGGTTTCAATGCAAAATTTGGCTTCTCATCATTCAGGTCCTGTGTCAGCAAAGTGCTTAACTACATGTTGCTGAACAGGGATGGCATTGCTCATGGATTTAAGTGTTTTGCTGAATCGGGGCCACAGTGATTTTATTCTAACAAAGAGCCTAAAAACCAGCAGAACAGTAAGATCTTTTCTTCACTTATGGTTCATTTGTTTGTTTGTAGATAACCACTCAGATTCAAATAATTTGAAAGAAAACAGCCTGAGATACAATCAGTCTGGAAGCAATTAGCCAAATTATTCAATGGATTAATATAAATTACATTGTTTAATTAAAAGATCGTATCAAATAAAGATTAGTTTCAATTAGAGCAAAAACATAATTCAAGCCAGCGAAGAGGCAAGGAAACCAAGTGATTTTCAGGTGCCTTCGGGAGCTCAGAAGTTCTTCCACACAAAGATGTTATATTCCATACACAGACGCTAGCAAATCTGCAGTAACAACAACTGAACTCTGAATAGCTGCTTAGTGACTCTTGAATGTAGTTCATCAACTAGTCAGTTACTTGGTTTCACTAGCGCAAGCGAGATGAGAGAGAAAGACTGGGCGACCAAAAGAACCAGGAATTTGCCTTTTTAATGTTTGCTGTATAAAAACTGCCTAGTGGGTGATACTCAGTTGTATTAATTGTATTATTTATTTCTATTATTTTAATTAGTTTGTGTATATAGCACCAAAGATGAGCCTACCTCACAGACACAGGTGAAGACAAAGGAGCAGACACTCGGCTGGTATAAATTGGCATAGCCCCTATTCATTTACACCAGTTCATTTGCACCAGCTGAATATAAGGTCCTCTGGCCCTGTCCCAAGTCATCAGCAATGCCATCCTAGAAAACCTGCCCAACAACATCCTTGAACAAGCCCCTGCGGTGCTTTGAAATATTAAGGGCTCTATTACGCTTTTACAACAAAGAGCAACGCTGTCAGGACCAAATGGGCAGGTGGGAGAGCAGCAGCCTCTCGGAGTGCTGGGCCTTTGCAAGGCTTAATAAGCATGGGTGTCAGGGAAGCACAGTGAGCAGAGGACTTGCTATGTTTGTAGCCAGTACTGGCAATCCACTAATTGCAGTGTGAAGCAGGGCTATAGCCATGCCCTCAACCTTGGTCAGATATGCCCCTTCTGAGGTGGGAAATACTACTGGCAATACAAGCCATTTGCTCTTTGTGGGTCGAGCTACTGGAAGCCAAACTCTAGCTTCCTTGTGTGTAGGGACAAAGAGCAGTTCCAGCGTCTTCTTGTCCTCTTAACACATCTGCTACCATAATGTAGCTTTAAAACTCCAGTGGTTCCTCCATTCATTTCCGGGCCTACTTCACTAGTGATTTTAAACTCTTCAAGCCAATCTACCTCACGCCTTGCCTTCCTGCACTCCTTTTTCCCACTTGCCTATCCCTGGCCACCCCTCTGCTCCTCCACAGTCTCACCACTGCTGCTTTGAAGGGATTCTGCTATCTGGCTCCTTTAATCTGGAATAGCCCTCCTGTATCTCTCTACCTCCTCAACTCCCCATCTGACTTCTAGTCTCTCCTGAAAAGTCATCCTTCCTCAGTGTCCTACAGTAATTAATTCCTCTCTACCTGCTCATATCTCTGTGCTTAGCTTTGTAACTGCATTATTTAACTCTGTGGAATATTTAGGGATGTACGAAAGGTACCAAATGAAATAAAATGATCTCATCAGGAGGTTGTTCTTTGGTGGCAGAAAGATTAAGTTGCTGCATCCTGGGTCAGATCAACGCACCGAGTACCAGCAGATCCCCAAATTGCACCCCATCATCATCTTCTTAACCCTTGCATTGCTTCAATGAGAGCTCAGGAAACACAGTGATGCAGTGATACCACCGAGTTACAACCCTTTGTTTTCACAGTACTCGCTTTCCTTGACAAACTCTGCTTCTCTTTTCTCAGTCCTTCACCTCTCCTTCAGAATTTACTTCAGCCTTCTCTGCTGGCCTGCACACTGCTCATCCAGCCTGCAAACAACTGCCAGCAGTCATGAACAACCAGCATGCAACTGCAGCTCCTTCCCTAGGCTAGCCAGCGTAGTTGCACCTACTAAACATATGCAAGGCAGATAGATTGGGCGGAGGGTCACTCTGCCCACTCAGCTTTCCTTGCTGCTGCTGTTCTGAACTCTCACTAAAACAGTGCAGCACCACCTGCCTCTCAAAAGCAACAGGAACAACCTAGCCCCAAGCTGCACGCGCCTAATGGGTGCCATCACCCTGACTGCACTCTAGTGGCCCTCCACCCTTTCAGCATTAATGTTTTGGTCACTCACTAGCCACCAGATCCAGCCACCACATGAACTATTCATATAAAAGTAGCAAAAATCAAAACAAATGCCCTGCACACTCATTAGGCCTAGCCCAGGAATGGCCAAACTGTGGCTCGTGAGCTGCATGCGGCTCTTTTACAGTTAAAGTGCGATTCTCTGAGCCCCCCCGCCCCCCACACCACCCCATTCTCTGCCTACCAGACTGGGTGTGGGGAGGGAGCTCAGGGCTTCTGCCCTGCAACAGGGTGGTGGGACTAGGGGCTTCTGCGCTGCAGGGAGGGGGAATATAAGGGCTTTAGCCCTGTGCGGGGGGGGGGGTACATCGGGGCAGAAGCCCCACGCCCCGGCAGGCGCCACCCCATAGAGCAGGTTGTGCATGTCTTGTGACTCTCAAACTTCTGAAGATTATTGTAGGCAGCTCGGAGGGTCAGTTTTGCCACTCCTGGACTAGCCCAATCCATTCAGATTCATTTGTAAATGGGGAGCAGTTATAATAGCCAACAAGCATCAGAGGGAGACAAGTGTATACATATGTTATTGCAACTGGGCCAACAGTCAGGGGCTCAGACTGAAGCTCAATTCTGCATTGAAAACAAATATGTAGTGAGAGCTCCTGCCCCAAAGAGCTTCCAAACTAAATAGGGAGGCAGTGTTGCCAACTGGATAGAGCACTGGACAGGAACTCAGCGGATTAGGGTTCTAATCCTGGCTCGGCCACCTATCTTCTGAGTGAACTTGGGCAAGTCTTTGGGGGAGGGATAGCTCAGTGGTTTGAGCATTGGCCTGCTAAACCCAGGGTTGTCGGTTCAATCCTTGAGGGGGCCATTTAGGGAGCTGGGGCAAAAATTGGGGATTCATCCTGCTTTGAGCAGGGGGTTGGACTAGACCTCCTGAGGTCCCTTCCAACTCTGATATTCTATGATTCTTTGAAGTCACTTCCCTCTCTGTGCCTCAGTTTCCTCATCTTTAAAACGGGGATAGTGCCACTGACCTTCTTTGCAAAGCAGCTTGAAATCTACCGATGAAAAAAATCTGTATAAGAGCTAGGCATTGTTAATAAATAGACAAGTCAGATAAAGGATGGGAGGGGAAATAGAGGCAGGGAAAGATGAAGTGGCCAAGGTTACATAGCAGGTTAGTGGTCACACCATGAACAGAATCCAGGTCTCCTGGCTCCTTATGTACTAGACCATGATGCACATATAAACTTTAAAAAAATATTTTATACCGTGCAGCTAAACAACATCTTCCAGCAACTTTAGCAGAAACAAATTTCCATTGAGTTTTGCCATTAACATTTGTATAAATCACCCAAAATACCATAACATCACAACTACTTATTTTTCAGCTGTTTTGCAATACAGTTTAGAAATTGACTTTCTTTAAAGCCACTGTATTTATTTGCACACCAGATCTACTGCAACATCATTACAGCCAGAGAAGTTGTTTCATCCAGCATTAACACTGGATTTGGTCCTCATTTTAATAATGTTAATAACATTCAATTACATATTGGCATGTGTGTACTTGAATGGATTTGCAGGTATTAGAGATTATTAGTCATCAGCACTTTGTTTTCTACAGGAAAGTACTTGATTTGTTCATGAGCTAGATGCAAAATGAGTTTAAAAGAAGAGCCAATGGGTTTATTATTACATGAGGTTCAAGCAGACAAAAATGTAAAGCTGTTAAGGAAAAATGCATCTAAAGCACTACAGGATAAATTTAAAACAAATATCTCCCCTTGTTTAAATATGTCCCCCTCATCCCTACCCCCAACACTGCCTCTCATCCTTCTGGCCATTAATAACAAAAACAAAAATAGGGATGAAGAAAATGGCTCTGAGCAAACTAAACCAATATGAATTATGCTAACTTGCCCACGAGAATCTTTAAATGGTGTTAGGTTTTGCTCTGCTGTTTGTATCCCCAACAATGTAACACTGTTGCTTTACAGAAATACATGCACAGCTAGTATCAGGAGAATGCTGATGATTTCCGCTCAGGACTCTGCAGGAAAAACAGATCTCAAGCTTGAGCTCACTGCAGCTCTAATTAAAAATAAAGTACAGATGACTCATTTCACTGCTTATTGTTAATGGTTAAGCTACTGGAAGAAGCCCTACCAGAGTTCCTCCTGACCGAACAAACTCTTGCACTAGGTCTAGCTGGGATCTCGTTCTATTAAGATAAGGAATACTGCCATAGGTTAACAAGCAACAGTTAGAGACCTTGAGTTCAGAAAATGTATTTGTAATATGTTAAAACAGATGTCCACACTAAAGAGAAAAATACATACACGTACTGTGTAATTACTTTCTTTTCCTGTTTGTATCTAAGGTTATTCTTGCCCATCAGCTCTAACTTGAAGCATAAAATAAAGAATTATTCCCACCCTAAAGAAGAAACTGAAATTGACTGGAGTGAGGTTTTATGCACGTCCACTTTTTGCTGAGAAGTTGGTCCAATAAAAGAGATTACCTCACTCACCTTGTCTCTCTAATATCCTGGGACAGACCCGGCTACAAGACTGCATAACAAGACTGCATAACAGACCCAGCTACAAGACAATATTTTTTGATGGACATACTCCCTAAGAAAACAGAACTTTTGGACCTGATCTCTCCATTTACATTCAGGCCTTTTAAACTCAGGCAGACTATGGAGGCCTTAAACGGGGGAGCAAGTTACATTCAGGCCATATCTACACTAGGAGCATTTTGCTGGCATAGTTATACTGGTTTACGATACTGGCAAAGAGCTCCTAATGTGGATGCGGCTTGTACCAACAAAACTGCATTTATGCCTGTATAGCTCATTCCAGCTCATAAACCCCTCACTCCCTGGGGCAAAATAAACCATGCCAGCAAAAGCACAATTTTTGCCTTTACATGAGAGGCTTTTGCTGGCACAGCTATGTCAGTCACAAATCACACCTCATCACACCCCTGACTGACAAAAGGCTGTAGAGTAGAACTGGACCTATACTCATTATAAGGCCCCTTTGTACTACCACAGTGCTGTAGGGTGGGCTTAGCGTAAATAAGAATCATTTGGTCCTTACAGCCTAACATCCCATTAGGTACATATTCCCTTGAGTGGTTTGGGGTAATTTGTTAACCTAGAACTCCTAGCTGTTATTTTAAAAAAATATCAGAGTAATGACTAGCTCTTTCAATGGTCATGCTGCAATGTTTTGAGCTAGAAGACTAGATGAACTAGATGTTTTGAGCTGCAATGTTTTTGCACATGACTTTACTATGTTTATATTTCATATCCCAATTCTCATGGGGCCGGGGGGGGGGCGGGTAGGGGGTGCTAAAAGCTATTTTGACTGCATTGTCTCTCTTTATTTTATATTGGTTGACTGAGACAGAAAACATTTCCAATATGATCAAGAGTAAAAGTGTGTGTTAACTACAGCAGAGCCTATTGTATTATCAAGGCAGATCTGTTTTAAGTTCAATGGAGAAAAGTTACCTTTGAATCTGAGAAGTTAAAAGGTGTTGCAATACCTAGGCACAATGGGATAAGTTAATGATGAAGTTTCAGCTTTAACTCAGAAACTCCGGGGTTTTGTAGGTTTCAGCCTGACACTAATAGGTATATTTTAACGAGATACATGGGGTTTTAGGGAGAACAACTCCCATTAATGTTAATGGGATTCACACAGCTTGTTCCTCTAATGTATCTTTTTTGTGGGGGGGGGGGGGCGGGGGGTATGTGTGTGCGTTAATGGTTACATATATAAATAGGAACGTTAGGCCTGATAAGTATCACAGTTTCATTCTATGACACGTGGATAAACTGGAGGTAAAGTACAGTTCCTGGGACTGTGACTTTTCAACAGCAATGGGGGTGAACCTGGAAAAGTTTGAAGGGGGCTAGATTCTCCTTTGTGGGCACAGGGAAGTGCAATCTGCCTCCCCTGCACCCACAGGAGCAGCTGCAGTGAAGGTACAGTTTGCTTGTTACACAATCATTGCCTCCCACCACAACAGCGGTCCTGCCGGAGGACTGTTGTAAGTCTGGTCAGAGCTCCATAAAAGAGGACCCCCACCTCAATCTCAGGCTGCCCGGGAAAGGTGCTATATCACTGCATGACCTGAAGTCTGTCCTGAGCACTTTTGTTGCTGCACCAAGCAACTGCAGGGCCCCTGTGTAATAACCTGCATGGAACTTGAAGAGAGGAACATAGGTTGCAGGAGGGTAGAGTTTAAGGGAGTCACCCGGAAGCCAGTCTCTGTGCACCTGCCTGGAATTCTAGCTGCAGCAACAGCACCTAGGTCAATAGTTCTCTTAATAAAGAGCCAGTTTAGTTTTAGAAACATGGAGCCCTCTCATGTTATCACCCAGCACATGGTACATGAAACACCCTAGAGGGGTAGGAAAAGGACGGATCTGAAGTCCCTGTATTCCCTTTCCAGGTGCAATTACTGCTTCTGCAGGCCTAGGTAGCCTTGGGCTGGCTGATTCCCAGGAACAAACAGCCATTATTTGGTTTGGATCAGGGACCCAAAGTTTGGGTGCTTACACATGCCCCAGCTAAATCTCTTCAGCTAAGTGCCCCCAAAGGACCCTTAAAGGTTAATGTGAATCTATTGTAAGGAGTAGGGAATGCGGTGCTGGGAATTAATTATTAGCTTCATGTCTATTTACTGAAGAGAGTAGAGGGATAAATATCAGGGCCAAGCTTAACAACAAGTGTAAATCCTTTCAAATCAATGGCCATGGGTTGCTAGATTTTTTGCAACAGAAAGCAGAGACAAATTTATTACCTAACATTGTCAGAGGGAGTAGGAAGAATGGGAAGAGAACAATTAGAGGTTAGTAGTTTTAAAATCATGGGGGTAAATTCATCCCTAGTTTGACTCCTTTGAAGCCAGCAGCAGGAAGATCAGAGGAAACAGAGTAATACACATTTTGGGTGGCATAAGATGTTAGAATCATAGAATATCAGGGTTGGAAGGGACCTCAGGAGGTCATCTAGTCCAACCCCCGGCTCAAAGCAGGACCAATCCCCAACTAAATCTTCCCAGCCAGGGCTTTGTCAAGCCTGACCTTAAAAACCTCAAAGGAAGGAGATTCCACCACCTCCCTAGGTAACGCATTCCAGTGCTTTATCACCCTCCTAGTGAAAAAGTTTTTCCTAATATCCAACCTAAACCTCCCCCACTGCAACTTGAGACCATTACTCCTTGTTCTGTCATCTGCTACCACTGAGGACAGTCTAGACCCATCCTCTTTGGAACCCCCTTTCAGGTAGTTGAAATCAGCTATCAAATCCACCCCCCCCACCCCATTCTTCTCTTCCACAGACTAAATAATCTCAGTTCCCTGGATGTGAAGAATGGGATTTTCTGGTTTACAGAAGAAAAACAGACTATTACTTCTATGCAGTTGAAATAGTTCATCCATCCATACTTTCAAACTGTCTTTGTTAGCTAGCAGTGTTGGTCCCAGGATTTATTAGCCGCCAGGCATATAGCTAGTCTATATAAGCATGAGAACCATGAGTTTCTATCACTCTTACCCTTGTCTTCCAATTGCTACTTACCCCCACTTGTATCTTGACCTAAGCTCACTGGGGTAATGAATCTCTGACTATATGTTTGTATAGCAACCAGCAGAATGGGGCCTTGAGCCTGATTGGGACTTGTGGTTATTGCTTTATACAAATAAACTAATTATGGAGGAAGCTTTAAGTGATGGTCAAGTTAACGTGTACTGGAAAAAGTGGGACTTTTTAGAAGTGGCTGCTTAACAGGGGATTACCTGTTGGAGATGGTCCTTGCCACAGCTTTGACTGTAGCGCAAAAGCCTAATTCAGCCTGTGCTTGCACACAAAATGGCCCAGCTTTTATACATCTGAAAACTTCACTTCCCCTTGAAAATCCAGCCTCCTATGGCTAATGTGTGCTAGAATCACATATTTTACTAGCAAAAAGAGTCACAATGACTGATGCCTTCAGTACCAGACTCAAATTTGTAATTTTTCCATCTACTAGCACAACACGGATAATGGGACACATGGTAGACACGACGTGTATTCTAATATTCCTTATTAATGCTATTATAAAGGCTTACTTTTATCTCATCTTGTAAAGGCAGTAGACATTACTATTCAAATACCTTAAAGAGCTTTTGTGTCCACTGAGACCTTCTAACCCCCTTGCCTTCTCCACATGCCCCACATGCCTGTAATCTCTCTTTCCTTTAACATAAAGGTGTGAAAAGAAAAAGGAAAACAAACGAAATACTTTTGTTTATGGCTGCCAAATACAATATTGCAAATTAACAACAAATGCTGAAAAGCTTTCTGCACCTGACATAATGTAAAGGGGTCAAGAGATCTCACTTCAGTGAGTGCCTTTTCCCTAAGCAGATACTTCAAAGTTCCGTGATTCTTCATGTGAGAATCTGGCTTCAGTCAATTATCTTTGTTTAATAAGCATGGCCAAAAAAATGTAGTGAATAATCCAGAATAAAATCCTCAGTGAGGGACTCGAGCACACGTAAAATCAAATTCTAAGCAGGTTTGACTTTATCCATGAATTCTTATATTTAAATAAATTGTACATATTTGAGTCAAATAACCTGTATTTGTCATTGTGTAATTATGTCCCATATGGCAGAACAGACTATAACTCAGACAAGATTCAGAATACACTCTATGATCTAGCCATTGGAATTTACTTAAGACATAGGGTAGCTACCACCCTGCTCTTGTAAGTAGCTGCAAGTTGTGAGTGTTTTAATTTTACTTCTCAGTTGAAAGGTGACCTCTCCAGCACCACCGTGACACCGGACACTTTACGGGGACACCAACTCAGAGAGAAGAGTGCTGCAGCTGAACAACCATCCCCGCTTCCAATAGCCCCGAGATTTTCCTTGGATATCCTCCCATCCAACTATTGACTAAGCCCAGGTTTGTTTAGCCTGACAAGATCGTAACATCAGGTTGTGTGGCTGCCAAATTAACTTCCGAAATATTTCCACATGACCATGCACTCATGCGCTTTTGAAGCATCCGGGTAGAGGTGGATTGGTGAGGAGGAAGTTTGCACAGTCGCTGCTTGGGCTGTAATTTTCCCCTGGAGAGTGTTAAAATCTCCAGGTACATCAATCATTAACACTGTGGCACTGTTAATCACAGGGCTCTTGCCTCAGGTCATAAATATCCATCCTTTAGATAAGACTAGCTAGTACACTGTATTTATCTGTGTTGGTGTGCTGACTGTCCACATTTTCTGAAGCGTTCATGCAGCACACTCCACATGCCCAAGGCCCAGCGTGCATGTTCAGTTCACGGTCTGTAAGTATGTACATCTGTGAACAGAACATGCAGTGAACACAGTTCTGAGTTTTGCATGCACGTCAAGTGGCATTGCGTGCCTGCAAGTCAGTCACATGCTTGGGCTGCAGTGAAACAGAGTCTGGGCCCCTCCCCCCCATTTTTACAGTAAAATGTAGATGCCCCAATCAATATTGGGACCCCATTGTGCTAGGCTCTATACAAACTCATAGTAGAACATAGTCCCTGCTCCAAAAAGCTTACAACCTAAAGAGATGAAGAGTGGGAGGAAGGGAGTATTATTGTCAACCCCATTTTACAACTGAGGTGCAGAACAGTTGATCTTGCACCACTGAAGTCAACAGCAAATCTCCTTGATACGTGTTTTACTGTTGACTTCAGTGAGAACCACATGAGGACCAAAGAGATCAAGTGACTTGCTCAAGTTCACAAAGGAACTCTGGTAAAGTCAGGAATTGAACCTAGATCTCAGGAGTTTCAATCCATAGTCTTAACTACAAGGCATTCTTTCCTCTTTACAGACATGCACACACATGTGTGTGCGTATACAAAGGTTAACTTAATTATTATTATTGTAGCAATTCATTAGAAATAACTAGCAATATGGCCATTAGCATGTGTATTCCAATGGAATCAATTTATCTTGCTGTATGAAATTTGATAATACCGCTTATATTATGAAGATTTACAAAAAGTAGTTCAATAACTGCCCAAAACAACAACAAAAATAGAGACTTCCTTATTTTGTATATAAAAATCAGATTCCGTTTTGTTTCACTTTGCCAGTTCCTTTGGTGAACCACATTTTTCATTTGAGTGCCACGTTCACTGTGATAACAGATCATTCTCCTTTCATATCTCTCTGCCAAGAGGGACTCACCTGTTATCTCCAATTGCAGGCAATTCAAACTTTAAACCAGCCTGTCTTTATCAACTACTGTTTTAACAGCTGATTAATTAGGGCTACAGGGATCCAGTGGAGGGCTTTATCTGAAGAGCAGTTCAACCATTAGTAGAAGAAACTTCCCTGTACACTCCTAGCTCAGATAACAAGTTAAGATAGTAGTTCACAATCCTTCTCTGGCTAATGCAAACAGAGGCACTCCCTTTCTCCTAACATGTATGTGCCAAACAAATCCCCATGATATACCACTACAATACTGAATTCCCTAATGTGTCTGAAAGCGAATATTGGACAACAAACACCTAAGTGCTACAAGTTGTTAAATCAGAAGTGACATCAGGGATGAATTTGGGACACCATTTTTTTTTTTCAACAAAGGTTCAAAGTTGGCCAGTTAACAGAGAAATCTAAG
This sequence comes from Eretmochelys imbricata, assembly GCF_965152235.1. Taxonomy (NCBI): domain Eukaryota; kingdom Metazoa; phylum Chordata; order Testudines; family Cheloniidae; genus Eretmochelys; species Eretmochelys imbricata. The sequence continues at coordinate 10,262,826 of NC_135580.1, forward strand.
AAATCTCAGGATCATTGCTCCTCCTGGAATCCTCTCCAAACACTCATTCCTGATAACGAGTTTTTCTTTTCACCTTCCAAATACTTTAACTTGCTGCTTAAAATTATTTAAACTAGTTGAACCTTGGTATTATTATATTCTATATAGTAAGAAATTCCTCCAACATTCTTACAGTGCCTGTCTCTCTCCTAATCTAAATTCATGCCTCATCATTTGTACACCATAATTCTACCATTATCTCTTACCCGTTCCTTTCTGACCCAATATAGATCTCTATAAGGGCCTGATCCCCCATTTAATTTAATTGGAGCCTTCCATTGATTTCAATGGCCTTAGGATCAGACCCTAAAACAAAAAGAACCGAGAGCAGTCACAGAACAGTAGGGTCTGGACCTATAACTCCTGGGTTGCCAAGAGGAGCAGACAAAACTCCTCTAACGTTTTGGAACAAGAAAGATGGTTTCCAAATGAGACCTGTGTATAATATTCACTGCTAAATGAAAAACCCAGCATGTGCCCTTTTCTGAATTTTCAGCCAGGTGATCTGAACTAAAAGCAGTATTTCCAACAAACCTCTGCATTAATTTCATTGACAGTGGCCATGAAATCTTCTCTCATTGTCTGGTCTCAGTGAACATTTCAATGCTGCTTTGCATGGTGCAGTTTCATGTTACATCTGGATTGGCTGGGTTTCAAACACCTGAAGTCACATGTTTCTTCAAGCTCCATCCCTGATTGGCTGAACATGCCCAATGGGTTCAGGAGGGCTAGCAGATGTTATTTTTCACCTATTTTGCAAGAATCTTAGAGAGAGAGAGAGCACGGAGATATGTCCCCAAAGGACAACTGAAAGGGAATCAAGGCCTCACATCCAAAAGAACAAAAGATCTTGGACAGAAGTAGCATTCCACCAGTTGACCCCAAAAAGACAACACCACCAGGTAAGGAGAGGAGAAAAGCTGTTGGGGTAGAAATGTCTGCTGCAGGACCTATTTGGAGGAGGAAGGCTGCTGGGGATGATCGGAGAACAACTTATCTGGGGCTTAACTCAACTCTAAACCTGTAGACATATCCATATGTAGGTACTTTATATTAATTTTGCCAATATTGAGGCTGTTGTACTACGTAATTTAAAGCAGTTTTTCAATATTCAGGCTGCTTGAATAGTTTGCCAAGAAAGGGGTGGAAGTGTCATTACTTAAGATATGACAATAAAAATATATACTAGGGAATGTTCTGCCCTGGCAGGTTGAAGTGCATAGTACACATGTGAGTTTTTTGTTTTGTTTTGTTTTTTCAAGAGGAATTTGTGTAACAAGGAAAAGACGTAGGCCTTCAGGTTTCCTGCTAACAATCCTCTCATCTTTATTTTTTCCCTTCCAAAACACACACATGCACAACTTCCTGATATGAGGTGCTGTGTAGTGTAATCTAGCAAGTGTTTACTGTTCAAAAAGGTACAATAATCATCACTACTCAAGAGGGCATTCAAAACATTATGGGCCAAATTCTATTCTCAGACACCAGCATGTAACTCCCGCTGAAGTCACTGTGATTTGTGCTGTGCTTTCATGAGCTGAACTTGTTCCTGTGTGCAGCTAAGTCAGTCAGGGTATACATTAGAGGATTCTCACTAGCCTCAAAGGGCCAGATTCTACACACTTGCATTCTCCATTGATTGCAATGGGAGTTGCGGATGCTCACCACCTCTTAGGATTTGGCCATATGATTCTATGACACTGTTACAAGACACTCAGTCTCGGAGAATTCCCTCGCAGCAAGAAGCAGCGGTGCAGTGCTCTACCTCAATTTCCTCACAATGGTCCTCAGCCTACACCAGCAATAGAAGTGACTTGCTGCAGTGATTTAGCCCTCCAGCTAAGTCATTAACAAAACTCCACTCCAAGTCCAAAATGAACAAAACACAAAGTCTCTTCCCCAGTCTCAAACTGGGCTTACCCCTTCCTTACTGAGGGATCTGTCTTCTCCCCTGTAATTCAAACACTCTTTTTCCCACCCTCTGAGCTCAGTTTTTACCCCTCCAGGCTCCTTTTCACCTCTACCCTCAGCCTCTCCTGGGCTCCTTTGGGTTGCTCTCTGCTCTTTCCAGGCTTTCCTACCTAGAGTCTTCCACTGGCCGTGTGGTCTCCTCTGATCCATCACAGTCTTCGGCTCACCCTTCCAGCCAACCTCCACTGCTGGGCTTCCTTCCTTTTAACACCCAGCACAAATGTAGCAGGACAGGGCTAGTTGAACAGGGCTGACTGGTCCAAGGCTGCCCTGTTCCCGACACCTTTTCTACAAACTTTTTTTTCCTTTGAGACTTGCGGTACAATGAGGTTCCGATGCTCTCCTGATGGGAATCCAAAACACACAATT